>NC_058133.1:9527272-9550344 GCF_016433145.1 Gracilinanus agilis | reverse complement strand
GAGAGAGGATGAGAGGGAGAGGCAGAGGGAGAGGGAGAAGGGAGGGAGGAAAGGAGAGAGAGAGGGAGAAGGGAGGGAGGAATGGAGAAAGAGAAAGGGAGGGAGGAAAGGAGTGAGAGAGACAGGGAGGGAGACAGACAGACAGGGAGGGAGGGAGGAGCACCGCTTTGGAGGGGATTCTCGGGAGAGGGAACAGATGCAGGAGATGGAGCAGCCTCCCCGGCCCCCCGTAGCGAGTGCCAAGGCGGGATTGGGTGACACGGGCCTGGAGCGGGCAGCAGGGGCAGTGCAGTGGCCGCATTCTTCCCTCCTCACTCCGCAGCGCGCCTGGAGGGGCCAGGGATGGGGACTGAGCCATAGCCGAGGCTCGCAGAGACCCAGCTCCCAGTCTGAACACCCTGCCGGCTCCGGCCAATCACGGTGCGGTCCGACAGAGCCTTGCGTCATCTGGCCAATCGTGGTCTATTCCGCCTCTCCGGGGTCTGCGACTTGTCCAATCGCCGCGAGGAGGTAACCAAGTCCCGCCCACCCCTCTCCGTTGCTAAGGCCGCCTGCCCCCAGCCTATGGGAGGGCTCGGTGCGTCTGCGGGGTCTGGGGGGCGGCGCTCCAGACCCCCCCACCCCATGTTGGCGGTGCACAATTATATAATTCTTCGGGGAGTGGGGCAGCGAGCTTGGCAACAGGGCCTTTCACGTTCAATATCGCGAGATTACTGCAGGCTCTCCAAGATAAATTAGACGTTTTAGTTAGTGGGGATGTTTGCAGTGGAAGGTTTATACTGGTTTAAACCGGTATTGCGCATGCGCGTCGTAGCAGGCCTGCGCATGCGTTCAAGTCCTTGGCAGAAGCACCAGTCCTGGGCAGAAACAGAAGACCCCCGCCCCCTCTCTTGAGGAGGGGCAAGAACACGAGACCTCCCCTTCCCCCTCCAGTCTCTTTCCTGGGGACCCCCGCCCCCCTAGTCTTTTCCCTGTGTAGGAGCAGAAACCCCTTCCCCTTCTCTTCCCCCATCCCTCTCTTAGGGAAGGGTAAGAACAGGAGACCTCCCCCAACCCGGCCCCCCAACCCACAAACACACTCTTTCCCTGGCGGGCGCTAAGCACAAGCTTCTTGACCCAGAGCGAGAGGGGCTGATTTCCTACTCAAAACCCGTGTCTTTAGCCATGAAATCAAAGCGAATTAGATCAACCCGCTTTTATTAAGCAGGTGCCCGATGCCCGACACAAAAGGCAAACAGGCAGCCGCACAGCCAGCAGTCCCTGCCCACGAGGAGCTCACAGTCTAAGGGAAGCTGCATACAAACAAGGTAGAGACCAGAGAAACCGAGAATCATCTCAGAGGGAAAACACTGACTAAAAGGGGGCATGGGGGCGGGATTCCTGTGGGAGCTGGGCTTGCAGTGGGGAGGAAGAACATTCCAGGCGCAGGGGACGGTCCCAGAAAAACGGCCAGACCCAAGAAATGGAGGCTTGGAGGGGGCGGAGCGGGCGAGAGGGCTGGCAAGAGGAGGGTGAGCTGAAGAGGGAGGGGGAAGGCTGGAGCATTTTATATTTGTGTGGCGCTTAATAACTGCTTAGTAGTTGGCAGATGGATCCTCAAGGGGTAGGGAGCTCCTGGAGGTTTTTGAGTAGGGGGAGAGAGCTGACCCAGACCTTCATTTTAGGAAAATCCCTTTGGTGGCAGAATGGAGGATGACCTGGCATGGGGAGAGCCTGGAGGCAGCCAGACCGCCCCCCCTCCCCCCACCTCCCCACAGCTGCTGTCATAGTCCGGGGGTGTGGGGGGGGAGGAGCCTGCCCAGGGTAGTGACTGCTTTGGGCAATCAAGCCAGGGACATTGGCCCTGGGCTTCCCAACTCACTGGCCACCGGCCACCAGTTGGCATTGTGGTGGCAGAGAGGTCTGCCCTCTCCTCCCTAAGGGCTGCTCTCCTCTATACTAGCATTAGGGTGCCCAGCTGCAAGTTAGCCCGGTGACCTGGGAGTCCGAAGACATGGATGATCCTGATCCGGGCCTACCCTGTTTGGAGCTCTTAGCTACTGGGAGCTGGAGCTATGAACAATTTGGCATTTAATGGGCCTTTTCTCTGCCTTGGATTTCCTCGGGGCATATGCCCAGTAGTGAGTCAAAAGGTATTGAATGGGTTAGTCACTTGTCTTGCATCATTAGCCGGATGTCTCTCGCTCTTCCAAAGGTACCAGTCATCTCTTACTTACAGAATCAGAGCTTTTTCTTAGCCTTCATCCTTCTTGACCTCTCGCCTGTACTTGATACCATGGGCCACTTTCTTCTCTAGGGGCTTTCATGGTCCCGCTTCCTCCTTTCAGCCCTCCTCCCTGCTTCCCATTCCTCTCCCTCCTCCTCCATATCTGGCTCATCATCTTTTTCTTGGAATATAAGCTTCTTGAGGGCAGCCTTCATTTTTGTCTATAGATCTGTATCGCTGTATAGACCAAGCACATAACAAAGGCAATACAGTAGGTGCTTCATAAATATTTATCGAATTAGAATTATCTGACACTATTTTCTTATATCATCCTCCCCCAAATTCTTCTCCATTTTTGACTATTCCCCTTCCTTTATTTGCTCATCATGCTTTTCAGGCACTTTATTTGTAGGCGTACCCTCGAACTCTGGACTGAGTCGCCTTCTCTTCTCTCTTAACAGTATCCTATTTGGAAAACCCATCAGTTTCCATGAGTTAAATTATTATCTTTCTTCAGATATCTCCTAAATGGATTCTTCATCCTAGATCCATATATTCTAGTCCATTTCTAGAGCCTCAATCACCCATGACCAACTGCTTTCCAGACGGATTAGATTGGATATTTTGTACATCTCTCACATTCAAAATATCCAGAATAGAACTAGTTTTGTTTTTCTCTAAATAGCCTTTCATCTGAACTATCCTAGGCACCTAGGTGTCAAAGTGGAAAGCCTACCAGGCCTGGAGTCAGGAAGACCCAACTTCTTGAGTTCGAATCTAGACTCAGACACTTCTTAGCTCTGTGATCCTGGATAAGTTACTTCATTCTGCCTTAGTTTCCTTATCTATAAAATGAGCTGGAGAAGAAAATGGCAAACTGTTCCAGTATCTTTGCCAAGAAAACCCCAATAAGTTGGGCATGACTGAACACCACCGCCAATACCAAACAACGACGACACCATTACCATCAAGGGGACCAGTCCACGATCTTTGATTCACCTTCTTCCTCACTCCTCAGATCCGGTTTTGTAATTTCAACATCTCTAACATTTGACCCCTTCTCTCCACCTCCGCCTCAACTCTAGACCAGGTCTTCATTGCTAATGACTAGGACTGTAATAATAGTCTTCTAATTAGTCTCCTTGCCTTAAATCTCCCCACAACCCAATTCCTCTTTCCCATAGCTACCAAAGAGACTTTCCTAGAGCCAGCCTGACCCTGTCACCCTCCTACACAGTTAAGTTCAACCACTCCCCGTCACTTCTGGGAGCAAAGAAAGATTCATTTGTTTGGACGCCTTTCAAGTTTTTCCTGATCTGGCCCCTTCGCACCTTCCCATCCTTATTGTACCTAGCCTTCCTTCTCCTTCGTACATTTGGCAACCTCATCATTAGGGACTGTTTATTGTCCTTCACACACAGGACCTCATTCCTATCTCCAAGCCTTTGCACTGGCCATACCTGGAGTACCTCTCCTTATTTCTGTCTCTTTGAGGCTCTTGTTCCTTTCAAGCTTAGGCCAAGCATCACCTTCTGAATGAAGCCTTTCATGTCCCAGCAGTTGCTAGTACTGTTCCCCCCCCCAACACACACACACACACACACACACACACACACACACACACACACACACACAATTTGTTCCTACTTTGTATATATGAATATAGCTTATAGAATCTCAGCCTGAAAACTGAAAATAACTTTAAAGGCCGCCTAGTCTAACCCCCTCCTTTTACAGATGAGGAAACTTGAAGCCTAGAGATGTCACCAGGTCCTGAAGGAAATCAGTTGAATTCATGCCCTTTGACTCCAGCTTCAGTATTCTTTACAGGATGCCACCCATCGCCTTGAAAGAACCACCATTTCTCCATCCAGTCACCCAGATTGATACACTTGGAGCCAACAGCCAAGCAATTGCTGGATGTTGTCATTTCCACCCAGAGTTTCTCTGGTAATTGTTCTAACAACTAGCTCCCCAAAAAGGCGCTACTTACTTCTAAGTGGTGTTAGTCACGTTTTCTCCATCACCGTAAGTTTAAACCAGCAAATCAATAAATAGTGACTTGATTTTGAGGTGTAAATGCCCATAACAATCAACTCAAGAGAGAAACGTGCCAAGCTGGCTCTGGCACCCCTGATTTTACATCCTCAACCATATTTTCCTCTATCCCCCTTCTCCTTATACCCAGAGACACTGCCCTGGCTTAGCTGAACCAATCAATAGTTATTAAGCTCCTACTATGTGCGGAGGTCCTGAACCATCTCTTTCTTGTACTCTTGCTCCAGCCTCCTATCTAGCCTTCTAGTTCTTCTTGTTTCCAGCCTCTTCCCTTTCCTTATCATCTTCCACACAAATGCCAGAGACTTGGCCCATGTCTGACCATATCATTGCCCTGCACAAGAAGCCTCGATAGCTCCCTGCTATCTTGGGGATCGAGTACAGTCTCCTTAGCTTGACATCGAAGACCTCCACAGTCTGGTTCTAGGCTGCTTTTCCAGATGTCGTTCAGATATTCTTCATCTTAAATGTCACCTTCCAGCCAAGCTGATCTCTTGTTTCCTGCCCTCACCTTCTATCACTTTTGTCTGGAATGGACTTTCTAGTCTCTTGGGCTCTACTCAGATAGAATAGAATTCCCTCGAGGGCAGACACTGTTTGGTTTGTGTCTGTTTTCCTAGTTTCTCATATAGGAGTGTGTGTGTGTGTGTGTGTGTGTGTGTGAATTCTTGTAATTGCTTACACTTAGCACTATCGCCAGTGCCAACCCCAGTGCCTGGCACACAGTGGGCATTGATGGATTAGAATCTCTAGTTCCCTTCAAGGATCAGTTCAGCTACCTTGGCTTTCATGAGGCCTTTTGTGGTTGTGATCCACTGAGCCTCCTAAAAACTATACCAAGTTTGCTTATCCATTTATGTTATATACTCCCCACTCCCCTGGCAAAATGTAAGCTTCTTGGGGACAGCTTTCATTTTGTCTTTGTACAGATACCGAACACATAGCATGAGGCCAAACTTATGGTGGATACTTAATAAATATCTACCAAATTGGAACTGTTTGATTTGATGTTCTCTGTGCATATTCTCTCTCTCTCTGTCTCTGTCTCTGTCTCTGTCTCTCTCTCTCTCTCTCTCTCTCTCTCTGCCTGTCTCTGTCTCTCATCAGCTCCAGAGGTTTAATTTTCATCCCTATGTAGATGGCACCTGCATCTTTATATCCAACTCAGGTCTTTCCCTGAGTACCACACTTCCAAGTGGATGGTTCTAAGGACATCTGAAATCCAACATATCCAAAACAAAACCCAGGATCTTTTCCTCCAACCCACCCTTCTTCTGAACTCTTGCATTCCTGCTGATGGTCCCACCAGTCCTCTGAGTCACCTTCAGCTCCCTTCTCCTCCTCACCCCACCAGACTCATTCACTTCTACATCTTGTTGATTGTGCTTGGAAGACCTCTGTCCCATCTGTCTCCTCTCATCCAGCCTCTTCCCTTGTGCTCGCTCTTATCTCCCACCACCAGACCATTGCAGGAGCCTTTTAATTGGACTCCTCAGACTCCTCACCCTTCTTAAACTATCCTCCATGAGCTACCCAAATGACACTTGGACCTGATCGAGTCACCTCCGTGCTCACAAAGTTCATGGGACTCCCGATTTCCTGTAAGGCCAGGTACAAAGTCTTCCATCTGACATTAGATGTCTTCCCAAGATGCCTCCTGCCTTCCTTTCCAGACTCATTGCACATTCCTCCCTGTCTTGTATAGCACAGCCCTGATCGGTGAGAACAATGAATCTCCTAAAGAGAAAGCACGGATTTAAATTCACACTATTTGAAGGAATAATTATATAAAATATGGTAATTGATTCCAATTCAGTGGAAATATGCCGTGATGTAAGAAATTGGACAAAGTGCTATGCCTGGAATCAGGTAGACCTGAGTTCAAATCCAGCCTCAGATACTTCTTAGCTATGTGACCTTGGGCCAGTCACATAACCTCTGTTTGCCTTGGAGGCAGCTAAGTGGCTCAGTGGATAGAGCGCTGGGCCTTGAGTCTGGAAGATCTGATTTCAAATCCAGCCTCAGACACTTCCTAGCTGTGTGTTCCTAGGCATATCACTTAACCTCGTGCATATACGCCGTTCTCTCATCTATATCCCTCTGTACTAGTCGCAAGCCTGGTACACTTCCTAAAACACTCTCTCTTCTTACTGGCCTCTTAGACTACCAAGTTTCCTCAAAATGTGTCTCCAGCCCCATCTCATCCATGAAACCTTCTCCGTCCCCTCCAGCTCCCAGGACCACCTTTCCAAGCCTGCTTTCTCTGTGCTCTGTAGGTATAGGATGAGAGAGGCAGAGACAGACAGGTAGAAGGAGCTCAGAACCATCTGGCCCAATGGTTATCATCTAATTTGATAGCTGATGAAACAGAAAGGAAGGCTAGGTGAGTTGCCCAATTGGGGTGACAGAGATCATGTCTGTGGAAGGATTTGAATCCAGGTCCTATGGCCTTTTCAATGCACCATCATATGAGAGGATGCCCTAGGAAGACAGCCAATCCCAGAATCAGGAAGATTTATATTAGATAAGTCTCTTAGCTTCTCCATGTCCTAGGCAACTAGCTAAGTTGAGTAAGTGCTACCCGTCTTCATTAACAGAGTGGTTCCTCACTACTGAGAGTTCCCTGGGCCAGTGAGATCACAGGGATCCTCCCGAATTGGCTCTGCCTCCTTCTAGAAGTCCCTGTTCTGGGGGGCAGCTGGGTAGCTCAGTGGATTGAGAGTCAGGCCTAGAGATGAGAGGTCCTAGGTTCAAATCTGGCCTCAGACACTTCCCAGCTGTGTGACCCTGGGCAAGTCACTTGACCCCCATTGCCCACCCTTGCCACTCTTCCACCTAGGAGCCAATACACAGAAGTTTAGGGTTTAAAAAGAAAAATAAATAAATAAAAATAGAAGTCCCTGTTCTGTCCCCTTGTCCTTGAGGAGGACTGCTTTTGTCCCCACAAGAATGCCTGGAACATGGCGGCTACTTGGAACTTAGTAAATGCATGTTGATTGAGAGTGGCGGTCTTCAGTATGTGAATGGCTGCCCCATGGAAGAGGGGCCAGACTTGTTCAGTTTAGTCCTTTAGGGCTGGACAAGGCATGTCAGACAAAAAATCTCATAAGCTCATGAAGGCAGACAGTTTTCCTCCCAACTAGAGGTCATCCAACCCCATTAGAATGCAAACTCTCTGCAGGCAAGGACTCTCTTTTGCTTATTTGTATCCCAGAGTTTAATGTGGTGCCTGACCTCCAAGAGGGGCTTCATAAATATTTATTCAGGGGGGTTAAGACTAGCAGAGCAGGGGCAATGGATAGATTGCCCTGCCTAGAGATGCCATGTCCCGGCTTCAAAACTGGTCTCAGACACTTCTTCGCTATGTGACCCTGGGCAAGTCACTTCACCCCCCATGGCCTACCTGTTACCACTCTTCTGCCTTGAGCCAATAACCTGTAGTGATGCTAAGACAGAAGGTAAAGGTCAAGAAGAAAACCAAAGCCTGAGGACCAGGTGCTGGGAATGTGGTTGAATGGATTCTGTTTGGTTATCAGGTTGGTCTGGATGGGCACTGAGGCCCCTGAGGACTCAGAGTTTCTGTTTCTAGTCCAGAAGAGGGGTAGCTCCACCTCCAGACTTGAAGGGGCCACAAATCTCCTTGTCCTCCCTCCCAGCAGAGAAGAGCAGGGTGACCTCAGACAAGCCCCCTGACCTTGGTTTCCTCACGTGTTAAGTGCAGACCCTAATTCCATGTCCTAACTGGGGATGGAGGGCAAGGTGGAGGAGAGCATGCGTCCTTCAGGCTTAAGCCTCCCTGTGACTTCCTCTGTATCCCTGGCACCCTAATCGTCACAGCAAGCCTGAATGCTAACAGCAGCAACTTTTGAGCAAGCCTGAATGCTAACAGCAGCAACTTTTGAGCAAGCCCCTCTCCCACCCCAAGCACGTATCAGAGGGCACACTTCTTGTTGGCACAACGGAGGCACCGGTGGCAGTGAGAAGGCTAAAAGACTGTGCGCCCAGCCGAGAAGCCAAGGCAGCCCTTAAGCTGGCACTCTAAGGCAGGCTCTAGAAGGTGTCCTGAGGGCAGGCAGACACACACCTGGCTGCGGGGAGCAGGCAGAAGAAGAGCAGAGACCCTGGGGATACGGGAGAAGCAGAGCCTGGCCAGGGAAAGGAGGCAGGCAGGAGGAGACACACACACGCAGAACACGGAGCTCCATCTCTGCCTCCAGCCTATTGTATGTCATTTCAGGATGGAGAGCTCCAAAGGACTTGAGGGTTATCTAGCCCAGCCTCCAGACGGAGGAGCTCTACTAGCCATCCAGCTCCCTTCTAGAATCTCCTTCCTTCTCACTTTTTGGGGGGGAGCCCAGAAAAGGTTTTTAGCACCCTCTGAAGCCCCCAGACCCCTCAAGGAAATAAAAGCCCCAACACAGATCCACCAAGTTACTACTTCCCAGGGGCAGATCCAGATCCTCCAAATGACCTCCCATCCCCTCCATCCCAAGAACAGCCTTACAGACCAGGGCAGGGCCTTCCAAGACCTTTGCAGCTGCCGGGGGGGGGCTCTCACCAGGCAGCCTGGGAGTGCTGGTAGTCCGAGAAGCCAGTTGGAGGGTCCTGAGTGGGGAGGGCACGGAGGCCAGCTGAGGCTGGAGCTGAGGCTGCTGCTTGTTCTCCAGTCTTCCTCTCTCTTCTCCTCTTCTCTCCTCTCCTGGCAGAGCGGAGCAGACTGGAGCCTCCCTATTTTTCATTCAGGTTTCCACCCAGTGAAAGAGTCCCATTCATGGAGAGAGTGGTAAAGGGACAGCCAGCCAGCTAGTGGGGATTCTCTCTGGCAGAGAAAAACAAACCCACCCCCGCCAGCCAGCCAGCCGGGCTGCCCACGCAACCCCTGTGGGCGGCCGGGCACCACACCGTGTGAGCAGGACTCCTGGAGCTCCCTGGGACAGACACATAAACACAATGCCAGCCAGAATCTCCCCGGAGAGCCCAGGCAGCTCCTCCGAAAGGCAGCTCCTGCCTCTGCTCTCCCAGCACCCATGCCCTGGCAGCGGAGCTGCCTCTGCCCTCCCGTTCCCCCTCTAAGAGTCAGGGAAGTACCAAACCCTGCTGCCACTGGCACACACGCCAGGAGTTTCCCTGCTCCCAGTTCGAGAGCCTGTTGCTATAAAAAGCAGAAAGCTAAGATGTGGTTATTAGAACTGTCACCAACAGCCCTCAGATTTCCTGCAGCTTCAATGGAAGGAAGGTCCTGCCTCTCCCCCCTTTCCCCTCCCAGGCAGAGGGGCCCTGGCCGCCACCATCAGCCCCAGCCGGCAAGATGCTCTGCCACCCCCTTGCTGCATGTGTGTGGGAGGGAGCGAGTGGCAGGAGAGAAGCTGAAGTCGTGAACAGGCAGGAATCCAAGCGTCCATGGAGTCCTGGTGGTTGTTCGGTTGTAGCCGACTCTTCATGACCCCACTTGGGATATTCTTGGCAAAAACACTGGAGCGCTTCACCATTTCTTTCTCCAGTTCATTTTACAGAGGAGGAAACTGAGGCAAACAGGCTGAAGTGACCGGCCCAGGGTCACACAGCTAGGAAGTGTCTGAGGCCGGATTGGAACTCGGGTCTTTGGGACTCCAGGCCCTGCACTCTCTTCACTGCCCCCATGGAGTCCTCCCTCCCTCCATTTTACCAATGAAGGAACCCCTTGACCCTGCCTAGATCTTGGACGCACTATTTCCCCTCATGTGTTGTCCTTCCCATTAGAATGTGAGCTTCCTGGAGGCAGGGGCTGCCTTGGCCTTTGTGCCCCCACACTACCCATGCTCAGCACAGTTCTAGGCACATAGGAAGGCTTTCTGATGCTCAATAAGGATGAGTCACCGTTTCAGAGGGCTGCCCACATCCAGACGGAGGCCCGAGCCGCTCACATTGCCCAGCCACAGTTCAGAGGCCCCCTGAGATGGGTTGTGAGGGAGAGGGACAGCCCACACGCATATTGGGGTCGTGCCCCTTGGGGGGGATCTGTCTGGCTGACCGCAGTGTTGGAGGATTCCTGAGAGGTGACGGGGTGGCAGGGCGAGAGGCAGAGCTCGGGCTGGCTCCAGGGGCTGGATTTCTCCTGCGCTGCCGCAGAGGATTGTGGGCTTCTCCTGGCCCGCTCACCGCACATCCCTCTCAGCCCAGCGCCAGTTAGTTCTGTATGCGGGTCTCTCCAGGCTCCAGTTCGGAATGAACTCGAGTGTGCCTGACAGGAAAGGGCAAGGTCTGGAGTTAAAACTATCTGTTCTGGTCGCCCAGACCATCCTCCCTGCTTCTGGGCAGCCATCGCAAGAAGCAAGATGGCCCAGAGAAACCTCCGCGACATGAACAAACCTTCCCAAAGGGGAAAGGGGCGGCACTGACGGAGCATCCATCGGCCCGAATCCTGCCCTGACACTACGTGCCGAAGCCACCCGTCCTTGCTCCGAGGGCCTTTTGCTCCCATGATGCGTAAATCTCCGACAGTGTCCAAAACGTGATTCTGAAATGACGCGGACATGTTCACCTGAAAGTCTTCCAGACCCCTGGGAAATACGTGGCTGTGCTCATGAACGACCCCCAAGGAGGCACAGGTGAGAGCTTGTCCATTCCTCCCCCAAACCCCTACGAAAATGAGACCCCAAACTCCTGCCCTCCCCCAGCCCTCTCCCATCTGTGAAGAATCCATGTTGCCAAGGGCTCCCCATTCTCCCATGGCTGCTCCCACCCTTTTCCTCCCACTGCCAACTGCCTTCGCTGCCCCATCTTTTGCCCCATAGACCCCTTTTTTGATGATGTTTTGCCGCACGCTTCAATGCCTTATTAAAGTATGACCGCAGCATCGCTTCCAGCTGCCATCTTGGTCTTTCCCATGGAGTACTCAAAGAACTGGGCATGGCAAAGCCGAGGCTCAGATCAGTTCAGGGACCGTCCACAATCACACAGCACGTGTTCTGCATAAGTCTTTCTGCTCTTCCTCCTCGCTTGGTTCTTCCACAACCTTTTCTCCACCCACCCCTTCTTGGGAAGAAAGCACTTTATAGTACAAACAACCTTTATGTGATCATTCCTTACCATCAGCCGGTGGACACCCTTCTTTCCCCTCTCCGAGCAAAGGCTGCAACCTCAAGGGAGAAAGAGCCTCCCAGCCATCCAGCACTGGGTGCCCCGCTCTGACTACAGGACGAGACGAGGGTCATGGCCAACCGCCTGTGAAATAGGTGCCATTGTTATCCCCATTTAGAGATGAGAAAACTGAGATGAAAGGTCAGAGCTAGTAAGTATCTGAGGCAGGATCTGAACGTGGGCCTTCTTGACCACAGGTTCCCCATTCTTGCTACTATGCTATCTAACTGCCTAAATCCGTGTCTGACTCTTGGGTCCCTTCCCATCCTAGATCCTACATCAGTGAAAAAATACAGGGAGGGGGGCGGATTAAAAGCCTCGCAAGGCAACATGCATAGTAAATAGGGTCTCGTTCCAGTCGGACATTGGCTAGTTGCATGACCACAGGGATGTCATTCAAGCTTCTGCGTCCCTACCCAGTTCCCTGGTTCCCCGAGTTTGAAGATAGGATGTTGCTCTACGTCGGTGAAGTGAGATCCCCACATAAATGAAGTCCCAGAGAAGACCTTACATCAGTCTGTGCTCAATAACAAAATTCATTAAACTCTTTCATCCATCTAATATTACTTAATGCCACTTTACTTGGACTTTGGAGGAGGAAAAAAATACAAATTAATTCCCCCCCTGAAACTTGGCTTCCTTCTAAACTTGAACTGGGCCCAGCGTCTTGCAGGTGTGTTTTTGTTTTGGCTAAAAATAGGATTCTTATTTCAGGGCCCATTATAGCAATTAACACACAGGCTACATAGGAGCGCAGGCAGGAAGTCATCTCCCAAATTGTCCAGGGGTACTTTAATCAATGAAGTCGGCTCTGCCTTACGTTTTCCTCAAAGGGCTAAATCGAGGTTCTATCTTGGCTTCCAGTTCTTCCAGAGAATGGAAATTCCAGGAAAAGAACAAGCCTCCTTCAATGTTTCCAGCACCTCATCCTGCCTGCGATGCCCTTGCTGGGGGTGGGCGGGCATCTGTCGATGCCACAGCCAGCTAAATGCAGACAGAATACACGCAGCCCTTGCACTGACCTGGAAGTCTAGGAAAGTTTCCAAAGAAACATTCCAGCTCATTAAATTAAAGGGAAGATAGCTAGTTGGCACCTTATTAAAAAGCCACAATTAGTTAACTTCTACTAGTCTTCAACACCCCCAAGAGAATTTCTGAATCCTGCGGTCCCTTTCATTTACTCGACATGGCAGAACTTTCCCAGCCGTGGCCAGGTGGAAGTCAGGGAGGAGCCGCCAGTCTTAGAACTGGAGAATTTCTGAGTTCCAGGCTTCCAAGAAGCGCCTAATCCAACCCCTGAGAGTCGAGGGAGGAGCATTTCTGGAGACAATACAGATGCCCCTGTCTTGTGCAATCTGACTCCAGCCTCCCTTTCCAGGGCTGTTGTTGGTTACTTCCCACTCTGAGTTCCAGCTGCCCTGGTGGATTTAGTTTCCCACTTTATAACCTTTACCTTAAGGGGAATGCTCTCCCTCTTCATCTTCCTCTCTTAGAAGTCCCATCTTCCTTCTAAACTCAAACCAAGGGCTACTCCCAACAAGAAGTCTTTCCTGATCATCTCTCCTTGATGCCATCCACTTCCCATGTCTGTGTATTATTATCTGTCTGCACTGATGTTATTTCCTTTCAGGACAATGTAAGTCACTTGAGGGCAAGGACTACTTATTTTTGTCTTTGCATTCCCAATAGCAGAGGGCCAAGCAGATAAAGTCAGTTCCTTTTTCTGTGTATTTTCTGTGTATTTAAATACTTAAAGGCTAGCGGTTCTGTCTTCCACTAAGCCTTCTGATTTCCAGGATGAATGCCTCCACTACCTTAGATAATAAAGATGGGG
Organism: Gracilinanus agilis; assembly: GCF_016433145.1. Taxonomy (NCBI): domain Eukaryota; kingdom Metazoa; phylum Chordata; class Mammalia; order Didelphimorphia; family Didelphidae; genus Gracilinanus; species Gracilinanus agilis. Next base: position 9,537,127 of record NC_058133.1, on the reverse strand, counting down.
GTCATGACGAGATAACGAGTAACCAGCAGCATTTGGCACCTGAAGGTTTACAAAGTGCTTTCTTGGCATTCATTATCTTATTTGAGTTTTACAGAGCAGCCTGGTTAGGTACTTTTAAGGTAAAAACTGGGGTTAACTTATATTTTTATCTGGGTTCAGAAGAGTGAGTAAGGAGACAAGAATGGACAATAAGTTGGGACCTAACAAGCTGGGGAAATACAGTTCAATGAATGGTTTGGGCAGCTGACAGGAGTGACAGTTGGGTCTTAACTACTACACTGATCCACCTAGCCAGGGACTCTATGAAACTAACAAGTGAGTAGCCTGATAAAGGTCTTATAAACAAGGGTTTTAATAATAATTGTGGGTCAGGGATAATGGGGAAAGGTCACACTTAATCAAATCACTAAAGACTACACAGGCTGGGAGAATGGGTTAATGCCTACACTACACTAATCAGACGATTACAGACTAGAAGGGAAATGGGTCTCTCACAAAGTCATGTCCACTTCAGCTCCTCTTGATGGCATAGGAAATGGATCCACAGGAAGGTAAATCCAGGAAATGCTAATCAAGGAGCTTGTCTCAGACTGGGATGTCTACCACCCCAGCTAGATCTTCTTGCTCGCTTGATCTTCCCTGGTAGGTCTTCCTTCTCAGTGGTAACTCCACAGTCCGTGGACTCCTCATTGGGCAGATAAAGGCATCCACACCCTCTCCCTTTCCCAGCTTGACCAGAGTCCTCAAGGGCAAACAGTTTTGTTCCCTTTGTTCCATTTAGAATGTCCATGGCTTGCAGTCAAGGTTTTTCCTCTAGGCTGCTTGCAAAATCTGCTTCAGTCTATTTACCTATTACAGTTCCCTCCTTTGCACAAAGCCAAAATAGTGTTCCACACAATATTTTGGTATTTGTGCACTACAAATTAAACTAAAATTCTAACCTAAAATAACAAACAACCTACACTAACTCTATTCTTATCTAACACTATCCTACTCTACCCTACTCTAGGGATTTTAACAAGGAAAGGTAAAGGGATAAATACATTGAACAATTACATAGTTCAAAGTACAGAGTAACAAGTAACAATGCAAAATTTCCAACAAAATTAACAGTACTTACTACAAGTTGTATCACTCCCATTTTACAGATTAGGAAACTGAGATTCAGATATGTTAAGCCATTCCCCCATGATCACCCATCTAGAAAATGTCAAGGCAAGATCAGAAGCCAGGTCCAGTACTGTGTATGTTATTTGTCATGATTCAAGTCCCCTCTCCTTTCCAACTACCCTTCTTCGAACTTACCCAACTTTTCAACCAGAAGAGCCTGCACAGAGTGGTCTGACCACAGCAGAGTATTCTTGGGGACCCCAGAGGGGATTCCCATCTTACAACAGGGGCTTTGGGGGCTGCTACTTCTCCCTGTTATCTTGTACTGAACTTTCAGGCCACTGAAATCTCTAGGGTTTTGGCATATGAATTCCTGCCTACCCACCTCTTCCCCACCCTGCCTTTGTATGGTGGGTTTTTTTCTACCTAAGAGCAGGATGTTGCATTTATCCCTATTAAATTTGATTTTATTAGATTCAGCCCTTTGGTCTGGCCTGTCAAGACCTTTTTGGATCCCAATTCTGTCATCCAGTAAGTTAGCCCTCCTTCCCAGCTTCTGCAAATTAGATTTGATAAGCATGCCACCTTGGATGACTGCTGCGGAGGGCCCTGCCAGCTCGGAAGCCCTACGATATTAATGGGCTGAGTCTAGAGAGAGCCCTTGTCCTCCTGTGTGATGGATGACCACAAACAACCTATAACCCTGACCACCACAGACACCCTTCATGTTCGCAAAGAAATAATCAATTCACCACTGGCTGCTGCGAGCACTTCAGAGATGAATAGGACACTCTGAGAGTCACCCAATTGATTGGACCTTTTGACCTAGTGATTCCATTGCTAGAATCTGACACCAAAGACATCATAAAAAGGAGAAAAAGGACCTCTCTGGACAAAAACCATTCATACAGTCGTTCCTCAGAACAGTGACACAGGGAGTCATTGACATAGCCAGTACTTGGAAGATATAATGTATAAATGGACTGGATTTTGGACCAGACTTCCATAGCTGCTCTTTTGTGTTCCTTTGGTATGGGACATAATGCGCACATATGTAGAGTGTGTAGATACAAGGTGTTTCCGAGATTTTAGTGCAATTTTAAGCTTTAATAGCTTGAAACTTTTAAGCTATTACATTTTAATTACCCTATCTAATTAAATGAAAGAAAAAATTTGCTTATATGATTAAATACATTTACTTATTAAAAATTACATTTAAAAAAATTTGAGCTTCACTCGCTTAAAACTATGCTAAATCTTTTGGGACACCCAGTACATATATGGGTATACACATCCACAAATGGGCATAGAAGAGAGGACAAGGACTTGAGGGCAGGAAAATGGGGTCAAAAAATCTAGCACTTTGAGCAGGTCTTAAGAAAGACAAAGAGCAAAAATTCTTTCCTTCACTTTTTTGTGGATCAAACTGTCCACCCAAGAAACACTAAGTGGATGAAGAATGCCAGTAATACAGACTAGTTATCAAACTCAAATCCCTATAGGCTTCATATTAACTTAGAAAACCACAAATTAATATTATCTGGGTTGTATTTTTATTGATTTCGTTAAACTTCTCCCAATTACATTTTAATCTGGTTGGGACTCTCTCTAATATGGGCAGGCTGCTGGTGAGTTTGACTGCTCTGATTTAGATTGTGATGCAGGTAGATGGACAAAGTGTGCTATCAAGGAATGGTATGATTGAAAGGAAAAATGGGACCCAGGAGATGTCACAGTCACACCAGTCCTATGGGTCATGGAAAATTTGAATTCAGGTCCAATAACCAGAGCCAGGGTCTTTTTTCTTTGTAATAAGCTTATTGCTTGTTAATGCAATTTGTTTGTTTCTACTTTCTTAAGAGGCTTTGAGTTGGAAAATTTTTTACCCTGGTTTGGAGGATTATTTGATGGATTCTTTTAAAATAATTTATTATTCAGTTTTTTAGTTCATAATCTAAAAAAAAGAATAAATTCTGATCTCAAGAATCTGCCCCTAAAATCAATATTTAGTAATGGTCTACATGTGCTGCATTCTGTAAATGCAAAATACAAACAAAACATTCCCTGCCCTTAAGGAGATTCCATTTCATCAGAAGAGACAATACCTGGACCCAAAATTCTATTCAAAACAAAACCTATATTATTGAGGACAATGTCACAAGAAGTTCAGAACCCAGGAGTTCTTCCTCCTCAGCAAGGCCCCAGTGTTTTATAGTCAAATCAGCTCTGGATTTGTGGCCAGAAAGCTCAGGTTCAAATCATGTCTCTGCTACTTTCAACTCATTACTTGTGACTTTGCACAAATTATTTAACCCTTCCGGGTCTCAATTCCCTCATCTATAAAAGGGGGGATTGAATTAGATGGCCATCAAAAGCTCTTCCAGTTGACAATCTGAGATCCTAGGACCATTAATGCTCCTCCCAGCCATCCATTTGAGATCCTCATTTTGCTGGGAGTTTGATCTTGGTGGTTAATCTCCCCCTTGCTTCAGACTTCTAGCAAAGACAGCTCTAATTTATTCTGAATATTTCAGTTTAAAGAGTGCTTTCCCCCCAAGCCTCTCAAGACCCCTTAGAAAAAAAAAACACTGAAGGTCCCCATTGCCTTCTCCTGAGAGATCTCAGACCATGTCTTTTCTCTCAAAATCAGAGAAAAAGTTATACCCTCATTAAAGCCACAGAAACAATGCAGAAGCTATTTCTGAAAGTTAGTGGGGCCTCCTCAACTACATGGACCAAATGTCCCTGCTTTTAGGTCCCTTCACAGAAACAATGGGCAAAACTTATTAAGCATCTATGTCCCAAAGTGGGCGCCACTGCCCCCTGGTGGGTGCTGCAGCGATCCAGGAGGCAGTGATGGCCACAGGTGCATTTAGCTTTCCTATTAGTTGCTATTAAAATTTTTAAAAAAATTAATTTCCAGGGGGCTGAATAATATTTTTTTCTGGAAAGGGGCAGCGGGCCAAAAAAGTTTGGGAACCCCTGGACTATGACGTGCCAGCCACGGGAGATCCAAAGACAAAACAGAAATATAGTCTTTCCCCTCAAGGAATTTACATTCTATCAAGGGAGGCAACAAGTACGGGTATAAATAGATGTTCTACAGACGCCATAATCCAAAGGGAAATGGGTTCCTGAGGGTAGAGGAGAGAAGGGAGAAGCCACCGGAGGATCAGAAAAGGCTTCATGTAGCTGTGCTTGAGTAGAATTTTGAAGATGGCCAGGAAGACGGAGAGAGAATCGAGCAGAGCACTGGTGAGGGCCAAAGCAAAGACTCAGAGATGGAGACTTGTGTCAGAAAGCGAGAATCTCGGCGCTGCTGCGAGGCACGTCGTGGCCATTCGGTCCCATCTGCACCCAACCTCCCTCCAACAATCCCAATAAATGGTGGTCCAGACTCCAGTGAAGCGGAGCCCTTTGGCTCTCAAGGCTGTCCCCGTCGCCCTTCCCCAGCACCTGTGTGTCGGTGACTGAGCTTCACCCCGGACTTTGGTGTTTCTGCCATCCTCTTGCAGTGCAGTTCTCCCCGGAGAACCGAACGCCCTTTGTAGCCAACCCTTGCGAGCTCTTTGATGCCAGGCAAGTCACCTTGTCTCTCTGTGCCTCAGTTGCCTTATCTGGTATTTTCTTCCTTCCTTTTTTATTCTCTGTAATGAAGGATGGGTCTCCAGAGCCATGAAACTGATGTGAGGAGGGATATATTTCAAAATGGAGGTGATGCAATAGCAAGAAGAGATCCTTAAAGAATTTTTAAAAGAAAATGATTGGTGTTAAGGCCAGATCAGCCTTCCCATTGCTTTTTTTTAAGCCCTTCCCTTCTGTCTTAGAATCACTACTGTGTAATGGTTCCAAGGCAGAACAGTAAGGGTTAGGCCAATACACTTCTGTGTATTAGTTCCTTGGTGGAAGAGTGGTAAGGGTAGGCAATGGGGGTCAAGTGACTTGTCCAGGGTCACCCAGCTAGGAAGGGTCAGGTTTGAAAACAGGACCTCCCATCTCTAGGCCTGGCTCTCACTCCACTGAGCTACCCAGCTGCCCCCCCCCCCAATTACTTTAAACAAGCAGGTAGGTGGTGGATCTGGAGTGAGGAAGATCCAAGTTCAAATCCAGCCAGTCACTTATTAGCTGTGTAACTCTAGACAAGTCACTTTGCTTCCGTCTGCCTCAATTTCCTCATCTGTAAAATGGTGATAATAATAGCACCCGCTTCCCTGGGTTGTAGTAGAGATCAAATAAGATAATCATTATCAACTACTTAGTACAGTTCCTGGCACAGAGTATGTGTCAGTGTTATTGATTTTGATTGATTATTACTTAAATGAGTGAAAAAACAGTCATTAATGGTTTATTCCACATCAAAGAAGGATTTCCCTACTCAAACTTCGGTGCCTCCCTGCCTTCTCTGTAATCAAATAGTAACCCTGTCCAGCTTTGAAAGCCCTTCCCAATCTCTCTGTCCCCCCGCTCCATGCACGTTGCTCCTCCTGCACTCTCTAACCCAGCCTTCTTCGAATCCCACTTCTCACCTCCTTGCCTTTGCCTGCTGTGCCCCGGGCTGGCAGGGCACTGACTCCTCCCCTCCCCCTATAGGCTCCCCCTTTTTCTCTGGGCACGTCTCCAGCACCACCTGCCGAGGGAAGCCTCTTCCGGTCCCTCCCAAACACTTCTTAGCTGGGTGGCCTTGGGCAAGTCACTTACCCCTCCATTGCCTAGCCCTGACCACACTTCTGCCTTGGAATCGATACTTAGTATTGGTTCTAAGACAGAAAGTAAGAGGTTAAGAAAAAAAATAATGGCCAGGTGAGGGTTTGATTGAACGAATAAAAGAAAGTGGGGTGCCTGGGTCCAAATCCGGAGTCTGGATAAATCACTCGGTGTCTCTGGGGCTCAATTTTCCCATCTTTCTAACAAGGACTATATAATGTATACTATAATAATATATAAAATAATAAACTATAGAATAAGGAGGAACAGATGAGATAATAATGAGCAGAAGGTGTGATCCCTCCTCCAACCTGCCCCACAAGACGCCACACTGATCTTCCTGGAGTCTGGGTGCAGCCCCGCCATTCCTGCTCAGGAAGCTCCAGGAGCTCCTACTCCCTCTGACCTCTCTTTGGCATTTCAAGCCCTTCCCATCTAGCTCTTGACCTCATTTTCCAGACTTATTTCCCATGACTGTCCCTCCCAACTCTTCTGGCCATTCCCTCCAAAGTGACTTGGTTGCCATTTTCCGTAAACGATATTCCATCTCCCACCTCTGTCCTTTTGCGTAGGCTGTGCCCCAAGCCCGACATGGTCTCTTTCCTCATCATCCACTTCTTGGAACAGATGATTTCCTTCAATATTCAGCCAATGTGCCTGCTCTCTCGCAGGAGGCATTTCCTGACGTTCCCCCATCCTCCTCCCATTGGTAAGACTTTCTTCATGTGATTTTCCCAGGCTTCCTTCCAATCTCAGGCTAGGGCCCACCTCCTGCCTCTCCTGACCCTGTCCTGGTCATGCTCTTCCTTTGTAGATTATCTCCACTGGATCGTGTCTATATCTCGTTTGTACTCGGTTGTTTCCATGTTGTCTCCCCCCATTAGATGATGGAAGCCCCTTGGAAACAGGGACTGTCCTTGCTTTTCTTTGCATTCCCAGGGCTTTGCAGAAAGTCTGGCACACAGTAGGCATTTGATAAGTACTAATGACTACATGACTGTGTGCTTTGTATACCTATAGCTATATACGTGTTGTTTTCCTCCAAAAGACTGTCGTTCCCCCAAGGATAGATCAGGTTTTCCTTTCTTGACTTTGTATCCCCGGCACCTTCCGCAGCCCCTCTCATTTGTTTCACTTCATCGGATCACAGACGGAGAGCTGGAAAGGACCTCAGAGTCCATCTGGTCCAATCCCATCAATTTACACATGTAGAAACTGAATTCATTTGGGCGCCGTCTGTCAGGAGGTCCTCAAAGGTCCTGACAAACATTCGGGGGTCCCAAAGGGTGAGGAGAACGAGGCGGGGAAAAGGACGACATGCATCAGGAGGGCCGATGAAGCTGTCAGCAATCAGAGGCGATGTTTATTGATCGCAGCTAGTATTTTATAGAGAAAGTGTCGTAGGCTAATGGTTAGTCATGATTTACCATTTTAATACATGCCTTAGTTTACCTCACCTAAACTTAGACAGAGTTTTCTATAGGATAATAAATCACAGCACAATATGTAACCATCTAGCCCAGAATCTCAGGGAAAGGCCTGGCTTCAGTGGGTAGAACAGGGACAGCCAGTTGTTGCCAAGCACAGGAGGGGTTTAGGGGCCCCCGTGTGACGCCTGGGCTGCGTGATTGATTCTGGCCGGGCCGTGGCTTCTGTAACGAGGAACCTCTGGAAAAGATGGCGAACAGCTTGAGTGACAGGATCGTCGGTTACAGAACTTGGAATTTACCCAGGTGGCATGAGACAAGGGCAGAAGACAGTGGAGTGGGGACCACCTCTATAGAAGCCACCCAGGGCCTCGGTTTTGAGGAAGGGAACCTTGGGAGTGGGTGCGAAGGGAGGGCAGGCCATAGACCTGCTAATCCAGCATCCATATCTCATGATCACAAAAAGTTTCATTCACCGCTGAGAGACAACAACAGCACAGCTGCCAAGAAGGACATCACTATCCCTCCCTTTCTTTGGTTCAGGTCACGGCCGGGCCGGACCAGGGACTGTGAGAGGGGAAGAGTCTCTGGTCAAGCCAGTATCAACCTACTGCTCTTAGATACAAAGTTCCTTAGTTCCACAGACTTGGCATAGCATTTCCCAACACCTCTTTCCTTATCCTGTTCTTACCCTTTTGAGTTAAAGCAACAAACCCTGTTTCCACTTAATCCAAGGGAAGATTGGCATTCTTTCCCAGGCTAGGAAATATCTACAGCTATAGGGAAAGGGATTTATCAAATCGCAGCCAGAAATAGCCTTATCCATTCAGCACATCAACCACGAGCCCACAACCAACTTGATCGTCCAACCCAACCCCAAGCCGGGGAGGGGGAGGAGCTGGAGAGCAGACACTCAGCCCCTCCCCGGATACTTGGCTTGGGCACTGTTAAAGGGGTGAGGGCTTGGCTAAGCCGAACACCCATAAGCCCTGGTGGTTACCAGCACATCTTGGTGATCACACGGGCAGCTTGTCAGCCCCAGCTTGTAGAGTTGAGCCCCCACAGTGTGTCTTGAACACTTCCTAGAGGCCTCGCCATCTGGGGTTCACCCTCACTCCCGGGGGCTACACGTCAGTGCTATCTAAAAGTGGCAGCAATATTCAGGGGGATTCATGGTTTGAGGGCAGACAAGTTCCGAGTCCCCTTCTGGCTTCGGTATTCCCGGAATCACCTAGTTCAGACTTCTCGTTGGATAGGTGAGGAAATCACGGCCTTGAGGCTTGTGACCATCCAACAATGCCTCCAGCACAGTTATCATCTCTTTTTTTAATTAAAACTCTTACCTTCCACCTTAGAGTCAATGCTTTCATTGGCTCCAAGACAGAAGAGCAATAAGGGCTAGACAATGGGGGTGAGGGACTTGCTCAAGGTCACATGGCTAGGAAGTGTCTGAGACCAGATTTGAACCCAGGACCTCTCATCCCTGGGCCTGGCCCTGCATCCACTGAGCCAGCTAGCCACCCCCACAGTTATCCCCTCTTAAATAAAAGAGCCTATCCCAAATATCATTTCTTTTGATAGAGTCCAAGCATTGGCATTGAACCTCAGGTCTCGGCTTGGTTAAACAAAGACTTCTCTCCTTGGGTTTACCTTCTTGTTAAGGAATGGCCTCTAACTGCGTGCTGTGCGCTAATGTGGGGTCTGGCTGCCCCTGAGAAGGAGAGGAGGGGGCAGAGTTACTAGGAAAGTACACGATTACAGAGAATGGAGGGGTAAGGAAGAGGGAGGCAGAGAGACAAAGAGAGGGCCAGCCCAGGCCACCACGGAGCCATGAACACACTCCCCAGAGCTCTTCCTCTTTCTTGGGCTTCATCCTTTCTCCCTCTTGGGATATAAGAGACGGATCAGATGAGGCCGTGACCGTGGCATGAGCCAGAGTTTGGAACAGAAACATGAAGTTCACGGCCTGGAGCCTGGAGGAAGGTTTGCCAGCAGCCAAGCCCGGGGAGCAAACGAAGCTGCAAGGGTGGACCTGCTTGACCCAGGCCAGCAGCAGACCTTGTGCAGCCTCTGAGGAGCTCTAATAGGCAAGGAAACCTCGGCCTCCTTCAGCTCCACCACCCCCAGGAGCCACGTTTGGGGGAAGAACTCTTCGAATCGGCCACTGTAAGGTTTTAAGTGAATTATCCTCAGCAACGCCACGGCAGAGGGGAGAACCGGCCCATATTTGGGAGAGCAGCTCCTGTTTGCCCTTCTTGCTGGATCTTCTCATCTAGGAAAAACAAACTAAGGTGGACTGATCAACACGATATCGGGGTCCAAATCGCTAGCTGGACGCTTTTTAGGAGCTGATAACTGCTCAGTTGATAGGGGAGAAATAGAGCAGATTGGAATTCGAGCTTACACATTAGAATAACCCCATAACACCTCAGGCTGATCCCAAGAACCCTCAGGGGAGACCGAGTAGAAGCCTGGCTGCGGGGACCCAACCTGCTCATGGAGTTGGGGTTGCAAGAGAGAGTTCAGGGCATTCTCTCTCTCTCTCTCTCTCTCTCTGACTATCTCTCTCTCTCTCTCTCTCTCTCTCTCTCTCTCTCTCTCTCTCTCTGACTAT
>NC_058133.1:9462045-9526906 GCF_016433145.1 Gracilinanus agilis | reverse complement strand
AGTGGTCTCTCTCTCTCTCTCTCTCTCTCTCTCTCTCTCTCTCTCTCTCTCTCTCTCTCTCTCTCTCTCTGTGTGTGTCTCTCTCTCTTCCTCTCTCCCCTCCCCTCCCCTCCTCTTCTCTCTCTGCCTGTCTCTGTCTCTCTCTCTGTCTCTCTCTCTCTCTCTCTATTTCTCTCTCTATTTCTTTCTCTCTCTCTCTCTTTTTCTCTCTCTTCCTCTTCCTCTTTCTCTCTCTCTCTCTCTTTTTCTCTCTCTTCCTCTTCCTCTTTCTCTCTCTCTCTACACACACACACACACACACACACACACACACACACACACACACACAATGTCTTGTCATCAAGAAACATACTTGGGGCTACTAGGTAGCACAGTGGGTAGAGAGCCAGGCCTGGAGTCCAGAAGACCTGGGTTCAAATCTGATCTCAGATACTTCTGAGCTGGGTGACCCTGGGCAAGTTACTCAACCTCAATTGTCTATCCCTTGAGAAAATTCCTTGAAGATGTTCTGGTTGCAGTCTTGCTCCATCTGTCTATGGCCGAGCTCTTCTGAATAGGTTTCTATGTGCATCTATTCATGCTATAGGCTACCTAGTCTCTTTCTCCTCTGATTCAATGTGTCAATAGTTAATAATAATTATTATTATTATCATTATAATTATAATAATAATGAGCATTTAATAGCATTTTAATGTGTATAAAACACTTTATAAATCTGTCTCATCTTATCTTCACATCGGCCTGGAAGATCGATGCTGCCATGATCCCCATTTTACAGATGAAGAACCTGAGGCAGAGGGGAAGTGATTTGCCCAAGGTCACACAGCTAGTATCCAAGATTGAATTTGAACTCGAGGCTTCCTGCCTCGTGGCCCAGTGCTCTATCCCCTGCATAGTCCAATAGAAATGGTACCGGACCAAGAGATCAGAGACTAAGGTTGGGTTTCTAGCTCTGGCCCTGGCCCTGGTGGGCTCTCGTTCCTCAGCGCCTTAGAATTGGCCTCCAAATCCCCCCCTCCCCCCAGTCCCAAATCTTTACAATTTAAAAATGACTCCATTTTGTTTTATCTCACCCTCATTTCCAAATAGAACTCCTCCTTCCTTCCTAGCACCCCTCTATAAGAAAAAAGAAATAAGGCAAGCCAGCAGAATGAGCACAGACTGGGGCCGATTGGGCGTGCAGCGTTCCGCACCCAGAGCCCCCCACTTCTGCAAAGAAAGGCAGGAAGGCCCAGCTGGAAACCTGAGGTCTGCGCCTCTGGGGAGCTTCCACGGCCTCAGACCCCAAGATGGAGCAGCTCCCTCAGGCCCTGACTGCCTCCGATGATCTCTCTCGGCAAGAAGGGAAGGAGCCCAGAGTGACTCAGCCCTAGGAGGAGTGGGGGAGGCTCCTTCTACCACCAGATCTTCCTGAAGTCTGAATAATGAAGTGGGCTCTGGGGGAGGAAGCGGAGGGTGTTAATGCCAGGGAGTGAGTCTTGGTTACCATGAAACGGCTCCAAGCCCGAGAGAGGCATGCCTCGGCAGCCTCCCTCCCCAGCCAGCTGCTGCCAGGACTGGAGCATCCCGGAGGCATCCCTGGCAGCACCTCCCAACCAGCCCCAGGCCTTGGGGGCAGGGGGCAGGGGCTGCCTCCCCTTTCCTGAGGACACCCTCAGAGGTTCCTCCGGAGGGAGCTGGAAGGACCGGACGGCTCATCCCGTCTGAATGAGGAAACAGAGAGCAGAGAGGGTCACGCCTGCCCGAGGCACCACCAATGTCCTGGGTGTCCCATCCAGGGCCTTCCTGCTCTTCCAGGCCAGCCCCTTCCTGTTTCACACAAAGAAACTTGGGCTCTGAGAAGCCGAGCGACTTGTCCAAGGACGCACGGCTAGTACAGATGGGGCAGACCAGAATTTGCACCCACGTCTTCTGACTCCAAAGTCAGGATTCTTTGCACGGCCTGAATCGGGAGAGGCCTGCCACGCCCTGGGTCTGGCCAAAGTTCTCCACACGACTGCCTTGAAAGAGGGTCCGTAGCAGCCTTGTCTTTCGTGTATAAAGGGCAGAAAAGGCCAGAGCCTGGGCAAGGCGGGAAGAGACTCCACGGACCAGGGCCTGCCTTTTCCTACCTCCGGCGCCTCTCCCCCTGCCCTTTGCTCATTATCAAAGGAGGGGCTTCTCCTAGAAGCGCCTGAGACCCTTCTGCGGCTAAACCCTATGACCGGCGTCCCCCACTGCGCTCGCTATATACTGAGCACCTGCATCTCTAGCATGGTAACTGGGGCAGAGATCACGGGGCTTCTCTTTAGAAGGGCAGGAGTTCAAATCCTTCACTTACAGTCACTTGCCGGTGGTGTGACCCTGGATGAGTCATTTGACTTCTGCGTGTTCCGTTTCCTTCCCTGCAGAACGGAGACGATGACAGCAGCTACCTCCTAGAGATGCTGTGAGGGTCAAACGAGATTGTACAGGCCTCCTCCCAAGCCTGAAAGTCCTGTGTAAAGGCCAGATTTGAACTTGGGAAGATGAGTCTTCTGACTTGGGGCCTGACGCTTTACGGCGCCATCCAGCTGCCATCCATGAGTCAACTACGGAGAAGGAGATCCTGCAGGGGCCCCGGGTTTGGGCCTGACGAAATAGGCTGGAGGTTGAAGGGATTTGAGAAAGCCAAGAATATCTGAGAGCGCGCAGCCTCTCTGCCCAGACACTGGCTCAGGTTCTCCTTGAAGAGGAAGAAGATCGAAGGCAAGTAAAGGCAAAGAAGCCAACCCGGGAAGGAGAAGGGAAAGGCTGCTGGCAAGATGAATCCAGGTAAGAAGGAAAAGGCAAGAGGAACGACGAGTTGTTGCCGTTGTTCAGTCATGTCTGACTCTTCGTGGTCCCATTTGGTAAAGATCGGGGGCTGGTTTGCCATTTCCTTTTCCAGCTCAGGAACCTGAGGCAAAGTTAAGTCCTTTGGCCAGGGTCAAACAGCCAGTAAATGTCTGAGTAGGATTTGAACTCGGGTTTTCCCGACTCCAGTCCAGTGTGCGATCCATGGAGCCACCTGCGAGGAGAGGGGCAGCCAGTGACCGAGGAGGAACCCTGTGAGGCTAGATGGGACGATGGTTCAAGGCCGAAAAGGAGGTGAGGGTGCCTGTGAGGTTGTAGAGACTCAGGAAAGGAAGTGGGACGGGACCATCGTGTCCTGTAGAAGTGACCCCTGGCCAGACAAGGTTAGGCCGTGCTCGCCGCGGCCGCGTGCTGGTGGTGGTTATGCGTCGTGACTAAAAGTTATGGAGAAAAACTCAGGGCGGCCAGATTCGTGGCCTAAATTGGAAAGAATCGGGCAGACTGCACAAGAGACCCCGCCACCTTCCTAGAAGGAATTCGTGAGGCTGCTGAGATGTGTCTGGGTAGGACTCTATTGGAGGACGCCACCGTGGAACACACAAAGAGAACATTTGTAAGAAATGCTCGGCCGGCTGAGGCACACAAAGAGCCACTTTCTCTCTCGGGTCGTTGAGTCCAGGGCCAAGACCCAAGTCCTGGTGCTCGATGGCCCCGGGTGCATCTTTGGGGTCTGACCGAGCTCTGAGCGCTCTCCAGTGCATGCTCCAACCAACCACCTTCATGGCTGCTAGAAACAATTGTTCTCATCCACCCATTCCACCGCGGGAAGTCTTCATCGGCTTGGGGTAGACGCCTCTAACTCCCCAGTGGGGCGCCTTCCACCTCGTTCAGCCCTTCTGCCAAGCTGGCTTCCTGGGCTGTGACATCTGGGCATGCCGAGCGTCTGGGAGTCACGAATGAGAGCTGAGTGCCGGCTGGCCCCCAAAGCTGCATGAGCAGCCCTGGAAAGGGCTCAGAACGCCCTTGCAGTGGCCGTAGCCCCTCTGGAACCCTCCTCCACTCCCCTCGTGAAGCAAATACCTCTCTAAGAGTTAGAAGAAACGAGGCTGGCAACCACGGGGGAAGGGGTGCCCGGATTTGCATCAACTGAGCCTGATATTTGCAATTCCACCAGTCAAATGACTACTATTTGTGCTTCAAGTGTGGGCAGATCATTCCTCCTGGAGGAGAAAGTGGCAAGACTGAAGGCGCTTCTCCACATTCCAGGTTGTTAGGGTGAGTGAAGGGTTCCATCCTCTCAGAACCAGTGAGGCAATAATCGCTCTGTAAGGGCCCACGATGTGCCACGCACTGTGCTTTGAACCGGAGGCGCAGAGAAAGGTAAAAATCAGTCCCTGCCCTTAAAAGCTCACAGTCTAATGCAAAAGGCAACATGCAAACAAATTAGACAGGGCAAACCAGAGATCTTTAAGATGGTTCCAAAAAGGCAAAACTGGGACATTAATGCATTGCTGGTGGAGTTGTGAACTGATCCAACCATGCTGGATGGCAATTTGGAACTATGCCCAAAGAGCGATAAAAGAATGCCTGCCCTTTGATCCAGCCATACCACTGCTGGGTTTGTACCCCAAAGAGATCATAGATAAACAGACTTGTATGAAAATATTTATAGCTGCGCTTTTTGTGGTAGCAAAAAACTGGAAAAGGAGGGTATGTCCTTCAATTGGGGAATGGCTGAACAAATTGTGGTATATGCTGGTGATGGAATATTATTGTTCTCAAAGGAATAATAAACTGGAGGAATCCCATGTGAACTGGAAAGACCTCCAGGAATTGATGCAGAGTGAAAGGAGCAGAACCAGGAGAACATTATACACAGAGATGGATACACTGTGGTAAAATAGAATGTAATGGACTTCTGTACTAGCAACAATGCAATGATCCAGGACAATCCTGAGGGATTTATGGAAAAGATACTACCCACATTCAGAGGAAGAACTGCAGGAAAGGAAACACAGAATTAAAACAACTGCTTGAACACATGGGTTGATGCGGACATGATTAAAAATGTAGACTGGAAACGACCACACCAAGGCAACCATCAATAATATGGAAATATGTCTTGATTGATGACACATGTTAAAACCAATGGAAATGTGCATCGGCTATGGGGGGGGGGGGAGTGAAGGGGAAAGTAAGAGCATGAATCATGTAACCATGGCAAATTTTTCTAAAAAATTTTTAAAAAGACTTCCTGTAGAAGGTAGGATTTTAGTTGGGACTTGAAGGAAGCCAGGAGGTGAAGACGAGAAGGGAGAGCATTCCAGGCTTGGGGAAGAACCAGAGAAAGTGCCCTGAGTCAGACAATGGAATGTCTCGTTCTAGGAACAGCAAGGAACCCAGAATCATTGCATGGAAGCATCCATGGAGATGGGGGTGGAAGGAGTAAGAAGGCAAGAAACATGGAGGAGGAGGACTGAACATCAGAAGATTTGCTCTTTGATCCTGGAGGTGATATGTGGAAGATGGATTAAATTGGTTTTCTTTTGGCATCATAGGGCAGAACCAGATCATGTGGGTAGAAGTTGCAAAGCAGTAAATTGAGGCTTAATGCCAAGAAAGCTGTTCCTCTATTTATAAACATGCAGGAATGGAATGAGCTGTCTTGAGAGGTCTTCTAAAGACAGAAACTGAATGGCTACTTGCCAGGTTTTAGTGGGATTTCTTTTGGGGTTGGCCATTGAATTCTCTTCCAACTCTTTCCAATTCTGGAATTCTGGGATCTACTCCCATAGGATTGCTGTGAATTTCAAAGGAGATAATGTCCACAAAACACTTTGCAAACCTTAAAGCACTCTGCCAACACCCCGGATCCTTATAATTCACTAAATTATGGAGGAGAGTTCCAGAGGGGAACACTGTTCAGATAGAGAACAGTCAGTTAACAAGTATTTGCAGTCACTTAATTCTGTGCCAGGCCCTGTGCTCATTCCGGGTCCCCCCCCACTCCCCAGTGCCCCCCAGGGAACACAAATATAAACAAAAAGAAAGCCTGTCCTTGCTCTCTGGCAGCTTACATTCTAGGGAAAGACCATAGAACAAAGGAGCTGAAAAGAAAAGGGAAAGAGGTTATCTGGCCCGAGGCATGATGCAGAGAGATGCAGAGGGGTAGAGTCCCCTAGGAAATAAAGAGGTGACCCAGGCCTGGGTGTCCTCCTCAAATGGCGTTTCCTGGAAGGAGCCTTCCTCCTCCACTGAGAGGGACGGGCCCCAGGAGCTGGGAGGGGGTGGGGGACGCCATGATGAATCGTTCCTGGGCTGAAGTGATCTTTCAGGATGAAGAAGAATATGAGAGGCACCGTCATATGTCCAGGCCCACCCTCGGGAGATCCATTAAGATGATCCATGGGAAGAGAAGTTTGAGTAAGAGTGACTAGGAAATGAAATGAAGGTAAATGAGCCATAAGAAGAATAACTGGAAGGGAAAATTGCTCCAACATCTGTAGTGTCTCCGTGGGCGATTACCATTTACAAGGTCCTTGGGCGACCTTTGCATCAGTATGCATTATGTGTGGAGTGGCGCAAGCCACATAGGGCAGAGTTCCCGCTTCTGTCCCTCTGGAGAACAGGTCATAGAAGGTGAGAGGAGAGACTAGACCAGGAAGGACAGGTCCGAAAGGGGCAAAGGGGGAAAAGGGAGCCCTCCTTCTTGTGTCTTTGTATCCCCAGGGCCGAGGAGGGCACCTGGTAGAGAGGAGCTTAACAGGCCTGTAGAATGAGCAAGTTCATTAAAAAGAGAGTCAGAGGATTGATAATAATGGCTCTTACTTATGTGATTCTTTACAATTTGCAAGTGATTTGATGTACATTACTTCATTTGAGCCCCACAGCAACTTAGGGTCACAAATTTAGAGCTAGAAGGGATTTAAGAGGTCATCTAGTCCACCTCCCTCTACCCATTCTACAGATAGGTAAACTGAGGACTAAAACAGTTAAGAGATTCATCTTAGGTCATGGGGGCATTTAGATAGACTCTGAGGTAGAATTTGGAAGCCGGGTCCTCTGACTCCAGAACCAGCCCTCTTATATTTGCGCCATGTCACTGGCCCCACGATGGAGGAGATTTAGAAAAACAGTTGTGGAGAAAGGAAGACATAAATTTAAACTTTGGGTCTGTGTGACCCTGAATGAGTAGCTTGTCTTCTCATGCCCTAACTAAGGGCTATGTATTAGGGATATAAAGGAAAAAAAAAGGAAACAATACCTGCCCTCAGGAAGCTTACAGTCTATTCTAGCTTCATGGTCAAACTGTATCAGTGGAGAGAATGCCAACTCTAGGAGTTTTTTGGGCTTATGAGATCAAAATTAAACTTTTTTAAAGCCCCTTTACATTTCTGAAACGCCTGACTCATGGCAGACTACCCGACATCTCCGGATCTCGGTTTCCTCATTTATAAAACGAGAGAACTGGCTTTGATGGCCTCTGACATCCCTTCTCATCCCAATTCCTGTGCTTCTCTGATCTGTTTACATTTCTTTTATTTCCCTTGATCAGGGAAAGGAAAAGTCAGCAGGGCAGCTGCCAAATTTGGGGAGGATGTTCCAGGTTTTGCTCTGTAATCAGAAGGCTTCCTTATTGTCAGAAGCCAAATCTGGGGTTGTAGATAACCAGAGATGCTCAACCCAGGGTGTCCAGGTGAGGAAATCTCAACCGCCACGGGGATGTTTCAGAGCAGATGTCCTTTTCTTTAGGAGCACACAAGGGAGCCAAAGCTCCCAGTCTAGGGAGAGTCATGGACCAAATTAGACCCGGGGAACCATAATCTGTAGAGTGGAACATGGACAGTGCGGGCTTCATCTATTCAGGGACTGCGGTGTTTGATTTCATTCACACATCTAATTACCTTAGGGCAGGGACTTCATTTTTCATCTTCGTGTCCCCAGTTTCTGGCTTAATGAATGCTTGTTGAAGTGACTCAGATGTGTATATTCTCTTTTCCTTTGTAACTAACCACATTTTTAATACTTTGGTTGCGATCCGCCATTTCACTGATATGGCACGTACCCATTACCCACATGGATCTCTGTACTCTGTGGGGCTTGAATTGGGGTCGATCAGGGGAGTTCTCAGATTAATTTGATGAGGTTCTGTGGCAGCGAACCCATGTGGCCCAAACATTGTGAGTTCCAGATCCCCAGCCCCTGTGATAATGAAGGCCGTGTTCCTGGGCAGCATGATCCTATTTTCCAGTTATTGGAAGAGAAAGGGGAGGGCTTGGTTCCTGGATAGCCCCAGCCTTGAGATCCTCTTTAGAAATCCTCAATTTGAGAATTTGGAGAGTCTGGCCTTCTGGGGGGGGGGGAAGGGTGTTCTCTGAGAAGCGCTAACCTCTTGGAGAGAGAAGAGGATCATACTAAGATTCCCTGTAAATAGAGGGAAGTTCAAGACATGTATGCAGGAGCAAAAATATGGGCTCTTCACTTCAATATTACAATGAGTTATTCAGGCGCCAGTTAGCCTGTGCTGCAATAGGAAAAGAGAGTTGTCTATTAAGCCACTCCAGTTTGTTTCCCTTTTGGGAAACTAAAAGGTTTTCCTTTTCGTAGCACCATTGGTAGAGTACCATAAGGTGGGATGCCTGCATGAGGCTCTAGAACAGTGATTCCCAAAGTGGGCGCTACTGCCCCCTGGTGGGTGCTGCAGCAATCCAGGAAGATGGTGATGGCCACAGGTACATTGATCTTTCCTATTAATTGCTATTAAAATTTAAAAAACTAATTTCCAGGGCGCTAAGTAATATTTTTTCTGGAAAGGGGGCAGGAGGCCAAAAATGTTTGGGAACCCCTGCTCTAGAACAAAGCAGAAACTCACCAAAATGTTGGAGGGTTGCCTGTTTAGCAAACCTGAAGGTGCTCCTATTGTCCAAGAGGTGAAAGAGAGGTGAGTGTGCCTGTGGAATTGCTAAGACTGAAAAGTTGGATGGGTTCATCAAGTTACTAAGGGATGATAATTGGATGCCCAAGGTGCATGGGGGATATAGACAGACAGATAGATAGATAGATAGATAGATGGATGGATGGATGGATGGATGGATAGATAGATAGATAGATAGATAGATAGATAGATAGATAGATAGATNTGGATGGATGGATAGATAGATAGATAGATAGATAGATAGATAGATAGATAGATAGATAGATAGACAGACATATAGACCACAAATAGTTAAAATAAGCCAAGTGAAAACCTCAAGTTATGGAGAACAGAGGGAATTCTTGCATTTTTTCCCCTGAAAATTACAATTCTGTCACAGACAAGTGGTTACTATTTGTGTTGGGAGGGTAGAGTATGACAAGACTGGATGCTAGCCTGGATCTCCAGGGTGAAAGAGGGGATCACCATAATATGGGGGGGTAGGGCTGTTCCATTATCAACCTTAAGTTCTTTTGTATGGTTGGAGGATAAGGCTGGATACCTCTCTGGGCTCCTGGAGGTGAAAACGACTCACCAGAAGGTTGAAGTTGCCCATCAAAAAACCCTAAGACTATTTCCTTTTAGCAGTCACAGGCTGTTACCAAAAGGGCAGTGCTTGTATGTCATTCCATTTTATGGAATGAAGGACTCAACTTCTTTATTAAGAGACTCACCAAAATGTGAAAGGAACTACTTCCCTTGCAACCACAAAAACATTTTCCTCCTAAGGAAAAGATAAATTGAGGGGTGATGTTTTGAGAGTGAAGGACTGAGGAGAGGTGAGCCACCAAAGAGGGAAGAGAATTGGATACTTTTTATAAGCTACTATGGAACCTTTAGGTTATTTTTGCCTTTTATGTGAGGTGAAATAAAGGCTGTCCTATCCTTACCATATACATTATTATCCTGAGTGCTTGTATGGGTACCAAATCTTCTCTCATACTTACATCTATGGAGGCTTAGCCATGAGTCATAGTCAAGCTATTTTTAAAGCTTTCCCAGAGGCAAAAGGATAGGAGCAAAATGAGATCTGAGGTAAGAGAAGTGTAAGAGAAGTTGTCTTCCGGATTGAACCCGGTCTTTGGAAAATCAGGGTCTGGGGCACTGGCCCATGGATTACACTTAGGAAAATTATTATGGTTAAGGGAGAAGAAACCCCATCACATTGTGTGATCTAATAAAACCTCCTAAGAACACTACCAACACAACAAGTTGCTGTTGATGTTTAATTGATTAGTTCTGTCTGACCCCTTTGGGAGGCCTTTTCTTGGCACAGATGCTGGAATGGATTGCCATTTCCTTCTCCAGCCCATTTTATAGATGAGGAAACTGAGGCAAACAAGATTAAGTGGCTTGCCTAGGGTCACACAGCCAGTAAGGTCCTCTTGACTCTAGGGCTGATGCTCTATCCACTGTCAGCTAGTTGTCCCTCACCACTTAGAATAATAATAAAATAATAACACCACCAACAATAATGCCTGACTGATACAGTGCTTTAAGGTTCGCAAAGCCCTTTTATCTACTATATTTCATTTAATCCTCACAGTACTCCAAGGTGTTATGTACTATAGATATTATTGTCTCCATTTGACAGATGAGGAAACTGAGACTGAGAGATGCTAATAAGAATACATAACATTTATGTAGCTAGCACTTTCAGATTTGCAAAGCATCATATATGTTACATTTGTCATATATTTATATCGATAAAGAACATCTACACATTTTATACATTAACCCATTTTATAAAGGATATCTCTACATAATACATTATTATGTACATGAAATTTCCTTGTCCTCACACTGTGAGGTAGATATCATTGTTATTCCCATTGAACAGCTGAGAAAAGTAAGGTTCATAAAGGTTAAGTGACTTGACTTGGATCACATGCATTTAGAAAATATTTGGGGCAGAATTTGAACCCGAATCTTCTTGACCCCAGTGCTAGCATTCCTTCCTCTACAGCATGCTGCTGACACACAGTCCATACTGGCTAGTAACTGAAGCCTGGCTGGCTCCAGAGCAGGTTCCAGATACCACACACTATTAGAATCTTCTTCTGAGGCCCCACAGTCCATCCTTGCCATGATAGGACACTCGTGAAAACCCTTTGTCAGCAGACCCAAGGTAGTGCACTCTTGGACCTGACAATGTATTCCCCTGGGGGTGAAAGGAGGTCACCTGCCCCATGAGGCAGATGGGTCTGGTGGTCCTGGCAGAAGTAGGGAAAGAGAAGGCGACGTCTCTGAACCTCAGGAACACAGCAGGCTCCAGGTTGGGAATATCTGAAGTCAGAGCCTGGAACCTGGAGCTTGGTGATGGGAGAGATGAAGAAGGCCGATAGTCCTGGGGCAAGGGGAAGGTCCTCTGCCCTGCAGAACCTCCAGGAAGCTGGCAGAGGCAAGTGAGGCAGCACTAGACCATGGGACCATCCTGCTAAGGCTGGACCAGACCACAGTGATCCTGGAAGCCAGCGGCGATAACTCCTTTTGCGCCTTGGGCTCTGCCGGAGGTCCAGTGAAGTCAATGGACCCCATGTCAGAATGTATTTATGTGCATAAAAAAATTCATCAAATTATAAAAGAAATCAACCGTTAATGAAAATCACGTGTATAGTTGGAAAATCTTGAACCCCTGGAACTGCATTGCCCAGGATTCCTTTCTGTAACACCCATAATTCCTTTTCCTTTCTATTTACATGGGTCTTTTATGTGATTGTGTATAAGTTTTGGGTAATGCCCCTCTCCCTTTCTCTTCCATATTGAGGCAAGTGGGGAGCTGTGTTCTCTAGCTCTCTAGTTAAATATTAATAAATCTTTATAAATATTATGCTTTGGAGGTATTGAATATTAATTTTAAAATCCACACATGACACCATGTTTTGGAGATCTACCTTGGACCCCTTAAGGATCCATAGACTCCAGGTTAAGACTCTCAGCTCTGGGCCAACCCTCTCATCTATAGATCATCAAACTGAAGCCCATGAAAGGGAAATTACTTTCTCAAGGTCATCCAGGTTATTAAGCAAGGAAGCAGAATGCTGGGCTTGGAGTTAGGAAGACTTTAGTTCAAATCCCCATCTCAAAAACTTATTATCTGTGTGACCTTGTGCCAGTCACTTAACCTCTGCTTCCTCATCTGTAAAATGAGGATAATTATGGCACTTACCTCACAGGGTTGTTGTGAGGGTCATATGGAATCATATTTATAAAGTCTAGTGCCTGGCATGTACTAAATGCTATATAAATGTTAGCTATTATTACTGTTGTTATTATTATTTAGTGGCAAAGCTGACCTTCAAACCGAGTCCTCTAAATCCAAAGGCCATGAGTGTCCTTTCTGCCTTCCTTCCCTGTCCCCGCCCTTCGAGGCTCTGGGCACCCGCAGTGCTGGAGAGGGGCTGAGCTGTCTCTAACCTTCGCCAGCTTTAATTAGGATGGCCTCCTGCCAAATGAGATTCACCCCCGCCTCTGCTTTCTAGTTAGCATTCCTTGTTGGAAGCCGCAGTCTCCCCGTTACAAGTTGTAGGAAGAAAGCTTGCCAGGCTTTTACAAAGAACCCCGCAGATTGCCGGATCGTGCTGGGATGCATTATCTCTCTCCCTTCTCTCCTGTATTATTTTTAACCTCGGTGCTTAAGTTGGGCTATCCCTCATGAGCTAGCTGAATGTACTCTGCTGCTGCTGGGAAAATAGAGTTGTTAAGGCAAAGACAAGAAGCTTCCCTCTTCCCTTTCCAGAAGGGGCAAAGCCCTTAGATTTGCTTTAGCAGGTGCCTTCTGGGCTGTCTTTGAGTGTTGCCACTGGTGGATGCTCTAGTCTGAAGAAGGAATGCTGGCTCCAGAGTGAGGAGAGTGGGAGTTCCACTTCCTCACCCGATGGCTATTGCTTATGTGACCTTGAACAAGACCCTGAGCTTCTCTGGGCTTCAGATTCCTCATCTGTGGATCTTCAGATCAAAGAAAGATGAAAAGGACAGATGGACATAAGAATCCTCCTGGCAGCTCTTTTTATGATGGCAAGAACTGGCTACTGAGGGGGTGTCCGTTGACTAGGGAATGACTGGACAAAATAAGAGCATAATGGAATATTACTGAGACCTAAGAAATGAGGGAAGAGGACTTTCAGAGAAACCTAGCAGAACTTCTGTGAACTGATGCAGAGTGACTAGAACAGAACCAGGAGCACAATGCATACAATAACAACCATTAAAATATCTTTTAAAGACCCAGGAATCAGAGCCATGCAATGACGTGCCATGATTCCAGAGTCCCCACGATGAAGCCTGATAGACAGGAGATGGAATCAGGGTGTATTGTAGGCTGAGACATGGATTTTGGACACGGCCAATAGAGGAAGGTATTTTTCTTGAGTAGCTTATTTGTTATAAGGCTTTTGTTTTGGTTTTTCCAATTGAAAGGGATGTGGGAGGGAGAGAAAATAAATGCTTGTTAATTGAAAAGCAGAAAAATAAAAGTTACACATAATAAATAAACAAAAAGAGGGAGTTAGCAATGACACATGTTAAAACCAGTGGAAATGTGCATCGGCCCTGGGTGGGGGGAGGGGGAGGGGTGAAGGGGAAAGTAGGAGCATGAATCATGTAACCATGTTAACTTTTCTAAAAAATGAATATTAATAAATGTTTAAAAAAAGGGAGTTAGGCTCAATAATTTCTGAGATCCTTGCCAGCTTTAGATCTTGGGTCCTACGAGTGTTTATGAGGAAACAGATCTAAAAAAAAAAAAAATTAAAATTTACAAGTGGTGGATTTTTTTAAAAAAGCATCATCATTTCCCAAAATTCCCTTCCCCAAAGGAATGTCCATTGGTAACCTAAGAAATAATGTGGATAGACGGTGATGTCCATGATAGGAAACTGGGTTAGATACTTAGTTGGCTGTCTGTAAATATCTCAGTTCCCTTTTGTGAAGGGAAGGCAAAGTGAGCCTTCCTTCACTGGGCCAGAAACACAAATCTTTGGAGACTATTTGTATAAAAAAGAATCTTTGTTTATTGAGAAACCAAGGATAGAATGTGAGGATTAAAACACAAGGATATCCTAGTTCTAAGTTCTAATGCTCCAACCCTTCCATCTATGTCCATCTCATGATGGACTCTTCAGGTCTTCCAACTACTCTGTCCCTTCCTGGCTCTAGCTAATCTCCCACCAACCCTTTCTAATTTACCTGACTACAATCCTCAATTGCTGGTTTAGTTATTTATCTCAGAAGTTGTCTCCAAATTTACTTAGAATGAACCCAAGATGGCTGAGTTCACTCAGAGCTGAGTTTGGCTCTGAGGTGGGAACCTCAGAGCCCAACAAACAGGATCTTCTGGAAAACCTTCTCTCAAGCAGTGTTGGTAAAAAACCTGAGGTGTAGACAGATCTTCTGCAAGATGTTCTCTCCAATGAAAAAGGAACCTCCAAAAGCAGTTTATAGTTTCCTTCGCCCACAAAAGGTTATGGTAGGAAAAACTCAGAAGAGAGCCACAGCCTTCCTTTCCCAGCTCGGGACAGGAAGTGGCAGTTGCTCACTCAAACACCTTCCTCCATCTCCCTGCACATTCCAAGATCCCTCCCGGGATTCTTGGAATAATCTCATGCTAGTAGCTCTGGAGATAGCACCCACTCTTCTTAAACTTAACCCTGCCAAAATTCAGCTTTCTATAATCCCATTCCTACATAACCAAGAAGTTTAGTTAAGCAAAATAAAGTCAGCACAGAAATATGTGTTTCTTGGCACTGTGTTAAGTTCTGGGGAGGAAGCCAAAGACGATCCCTGTCCTCGGGGAGCTCCCAGTCGAATGGAAGAGTCAGCAGGTTATGTCTCAACATGTAAGCAATTACGTCCAAACAAATACAGATTGGATGGATTGGAAACAACCTCAGAGGGGAGACACTATCAGTAAAGGGGATAAGAGAAGCTTCTTGTAGAAACTAGGCTACTAACTGGTATTAGAAGGGAGTCAGGGAAGTAGGAAGAAGGGAGGAGGCAGAGACGAGTGAGGAGCAAGAGCATTCCAGGCACTGGGGACAGCCAGAGAGATTGCCCGGAGTTAGGAGATGGAGCCAGGAGGCCAGAGTATATAGAGGATATGGAATGAAGAATACCTGAAGGGGGTGACTTGAAAGGCCAAATGCAGGATTTTCTATTTGATCCCTAAGGAAAGATGAAGCCACTGCATTTTCTTGAGGTGATAAAGTCCTCCACCAAGGTGGTGGCAAGGGGCAGAGGAGAGAAGGAGGGCTAGAGGAAAAATGGCCCAAAGGTAGGCTCACCGGGACTTGGCAATTCTCTGAATATAGCGGGTGACAAGAGAGGAGCGAGAGCCTCCGTTTCCTCATCTGTAAATGGGGAAATTGGAGTTGATTTCAGAAGTCTCGGCCAACTGGAAGTCTACAGTCCTACAATATCTTTTCAGAGAGGAGGGAGCCCATTTCCCGTGTTGCCTTGCTAGTGCCTCAGTCAGACCGGCCTCCTTCCCTTTCCGTCACTGAAAGCCTCCTTTACCCTGTTCTGATTTTGCTTGCTTACTTCCCTCGGCCTCAGTTCACACCAGGGCCAGGAACAGAATTTGTACGTCACGGTGACTTGGAAGACACGCTCAGAGTTCCCTCTGGGCAGCCGTCCCAGATGGGCAGCTTTCCCTTTGTGCAGGCCTTATCGAGGGTATTAGCTAACGTTTCCAACATGTAAGTTTTGCAAAACGCTTTCCTCATAGCAGTCCTGCAAAGCAGGTGATGGGACTGTTATTTATTTGATTATTTTAGTCAATTTTCCTTGATGCCTTTTGTGTGTTTGCATAACCACAAAACTTTTAGTTGCTCTCTTCCTCCCCTTCCTCTTCTGGTGAGGTGACAGAGTGCTGAATGTTGGGCCTGGAGTCAGGAAGGCAAATTCAAATCTGGCTTCTGTCCCTTACTAGTTATGTGACCCTGGATAAGTCACTTAACCTCTGTCTGCAGTGGTTTCTTCAACGGTATGATGGAGGGCAGGGAGGGTATGTTGCGTAATAATAGTATCCACCTTATGAGATTGATGCGAAGATCAAATGAGATCTTTGTAAGAGACTTTACCCAGAGGATGGCATATAGTAGGTGCTTAATAAGCTCTCATTTCTTTCCTTCCACCCTCCCTTCCTCCCTTCCTTCTTCCCTTCTTTCTTTCCTTCTTTCCTTCCTTCCTTCCTTCCTTCCTTCCTTCGTCATATCACGCAAAAAATAATCATTTTCTTAAAGACAAGAAAAGAAAGGAAAACATCAACTTAACTGCTCAGTATCTTGGGAAAATGCAAAAATGTGTGCCACGTCCACACTGGTTGGCAAGACTGGAAAGCGGGCAAAACTAAAGCAAGGTTGCATGATGTTCGGGGAGCAGACGTTGGAGCCAGCCAGCCCGGGGCCTGGGTCTGCTGCATGTTAGCTGTGCAACTCTGGGGAAAGATAGATAGGAGAGAACGACAGCCAGACAGCCAGAGACAGAGGCAGAGAGACAGACAGACAGAGAGAAGAATGGATGGGTGGATATAGATGGAGAGATACATAGAGGTAAGTGAATGGGTAGATGGACAGACAGACAGAGCTAACGAGAGATAATCAGTTGATAGATTGAAAGAAATATTGGATGGTACGTATAGATATAGATCGATGCTACATCATTGCAGGAGAGAGGGTGATGGATGGGTATGTATAGAAAGAGCAACAGAGAGATGTAGATGGGAGAAGAGTTGGCTACGTGGCCGGATAGGCAGATGGACAGCAAGAGAGATGATGCGTTGATCGATAGAGGACAGATACAGATAGATTTGCATAATTGATAGAGGTTGATGGAGGGATGACTAGATATAGACATAGAGAAAGAGGCAGAAGTAGATCTATGATTAGATGAATATATGGATGGACAGGCAGAAATAACAGAGAGATGACAGATCAATAGATTGAAAGAGATGATAGGTACAGATAGATGTTAGGTCATTGATGGACAGAGGCTGGTGGATGGATTGATAACTAGATAGAAAGATAGACGAGGGGCAGCTGGGTAGCTCAGTGGATTGAGAGTCAGGCCTAGAGACAGGAGGTCCTAGATTCAAATCCGGCCTCAGACACTTCCCAGCTATGTGACCCTGGGCAAGTCACTTGACCCCCATTGCCCGCCCTTACCACTCTTCCACCAAGGAGCCAATACACAGAAGTTAAGGGTTTAAAAAAAAAAAGAAAGAGAGACATAAGTAGATGGAGAGATAGATGGAGAGACAGATGGAGGGAGGAAGGGAGGAGTAGATAGAGATTTACGTGCAGGGCACTGTGCTAAGCACTGAAAATAGAAAAACAAGATTGTTCCTTCCCTCAAGAGATTTACATACTAATAGAGGAAAGCAAGACATAAAGAGAAGGAAAAAAATCCTCCCCAAAGTATCTCTCCAGAAGGGCTGCTCTGCAGAACAAGGGAGGTCATGGAGAGCAAATGTTGTGTAAGCTGTAAACCATAATACAAATGTCAGTTGGGGTCTGGCACTCCACCACCCCCTTAAACTGCTTTCATTGCTCCCACATCTCAAAATTCAATTCAGCAAATATTCATGAAGTGCCTACTGGGTGCCGAGCCCACACTAGGGGTCCAGAACACAGAAAAATCCGATCTAAGTCACCAGTTCTTGTCTGGAAGAAGCTAGCTTCATCCTGCCTTTAGGATCAAAAACATCAGCCTCTGCTTTGCGTTTATAATCCTTCCCAATCAGGGTCCGACCTGCCTTTCCAGGCTCATTACACAATCCTGCCCTTCAGGGACTCTTGGTTGCTGCCCAGCTTTTCTCCTCTCTGTTAATCTCACGGGACGTTTTCTGTCCATCTTGTCCTAGATGTCCCCCAAGCCCTCAATGCTCTCTTTCCTCACTTTGACCTTGTAGAATCCTTGGCTTCCTTCACAGCTGGGGGAATCACTACCTTTTCCAAGAATCCTTTCCTGCTTCCCCCCAGTTGCTAGTCCTTCCCCTGGAAATTGCCTTAGACAGACAAGATCTCTCAAAACTCGAATCGCTTCCAACTTCCCAGGGCTTCCGAGAGCCCCTCTAGTTCCATCACCTGAGCTCCTCTGCCCCCTCTTGTCCCAAAGCAGTAGGAGCTCGGTGAGGGGAGGGCTGCTTAATTTTGGGTTGGGTGTCCCCGGAGTCTAGCCCAGGACCTAGAACGTAGTCAGGAGAGGGATTGTACCTGGGATTTTACTGGTGGAAGGGAGGCCCCTCCCTCTCCCATCACGGGTGGACCTCAGTGTATGAGCGCAGGGGCTCTTGGCCTTTGGGAGCGGGACTGACCCCTTTGGCAGGCTGGCGAAGGCCCGGGAGGCTTCCTCAGAATTCTGCTTTTAGGTACGCTTACACGGATTCACTTGCACACAATTTATTTGTTAATGCCTAAAATGAAATGCATGGGACTGCCGAGGACATTAGTAATTTTGAGATGCAGTTAGCAAAAGAGCAGCCCTACTACGAGCTGCTCGGGACATCGAGATGCTTTATGGCTCGTCCTGGGCGACCTGGCCGGTGGGCGTCAGAGGGGAGGCACGAACTTGGGTCCTCCCGCTTTGTGGCAGGCTTTCTACCCATTCCGGCACAATTCTCCGGCTGCCCGTCCAGGGTCTGATCCGATGGATTCTCTTAGAGGAACGCTGCCCGGATCCCAGTGAGAATCCCACCAGGCAAACCCAGGCAAGAGGAGGATGCACTGATCGGCATTGGAGCCTTGAAGGAAGACGAGGAGCAGAGATGAAGGTGGAGCATAGACGTGCTGACAGACTGACTTTAGTGAATTTACAGAAATGGGAGGAGGAAGAAGGCCAGAAGTGCCCTCGCAAGGCTAGATTGGTGCCCAGAACTAGAATAGGGAGGGCTTTAAATCCTGGGCAAAGAAATGTGTATTTTAACGATAGGGTTTGAATGCCATGTTAATATTCATAATATAATTCATGGCTTTAAGCCCCCTCTGTACTGGCAAAGGGATTTCCTTAAAAACAACCTTGTAGGGACAGCTGGGTAGCTCAGTGGATTGAAAGTCAGGCCTAGAGACAGGAGGTCCTGGATTCAAATTTGGCCTCAGACACTTCCCAGCTGTGTGACCCTGGGCAAGTCACTTGACCCCCATGGCCCACCCTTACCACTCTTCCACCAAGGAGCCAATACACAGAAGTTAAGGATTTAAAAAAAAAAAAAAAAGAAAGAAAGAAAAAACAGCTTTGTGGAGGAAGGGAAGTTGGTTAAGATTAGCTTCATTTCACAGTGGAGGACCATAAGACATCACCCCTTCTCATGTCAGGAAATGGCAGTCAGGAGTTGAACCCAGGCCTTCCCACGTCTCTTCTGCTGCACGGGGCTTCTATTAAGTCGGGCTAAGAAAAGCGCTCTTCTTCTAGTGTTCGTGGCGCTCCAGAGGTCTACGGGCAGAGCTCGGGGCATCTGAGAAATGGAATGAAGAAAGAAATGACATCTCTATTTGCTCGAACCTCTGCCCAACGTTTAGCCTTTCCTGAAAACCTCATTCCGAGAAAGTGTGCCAAGGCATGCCAGCCTGTCTAAAGGGTCCCTGGCCTCCCAGAAAGGGGAAGGACCCTTGGGCCGAGCAGCCCGTGGCGTGTCCCAAGGCTTTCAATTAGACTTTCCCTTTTAAGCAAAAAGAATCAAATATTAAACTGGGAGAAGGAACGCCAAGTCATCGCTACGTGCCCTCAGAAGAGCGCAAGCCGAGCCCTCGGCACCGCCTGACGCTGCCACGCTCACCAGGGAGAGCCAGGGCCTGGCGCGGGCGCAGGGCAACTGGGTGTCCCCACAGCAGAGGCTTCCTCGGGCTCTGCTCACCCCAGATGAGCCCAGAGCAGCTGCAGACGGTGCCCTTCTGCTCCTAATTAGCCACCGTTGCAGGGAAATGGTTCTCGTCTCACTGGGTGGTAACGGCATGGCAATACAGCCCAGCCGGCCAAGCGGCCAAGCGGTAGGCGCACTGCGGAGGAGGAGGAGGAGGAGGAGGAGGAGGAGGAGGCCTGGATTACTGACAAAGGCGATTCCTCCTGTGCCAGGAGCTGGGGATTTGTGGTTGGGTAATGAGATTCCCGGCACTGCTAGTTCTAGGGCACCCCGTGGAGTGAGGCATCCCTGATGGGCCAGCTTCCTTTCTCTCACTTCAGCCTGGAATCAGGTGTCTGGAGGAGGAGATGGAGCCCATATTGGTGCAGAAATCCGAAGGCAAGCTGCCTGCTCCCCCCCCACTTCCCCCAGCGACAAGGATGCAGGTAGGAGGAGAGAGGACGGCCCTCCCTCCTGCCTCCAGGCTCGCTTCCCTGCCATCCATCTGGAGCACGACTGCAGCCCTCATCAGATGCTCAATGCACAGCCAGGATCAGGTCATTTCTCTGCTCAAAAAACGACTCTAATGCCAACTCCCGAATAAAGTCCACACTGCCGACTCCGGCCTTCGAAGCCCCCTCGGCAAGCTGACTCCAAGCTATCCATCTAGTTTTATCTCTTGCTACCCTTCTTCCTGCAGCCTGTTTATCAGGAAGATCCAGGTTCTAATCTGGCCTCAAACACTTAACTAATGGCGTGGCCCTGGGCAAATCTAATCTCGGGCTGCCTCGGCTTCCTCCACTCTAAAATGGGGTAGTCTGTCTCCCAGGGTGGTTGTGATGGTTAAATGGCATCACAAACGTAAAGCTCTCAGCCTGGTGTCTGGCACCTAGAAGGTGCTCTGTGGGTGGTGCATTATTCCCTTCTGCCTAAACTGATTTCCGGTTTCCTCCCCTGCCATCCCTGGGCCTTCCATGATGTCATCCCTGTGGCTGGATTAGAACCCACCTCCGCTCCCATTTTCCCCTGTCAAAGTCCTTCCTTTCCTTCAGAGGCCAACCGAGATGCCCCCTCCTCCCTGAAGACTTCCCTGACTGCACACTCCCTCCCTTGCTCGGAGGAAAGCCATCTCACCCTCCGAAATTGCATCTCGTTTTTGCCGGGGCTTAAGCCGTGCTCTTCGCTCCTTGTTGATTTGATGGAGCCAGATTGTTCTGAGGGGCCCTGGATGTGGGCCAGGAGGCTCTCCAGTGTTTCGGGGCTTCGTGCGGCTTGCACAGCGGCTTCCCCAAAGGCACGCATCGTCCTCTCTTAAAGGGAGAATCTCCTCTGGCCGCGGCGGCCGGCGGCCTCGACTCTCCTGTTTGACCTTGGGGAAGACTCCATTTCGCCCATCTCGGGTCCCAAATGGACGAATGAATGCCGGCGTGCATAAATGAACTAAAATGACCTGCTAAACGGGTGCCATGTGCCAAGCCCTGTGCTAAGCGCCAGAGACAGCGGGACGAAAAGTGAGACAGTCCCCGTCCTCAAGGTGGGGAGGTCAGCGTAGCTGAGGAGTGGGGACCCTGACAGGCTGTTTTGATCAGGGCAGTCCTAGAGATGGTGAATGGAGGTTTAGAACCAAGACAGCAATAGTGCCGGAGATTTAGTGCCGTTTAAGAGTCACAGGGGGCAATGAGGTGACTCAGTGGATTGAAAACCAGACCTCAAGATGGAAGGTCCTGGGTTCAAAGCTGACCTTAGACACTTCCTAGCTGGGTGACCCTGGGCAAGTCACTTGACCCCCACTGCCTACTCTTACCTCTCTTCTGCCTTGGAACCAATACCTAATATTGATTCTAAGATGGAAGATAAAAAAAAAAACTAAGATTGAAAAAATAAAAATATACACTTTACTAATTGTGTGATCCTGGGCAAGTCACTTATCCCCCATTACCTAGCCCTTTCCACTCTTCTGTCTTGGAGCCAATACACAGCATTGACTCCAAGACGGAAGGTGAGGGTTTAAAAAAATAAAAATATGCACTTTATTAATTGTGTGACCCTGGGCAAGTCACTTGACCCCCACTGCCTACTCTTACCTCTCTTCTGTCTTGGAACCAATACCTAATATTGATTCCAAGATGGAAGATAAAGGCATAAAAAAAGACCCACATGGCAAGAAGACGTCTATGGACCACGGCCAGGTGGGGGGGGGGGTCTGGTATCGGGGAGCTCCTGACAGTCAGGACATCGAGGCTCCTGGGTGGGACCCAAAGGATGGAGGATGACGCAGGAATGACAGCGCAGGCATCATGGCAGCCGGCTGCCAAGCGGTGCCGTGCCATGCTTGTTGCGAGTGATTAGAGAGTTGTCAAACAAGGTCATCCCTGTTGTATCTTTCAGAGCATCTTGTATAATTCTGATGTGTGCGTGGGAGAAAGACTGTCGAAAGAGGCTTGAAGTGGTCTCTTGCTCGACCAAGTCAAATGCATTTTTATGGTCAAAAATCAATCATTGCAAATTGAGGGGCAGCAAATACGTGGTCTACGAGGATATCGCTTCCCCGAAGCTGGCCATTCCCTTCGAATCCCCACATTCAAGATTGCCCAAATGCAGGCAGATTATTCTCACAGTTTAAGTCCTTTCCATCCGCCTGGCCTCCTGGTTGGTTGGGCACATCTCTGCCTTGAAGTTTTCCCAATATCCATCCCTGAGAGGTCAAGCCTTCGTGCTCAAGCCTCCAGCCGATATATTAATGTTCATTTGGCAGCTTTTAGGATGGGGGCTTGGCTAAGGAGATTTGCTGAAAACAGCTGCTCCAAAACACTGTGCCACCCCCAATTTCTGGGACTTTCTCCTCCACAGAAGCGCAGAGCTCAGGCTTACGGTTCCTTATTACCAGAATCCTTTCCCCCTCTGCATCGGGTGCTTAAGGAGTTTCCCTTACGCTTTGGGAATCTTTGCCCGTCTGTCCTTGGCTCCGGATGGCGTCACAACGATGACGTAATCTGGGGAAATGTTTTGGACACTGAGGGGAAGTTGGGAAGTCCCAAATCCACGGCCCCTTTGAAGCTTAAAGAGAAAGCCTGGCCAACGTGTGTGGGGAGAGGAGAGAAGAAACACTCAAGCCGGAGCTCGAGTGAAGGCCCACCTTCTCTTAGATGCCAACCCATGGAATTCCTTCTTAGAGGTTTTAGCTAGACTCCAAGCTTGCTCCAGCTTTACTAATGAATCTAATTATGACTGGCTTAAAAATTTTCATAGATGAACTTTGGGCCATCTTGGGGGGGGGGTCAAGTTTTCTTGACTATCCAAAAAGAATTTCTCCCCAGAATAGTTCATAAGTCAAAAGCCTATGATCGATTCATGGACTGAGACGTTCCCTCTTCATTCAGGTACCACAGATTTGACCCCACTCTTACATAGTGATGAAAAGGTGGAGAAGACTTATTCTCCCAGTTCCTTTTTTGCAGAGTGGGGATAATAAAACCTGCCTCTAGTACTTTCCCTTCCTTCTGATCCCTTAAAAATCAATCCCTTGCTATCTTCAGAATGTTGCCTTCCAGAGGCAGCTGAGTAGCTCAGTGGATTGAGAGCCAGGCCTAGAGACGGAAGGTCCTAGGTTCAAATCTGGCCTCAGACACTTCTCAGCTGTGTGACCCTGGGCAAGTCACTTGACCCCCATTGCCTACCCTTACCACTCTTCTGCCTTGGAACCAATACACAATATTAATTCTAAAAAGGAAGGTGAGGGTTTAAAAAAAAAAAAAAAAGAATGTCGCCTTCCACACTCATCTCCTCTCTCTGCTCTTGATCTAATCCAACCTCTTGTCTGCAGGCACATCCAAGACCCCCAAGTCCTTGATGGCAAAAAGAATTTCTCATAAAGATCTTTGTGAATCTTTTCCATCTTTCATCCATTCATTGTCTTCACTCCGGTTTTATCCTTGAAAGCTCTTGGAACGATTTGTCTAGCTGGATCTCTCACTGAGTTTTCTTTAAAATGTTTTTCCCTCCCCTGCTTCTATCTGTTTTATAAGATGATATGGCTCATAAGAGTCTGCCATATTTTCCCATATCATTCTAAAACTCCTGTTGCCCTTGGCTGCCAGGCCTCTCCATTTGGCAAGAAATTCAAGAGTTTGCTCACTGAGATATTTTCCAGTCTCATTTGATCTTCTCATTATGAAAATTGATTTATATATGTTAAATTAC
The DNA here is from genome assembly GCF_016433145.1 of Gracilinanus agilis. Classification (NCBI taxonomy): domain Eukaryota; kingdom Metazoa; phylum Chordata; class Mammalia; order Didelphimorphia; family Didelphidae; genus Gracilinanus; species Gracilinanus agilis. The sequence continues at coordinate 9,503,084 of NC_058133.1, read as the reverse complement.
TATATGAAGCTATTCAAAGAGACATCAAAAATTTTCTGTCCAAATCCTATTTGGGGCACTGGAAATTCATCTAAATAGAAAGAGTTAAAGTTATTTAATTGTATATTATGTTATATTTTCATTTTTAATTTTTCTTCTAACTTTGTAGCAATTTTGATCTTTCTTTTAACAAGTCAATGATCTGACTATACATAGAGTTAATTAAGGAATGACTTCTACATTAGTAATGAGTTATCCTCTGCTTATTAAAATAATCAATTCTTTAAAGTACATGTGATCAATTTAATTCTTGCGGTATTATTAAGAGTTCATCATGTTGGGTGACGAGTCTTCTTAATGAACAAAGAACATATTCTTGATATATGCATTGAAGCAAAGTTTCTGTGTATGAATCAATCAATATTTGTTAAAAGCCTAATATATGCCAGGCAAAAGGGCTACAAATACAAAGAATGAGACAGTTCCTACTCTCAGAGATCTAATATGTTAATAGCTTTCAGTTTTTTCATTCCTTATTTCTGATTCACATTTTTCAAACTATTTTCCACCATCATTGGCTAGGCCCAATTTTAACTGAAGTCACTGAACATAAGCTATTTTCCTTCCTTTCCTCCCTCCTTCCCTTTCTCCTCCCTTCTTTCCTTCCTTCCTTCCTTCCTTCCTTCCTTCCTTCCTTCCTTCCTTCATTTTAACTATCAGGTAACTCTGCTACCTACCAACATAATTCTGTCCCACAAGAAGGATCAGATCCTAGGGAATCCCATACTCATCCTGGCAGTTGTGACTTCATTGAAAAAAGGCAGGCCAAGTTACAAGCTCTTTGATTCTTCCACGTGGTGGATGGACCTTCTGTTCTACAGCTTCACTTCTCTTCAAGTGGATACCCACTCTACTTGGTAATTAGTGTGGCTCTATGGAATCAGTTTAGCTCTAGGCCCCCACTTACTGGCCATGCCCCATTCTGTCCTGAACTTCCAGTGTGAGGTGAGGTGAAGCCTGTCCTATCTCTTCTTTAATTCAGATTTCTGGAGGCCAAGAGGTCAATTACGCCCCTTCTGAATCCTTGTTCCTCCTTGACTATTCTGTCTGGTCAGTTCTGTTTGTTCTTCTCTCTTACTTCCTACTGTTGATCTGTACAAGGGGCAGGGGGATATAAAGAGTAAGAGGGACTGTAGTGCCTCGCACAGGGGAGATGCTTCCTATATGTTTGTTGATTGACTACCCTATACATTTATTAATAATCAGGCCCCAACTATGTGCCAGATGCTAGATATTCAAAGGCAGAAAATGGCACATTCTCTGCCCTCAAGGTACTTCAATTCTGTGGGCTGTTATATCAAACAGAAAGCTCTGATTAAGTTCCTGTTGTGCACTGTGCCATGAGCTAGGGATATCCTCCCCGCCCCCAAGTAATCATCATCCCTGTCCCCTTACAACCGATGCTCTTGAATGGGCCAAAGCCACCCTTGCTTTTGTGTTGTAGTGGAAAGGATTTTGGGCTCTAAAGAAGAACCATGTTTTTTACACTCTCTGCCCAGGAGTCTCCTCCCCTTGCTCCATGAGTTGAAGAAGCTGCCTGTCTTTCAGGAACTACCCCACACTGGCCTCCCCCGCAATTAGTCCAGATCGTGAGACTCTGGGGCCTGAGCTCATTTTATCCTCACAACAACTTGGTTTCTAGGCAAGGTCTTTCCCTGAGCTCTGTCTGCAACTGCTGGATAGCAACCACAGGAATCTCGAAAGCATCTTGTTGCAAAAGATCGACCTTATTATTTTCCAAACACAAGCTGCTCCTCTGGCCTTGATATATCCTCCCAGCTGAGAGGAGTGGGGGCAGGGCTCAGTTGTTTACTGGGCTCTGGAGGGCACAAGGCGACTCGCCACACATTGATTTCTCTCCATCTTTGTCTCCTGCCCAGAAAAGGGACAGTGCCCAAACCTGGTCTTCCTGAAATGATCCCAGGGACTAGGGTTTGGCCCACCTGGCACAGGCCACCTGCTCTCTCCCAGGAGCTCCAGGAGTGCAATCAGAACCTAGAACTCCAGGTCCAATCTGACTGGCCTGCTGGCTGCTCCTCACCCAGAAGCTCCATCTTCCATCTCCATGATCTGTCCTGGGGGCCCCCAAAGCCCGGAATGAGTATCACTTAAATCTCTTAGAATCCCTCTTTTTATTCAAAGCTCAGGCCAAATACTGTCCTGTTCATGAAGCCTTTCCTCACCCCTCAATTATAAGTGAGAGATGCCCCTCGGCCCCGCCCAATACAGTTACCCAGTATTTACCTTGTATGTACACACATATATACATAAAAGCATGTCCCTATACACATGTGTACATGCCACCTCCCTCCATAGCATGTAAGCAGAGGAGACTTTCATTTTTTGTCTTTGTCTCCTTTGTCCTCTTCCTTACCCTGGCAAGGCTTAATCAATATTCTCTGATTGATTTCTTGTTCCTAAGGGCTAGGGGTAGGTGAACCTCATTTACCAGGCAGACTCCATCTCAGAGGGGTCTCTATCGCCCCAGGATCTTCTCTTGATTTTCTCCAAGCCTAAGCTTCCTGATTGGTTTATTAGGTTTGAGGTGCTGTAATAGAAGTCATTTGTAGGCCCCTGTAGCAAGGCAAAGAGAACTGATTCTGGAATTAGAGGGACTGGGTTCAAATGTCAGCACTTCCTACCATTAGTGACATTGGACATGTCACTTAATATCTCAGTTTCTCATCAGTAAAATAAACAGGGTGTGTATGTGTGTGTGTGTGTGTGTGTGTGTGTGTGTGTGTGTGTGTGGCACTTTTAAGGCCATTTTTAAAAAAATATAATTTTATTTTTAAAATATTTTTCCAAGGTTACATGATTCACGTTGTCTCCCTCCCCTCTTCCTTACCCTTTCTGGGAGTTGACAAGCAATTCCACTGGGTTATAAATGTATTATCACTCAAAACCTATTTCCATATTGTTCATTTTTTGTAATAGAGTAAAATCTTTTAAACCAAAACCCCCAATTCTGTACCCATATAAAGAAGTGATAAATCCTATGTTTTTCTTCTGCATTTCTGCTCCCACAGTTCTTTCTCTGGATGTGGATACATTCCTTCTCCTAAATTCCTCTTGATTGTCCTGAGTCATTGCGTTGTTGCTTGTAGCAAAGTCAGTTACATTCGATTGTGCTACACTGCATCCATCTCTGTGTACAACGTTCTCCTGGCTCTTCTCCTTTCACTCTGCATCACTTCCTAGAGGTCATTCCAGTTCACGTGGAATTCCTCCAGTTCATCATTTCTTACAGCACAATAGTATTCCATCCCTATCAGATACCACAATTTGTTCAACCATTCCCCAATTGAGGGACACCCCCTCACTTTAAGGCCACTTTTAGTATTAAATCCCCTATGATCTCTCATCCACAATTAATCACACAATGCACAGATGTCCAGAATGAAGATCCCCTGGCCCTTTTACTCTTCTCCACTTCTCCTACTATATAGAGATTTCTGGCTACTGTGGCCCAAGAATCTATTTTAAGGAGATAAAAAGAAAAGTCTCTGACAAATTCCAGAGTCTGATGAAAACACCCCATCCAAGTTGCATGCTGGGAACTAAGTTGGAGGAATATGGAATGCTCATCTTACCTAAACCATCCCAAAAAACAAAAATAAAAAATAAAGTGTCTCAAAATAAAGGAAAGCAGAAGGGAAACATCTCATTGGAGTGAAAAGGGAGGGAAGACATTAGGAAACTGACAGAATGTGAACTAGCCCAAAGTGATATCACATGGCTTGAGGCAACCAGACAACAGAGCAGGGAATGGCCACAGCACATGAGACAACAGGGGACTCAGTAATAGGGGGAGTAGAATCCAGTTGGACAAAACAGCTGCAAATCTCCCCATGAAAAGCCAGCCAGGCCACCTCCTCAAAGTCCACACTGAAGGACCCAAAGATAGCCAGGTCTATCCCAAGCACCAGAGAAAGCTACACTGCAATCTTGGAATAGTGCTCCTTCTGCCCAGTATCAGAACAGTATTCATCTCAACAGATAGACAAGGTGACTAGAAGGGAAAGAAGTGACTTAAAAAATGAGCAAAAGACAAAACAATCTTAAAAAATTACTTTAATGGCAGAGAAATCAAAATATTTTCTCAGAAGAGGACAACAATGGCAAAGGGAAGTGAGAAATGATGTCAAGTCCCAAAAGAGCTCTTGAAAGAACTTGAAAAGAAATTAAATAATATAATAATAAAATAAATGATAGAAAGATTTAACAAATGAGGGAAATTTTCTGAAAAAAAACAACTCCCTAAAAATGAGAGTGGGCCCAATGGAAATGGATGTCCTCCCCATAAAAACAAAACAAAACACAACAACTAAAGAAAACAACTTCCATTAAAGAAAATAATAAGGAGGAGACAACATATCAAAATTTATAGGATGCAACCAAAGCTATTCTTAGGGGGAAATTTATATTCCCCAAATTTGAAATCCTAAAAATCAAAGGAGAAATAAGATATATCACTAGTTAATTTGATTAAATAAAAAAGAAATAAGAAAAACCTAAAATTACAACCAATGAAGAAATCAAAGCAATTATTTTGGAGTTATTTTACCCAAATATTTGCCAATAAATCTGACAATCTAAGTGAAATCAATGAATATTTACAAAAGTATAAATGGCCCAGTTAAAGAAAAAAGGAAATAGGATACTTAATCAACCCCAACACAGAAAAAGAAATTGAATAAACCATCAGACTTCCCCTACTGACCCCCAGGGCCAGTTGGATTCACAAGTGAATTCTACTAAATGTCTAACAAACAATTAACTGTAATACTATGTAAACTATTTAGAAAAATAAGGGGAAAAGGAATCCCTCTAACACATACATTATACTGATACCTAAGCCAGGAAAAGCTAAAACATAGGGGAAAAAAAACTATAGACCAATCTCCCTAATGAATTTTGATGCAAAAATTTTGAATAAAATAGTAGCAAGAATTTTAGTAGCAACTATTTAAGAAGATAACAGCATTTTATTACAAGGATCATACATGATGACCAGGTAGATTTTATACCAAGAATGCAAAGATGGTTTAATTTTAGGGAAACTATCAGCATAAATGACCATATCAAAAACAAAACCACCTGAAACCATATGATTATTTCAAAAGATGAGGAAAAAGTCTTCAACAAAATACAAAACATATTTCTTATAAAAACACTGGAATGAATTTTCTTAAAATGATAAATGGCATCTTTCTAAAACTATCAACAAGTATTATCAGTAATGGAGATAAACTAGGGCCTTTTCCAATAAGATCATGGATGAAACAAGGAAGCCCATTATCACTATTTAATATTGTTCTAAAAATGCTTGCTATAGCATTAAGAGCAGAAAAATGGAAAGAATTAGAATAGCCAATAAGAAAACAAAATTATCAGTCTTTGCAGATAATATGATGGTATACATAAAGAATCCCAGATAATCAACCAAAAAACTAATAGAAACCATCAACAACTTTAGCAAAGTTGCAAAATACAAAATAAATCCACATAAAACATCAGCATTTCTATTTACCATCAACAAAATTCAACAGCAAGAAATTAAAAAAAAGAAATTCCATTTAAAATATCTATAGACAATATAAGATACCTGGGGGGAAGTAATTACCAAAACAAACCCAGCAACTATTTAAATACAACTATAAAATGCTTTTCACAAAAATGGAGTCAGACCTAAACAATTAGAAAAATATTAATTGCTCATGGATAAGCTGAATCAATGTAATAAAAATGACAATCCTGCCTAAATTAATTTACCTATTCAGTGCCATACAATCTACACAAAAATTATTTTTTTAGAACTGGAAAAAAATAACAAAATTAATCTGGAAGAACAAAAGATCAACAATAAGAAGTGAATTAATTTTTTAAAAATATGAAGGAAGGAGCCTAGTCATATCAGATCTCAAACTGTACTATAAAGTGGTAATCATCAAAACAATCTGGTACTGACTAAGAAATGGAGTGATGGATCAATGGAATAGGTTAGGAAATCAACACATAGAAGTTAATGACCCCAATAATCTAGTGTTTGACAAATCCAAAGACTTAAGCTACTAGGAGAAAAACTCTATTTGACAAAAACTACTGGGGAAATTGGAAAAAAAATATGGCAAAAACTAGGCATAGACCAGCATCTCACACCATGCATCCACTAAGATAAAGTCAAAATGGCTACTTGATCTAGAAATAAAGGAGGGGATATTGTAAACAGCTTAGAGGAACATGGAAAAGTTTACTTGTCAGATGGATAATAGAAGAATTTATCACCAAACATTACAAAAGATAGAATGGATAATTTTGATTTCATTAAATTAAAAAGGCTTTGCACAAACAAAACTAATGCAAACAAGATTAGAAGGGTAACAACAAATTGAAAAAAAATTATTGCAAATGTCTCTGACAAAAGTCTCATTTCTCAAATACATAGAGAGAACTGAGTCAAATTTATGAGAATACAAAACATTCCCCAATTGACAACTCATCAAAGGATACAGTTGGGCAGTTCTCAAATGAAGAAATTAAAATTATAGTCAAGATTAAAATGCTGCAAATTACTTTTGATTAGACAAATGAAAATTAAAACAACAGGGGAGGACATTAATGCATTGCTGGTGGAGTTTTGAACTGATCCAACCATTCTGGCTGGCAATTTGGAATCATGCTCAAAGGGCTTTAAAAAAAAATACCTGCCCTTTGATCCAGCCATACCACTGTTGGGTTTGTACCCCAAAGAGATCATAGATAAACAGACTTGTATGAAAATATTTATAGCTGTGCTTTTTGTGGTGGCAAAAAAACTGGAAAAGGAGGGTATGTCCTTCAATTGGGGAATGGCCGAACAAATTGTGGTATATGCTGGTGATGGAATACTATTGTGCTCAAAGGAATAATAAACTGGAGGAATTCCAGGTGAACTGGAAAGACCTCCAGGAACTGATGCAGAGTGAAAGGAGCAGAGCCAGAAGAACATTGTACACAGAGACTGATATACTATGGTAAAATCGAATGCAATGGACTTCTGTACTAGCAACAACGCAGTGACCCAGGACAATTCTGAGGGATTTATGGTAAAGAACACTACCCACATTCAGAGGAAGAACTGCAGGAGAGGAAACAGAAGAAAAACAACTGCTTGAACACATGGATTGAGGCAGACATGATTGGGGATGTAGACTCGAAACTACCACACCAATGCAACTATCAACAATTTGGAAATAGGTCTTGATCAATGACACATGTTAAAACCAGTGGAAATGTACATTGGCCATGGGTGGGGGGAGTGCAGGGGGTGAAGGGGAAAGTAGGAGCATTAATCATGTAACCATGTTAAAAATGAATATTAATAAATGTTTAAAAAAACAGGGGGCAGCTGGGTGATTCAGTGTATTGAGAGCCAGGTCTAGAGATGGTGGGTCCTAGGTTCAAATCTGACCTCAGAAACTTCCTAGCTGTATGAACCTAGGTAAGTCACTTAACCCCCATTGCCTAGCTCTTACCATTCATCTGCCTTGGAATCAATACACAATATTGATTCTAAGATGGAAGGGAAGGGTTAAAAAAAAAGGAAAAAGAAAACAACTTTGGGAAACCACCTCACACCTATCAGATTGGCTAATATGACTAAAAAGGAAAATTATAAATATTAGAGGAGATTAGAGAAAATTGGGACACTAATACATTGTTGGTGGAACTGTGAACTGATACCACCATTCTGGAGAACAATAAGAAACTATGACCAAAGGATCATAAAACTGTGTATATCCATTGACACAGCAATATCATTGCTATATGAGACTATATCTTAAAGAGTTCAGAGATAGGGGAAAAGGACCTGTTCATACAAAAATATTTTTAGTGGCTCTTTATGTAGTGGCAAAGAATTAGAACCTGAAAGGATCATCAATTGGGGAAGGGCCAATGAGTTATATAGTATACGATCGTAATGGAATACTATTGCTCTAGAAGAAAAAATGAACAAGATGAGTTCAGAAAAAACTTGGAAAGACATATAAACTGATGCAAAGTGAAGTGAGCAGAACCAGGAGAACAGTGACTAAGTTCAGAACTATTGGATGATGATCAACGTGAAGGATTAATATTATTAGCAAAACAAGGTTCCAAGATAACCCCAAGGGAACTCATGATAAAACAACAATAAATCCATACTATCCACAGCCCAAGAAGGAACTGTGGGAGTCTGATTGCAGATCAAAGCACGTCATCTTTCCGCTTTATTTCCTTGATGAGTTTTTAACTGTATTTGTGATATGTGTCCTCTCTCCTGGCATGGGAAATATGGAAATAGGTATTGTATAGCCTAAAACAGACCATTTATCTGTTCAAGGGGAGGGGCAGTGAAAGAGATCATTTGAATCACAAAATGTTGTCAAAATTGCTTATACATGTCATTGAAAATAATAAAAAAAAAAGTTACACAAAAGAGAAAATATCCAGTTCAAAGTCCAGGATGATGTCAAATGTAGACCTAGAGAGGGATCCCAAGTGACCTGCAGGTTGCAGTTTTCAAGTGGAAGGAGGAACCTTCTCCTCTGGCCAGTGATATACCCTACATGATATCAACCCATGTGGGAGGTCTTGGTGACTCCAGAACTGTGGGATGGTGGAACTCTTAGTCTCCCCATTTCAGAGCATACACAGGTATACTAAAGGTTCCATCAGAGGACCTGGAGCTCTCTTTGTTGGTGGTAAGACAGGCAAGAAGCTGTTGTTGGTCTCTAGGTGGGGGAGGTGACTTGGATCTCTTTTCTGATCTGATCTGATCATGGCCCCCATTCCAAGGGGCCTCTTGTTCCTTTTGTTTCTGTTGCCTACATCCTTTGCTGATCTCACATGAATGAGTATCTTTAATGAAACACGCCTGATTGATCCTCCCCGAGGTTCAAAATGTTGGAAGAGTCACCAGAAGTCCAACTGGAATCCATACCAGAGAGAACCAGGGAGCCAAACCTGAGCAGCCTACTCGACCCCATCCAGTCATGAATCAACCTAGCAGCCAAGGAAACGTCCTGGAAGCACAGGAGCGATTTGTCCACCAGCTGCGCCATCCCCACAGAGCAAGCTTCACAGGAGGATGCTTCTGTGCACTGCTTTGTTTGAATGCATCCATTCTCTCCAGGAGCCCAGGTGGTGGAGGTGGGGGGGGGGGCACCCTGTGAGAGACTTTTCTATGCTTCAGGGCTTGCTAGATCTTTGATGGTGGTGGTTTGGCAGATTTTTTCTTTTTCCAACTGTATGCAATAACCATTTTCCACACACGCCTTCTGAAGTTATAACATCCACATTGTCTCTTCGCGCTCCCCCTTCTGGAGAGAGTAAGCAATTTGATGTGGGTCATTCACACGTATGATCATGGCCGTTCTGTGTGACCGTTATTTGTCAATCTCCCTCTGTAAAAGGGAATTCGAGCTTGTGGACAAGTGGATATTGGAGAAAGGGTGACTGGCGGATTGATATCGGAGGGAACACACGGGGCGATGGCTTGGAAGCGATGGTATTAGTCACCCCGGAATCCAGAGTGTGGAAGGACCCGACCCGCTAGGCAGGGTAGAGATGGAGGAGAGGAAGTAAGCCCAGCCTCAGAGCAAAATAAGAAATAGTCAAAGAACCAGGGGACATATAGAGGATTTATGTGAAGCCATGAGTAAAAATCCCACAGGACAAGAGAACAAAGAGCAGCTGCGATCTGCAGGGGTGGGCTGGGGGAGGACCCGTATCGATGACATCATGAATCCTCCCCAGGATCGAATTACAAATGAGTGTATAAATAAATAAATGACTCTGGGGGTGGCTCTAGAGAGACCTTTGCAACTAATGGTTACTCACTCTAGGTTACTCATTCTCTCCTTTTTTTTTCCTCTCTTTTAATCAAAATTTCCTCTGTAATTTGTGAACTTTATGCTTTAAGAGGGGATTTGGTGCCAGGGTACTGGAGCAAGGCTGCTGGGTAGCCATCTTCCCAATTTCCTGGGGGGGAGCTCTGAAGTGAGACTGAAGAACTTCCCGGCCCCCACTCCACCCCAATCTCCCACACACACACACACAAAAAAAAGAGCATACTCTGTTTTTTCTTACCATGGAAGCTCTGAAACAAAAGCTATTTCTTTATTTGAATTGGTTGGGCGGAGAGAGAGGGCATCTCTCTGCCTTCGTTTTCCACCCATAAAATGGAGTTCACAGCCACTACCAACCAGGGTTCTGACGAGGCTCCATTGAGATGATGTAATATGTGTACATCACTTTGCAGACCTTAGTGCTCTGGGGCAGCTCCAGGGTGCAGTGGATAGAACACCAGATCTGGCCTCAGACGCCAGCTGGGCAAGTGACTTCACCTCTGATTGCCCCAGCAAAGGCTCCATTGGAGAAGGCAATGTCAAACCTCTTCAGCGTCCTGAACGGCTCCAGTCTAGAATGTCACCAAGAGACAGAGCTGAACAACAAGCCGGAGAAGGCAATGGCAAACTCCTCTAGCATCTTGGCCAAGAAAACCCCAAATGGAGTGCCGAAGAGCCTGCTAGACGGAACACCAACAGTCCAGCAGGCAGTCTTAGTCTCTATTCATCACCTTCAATGGCTCTGGGGTTCAGTCCATCATTGACCTTCTTGCTCTGCCTCCGACACAACACTCTTGGGCTTCTGGAATGGGTGGATTCCTGGCTTCCTACAAGGCTCAACTCTGGTGCCCCTTTCTACGGGGACCTTGCTTCATCTCCTTCCCTCTTCTAGTTGTGTAACTGGAATCCATTACCCTAAAAACTACGATTCCCAGAACCCCACTCGTTTCCTGTCCTTACGTGCTGCCATAGACAGGAGATAAATTGGGTGGAGTTCCATGTCTAGCCTTTTTTCCTTCCTGTCTGGGCTTTGGCCGTGTGGGGCATTTTGAGCAGGTAGAAAAACTTAGTCACATGGTTCTATTTTGATAGATAATAAGCTTTATAAAAGGTAATATTTCGAGTATTTGGCTTTAATTTAGCTCCTCCATAGCTCCGTCCCCAATGACCTTGCATCTATCCACACATTTCGTCTATACCTATTCCTACATTTACAAATATACACATGGTGATGCAGCGTCAAACATTTGTTAAGCACCTCCTGTATGCCAGGCTCCGGGCTCAGCACCAGGGATACAAAGGCAAAAGGCAGTCCTTGTAGTCTAAGGAGAAAGACAATATATAAACGAGTCTGGCCAGACAAAGTATAAATAGGACATATTGGAGGAAATAGTGAGGGGGAGGCAGAAGGAGGCGCACGCCTGCTTCCCCAGTAAAATTTACTGACCTTCCCCAGGCCTGGGATGGCTCTCCTTTTAGGTCCCTGCATTTGGCACAGAGCCTGGCACATAGCCAGCCCTTAGCCAAAGCCCATTGGATGAATGGATGGGCAGAGACATTCGCACTTAGGGAATACCTCTGCTGGAACTGGAATAGAAATCTTGGGGGATTCAGTAGACGGAATAGATTTTTCAGACGTCAATGGGGCCAGATGCTCTTGGAGGCCCCTTCCAACTGGGAATCCATCAACTCATGGCCTTCGCAGCAAAACCTTCCAAATCTGCTGCAGAGCAGAAGCTGCGGGACATCAGTCAGCTTTTCTTGGTCCTCCCAGCTCTTAAAGAGGATTCCAAGTTGCCAGAGGACAAATGATGATTTAGGTCTTGCATCTAAGGAGGCAAACTCGGGTGACAAACTCTGTGAATCAGTAAAGGCAATGGGTGCATCAGACTGTTTTAAGGTCTCACTGGGAAAAATTTAGATATCACTATTCATCTAGTCTAAATCTTTCATTTTACAAAAGAGGAAACTGAGGTCCCAGCTAATTCCCCAGACTAAAATCTGGGTCTCCTGACTCCCAGTCCAGAGCATTCTACACAGCTCCCTCTGCAAGACCTTTAATAGAGTGTCATTTCTGGCTGATCCTGTACATTAGAAATGGTCGCTAAGGTAACCAGGGGAGGGGAAAATGTGTAATGTGTAAATCTTCTAATTGTTTTTAGCTGAGCAAGGCTACCCGCTTTAGCTTCAGAGGACTTGGACACAGGCTGGCAGGCAGGGGAGTCTGCCTGGGAGATAGAAATCACCCTTGCCTACCCCTCACTCTCCTGACCCCTATTTGCCCTATGGCTGGTGCCCCTGTTAGACAGCCAGTGGGCTATTCTGACCCACAGGCCCTAACCTAGGCCTTCCTGTGTGCCCATCACTCAGCTCCTCCTCCTCCACCTCCATCATCACTGGAAAAGCCCGGAAGAGGAAATGAGCAGACTAGAAGGTGGAGCCTTGTCAACTCAGACCTAGAAGGTGACAGCAAGAATCCCAGCCATTACATTTGTTTTTATGAACAAAAAACCATTGAGAAAAATTATATTGGTTGTCACATTTCCATCAGGTATATAAATATCCTGCATTAACCCTACAATGTGCAGCAGCTTATCTACGTTCTTTCACGGAAAAGCAGGGGGTCATAGAAGGAAATCAATCAAGCCAGAAGCATTTTTAAAGTCCTACTATGTGCCAGGCACTGTGCTAAGTGTTTTGGATTATTTCATTTGATTCTCACAACAACCCTGGGAGGCAGGTGTTCTTATGATTTTCATTTTACAATCAAAGAAACTGAGGCAGCCAGAGGTGACATGACTTGCCCAGGGTTCTCCTGCTAATAAGTGTTCATGGTATAATTTGAACTCATGTCGTCCTGACTACAGATCCAGTGCCCCCAACTCTGACCACTGATGGTATCGTACATACATTTACCACATTGATTATATGATTTTAAACTTTCATCCCAATTAGTGTAATCACATGACACAGACACTTCCCTTCAGTCAATTAATCTAGGAAACAAGGTTCCATAACCTCATCACAACATCTGGACGAGCCCTTAAACAGTCAGTTGATAAGCATTTATGAAGCGCCTACTATGTGCCGGACACTGTGCTAAGTGCTAGAGATAGCAGAAGAGGCAGACACCTGCCCTCAAGGAGCTCACAACCAGCTGGGGAGACAATAAGCAAACAAATATGTATTAAGTGAGCTCTTTACCGAATGTAGAGGAAATCTTTAACAAAGGGAAGGCACTGGAGGAGATAGGATTTTAGTTGGGACTTAGTGGAAGCCAAGGAGGTTGGTGGTCAGAGTGGAGAAGGGAGAGCATGCCAGGCATGGGGGACAGCCAGAGAGAATGCCAGTGATCTCCTTGGGGCTCATTCATTCAACAGCCAGGCGTCTGATGTCCCTGGATTGAAAAGTAAGGCATGAGGGGGCAGCTGGGTAGCTCAGTGGATTGAGAGCCAGGCCTAGAGATGGGAGGTCCTGGGTTCAAATATGACCTCAGATACTTCCCAGCTGGGTGACCCTGGGCAAGTCACTTGACCCCCATTGCCTATCCTTACCACTCTTCTGCCTTGCAGCCAATACACAGTATTGACTCCAAGATGGAAATTAAGGGTTTAAAAAGAAAAAAGAAAAGAAAAGGAAGGCATAAGAAGGCTGGAAAGGTAGGAGAGAGCTGAATTATGAAAGACTTTGAAAGCCAAGGCCAAGCAGATTTCACGTTTGAACCGGGAGCTGATAGGAAGCCCTTGGACTTTATTGAATGGGGGTGGGAGTGACATGGTCAGACTATGCTTTAGGAAAATCACTTTGGTGGCTGAATGGAGGATGAATGGGAATGGGGAGAGACTGGAGGCAGGCAGACCCACCAGTGGCAATTCCAGTAGTCCAGGTATGAGGTCTGTACAAGGGTGGGGGCAGTGTCTGATGATCGAAGGGATGTAAACAGGAGATGTTGCAAGGGTAAAAATAACCTGGTTTGATAGGCAGCTTGGACATGGAGAATGGAGATGGTGAGGGGTCCAGGACAATACTCAGTTCATGAAACTAAGGGACTGGGAAGATGCTGGTGCCTTGGACAGTAAGAGGGAAGTTTAGAGGAGGGGAGGATCTAGTAGGAAAGATAATGAGTTCAATTTGAAGCATCTCGAGTTTAAGATGCCCACTCAAAATCCAGTTTGAGATGCCCCAAAGCCAGTTGGAAATTTAAGACTCAAAATCATCAGAGAAGTTGGAGCAGGCTAGGTAGATCCATCGTCAGCATAGAGATGATAATTAAACCCATTGGAGATGCGATCACAAAGTGAAGTCGTATAAAGAGAGAAGAGGGGACATCCAGTGCAGAGTCCTAGAGGATGCCTATATGCCTAACTATGGTTAGTGGGCATGACCAGGTTAAGGAGACTGAAACTACGAGTAGTCAGAGGAGAACCAGGATAGAGTAATGTCCCAAAAGTCTAGAGAAGAGGATGAGGAAGAGACGGTGATCCATAGTGCCAGAGGCTACAGAGAGGTCAAGAAGGATGAGAATGGAGAAAAGCTCATTGGATTTGGCAATTAGGAGATCACTGGTGATTGTGGAGATGAAAGACAGATAAAGAGACATCTTGTGATTGGTTAAGAAGACCCAGTCACAGCTCTGGGCCTTTGTATAAGAGAACAAGCCCCTTTGGTGTCTAAGAGTCCAGCGGGAGGTCAGGCTAAAGGTACAAGAGGTCCACCCAAGCTCCTGAGAATAAATCACTCGGGGAAAGAGTGTTTCTGTCTCTCTCCTCCCTGCCCCCTCAGATGATAAGTTCACAGATGCCTCACCAGTGAGCAGAATCAATAGCCGAGTGTACCGATACTGAAGTCACAGGAGATGGGAGGTGACTCAGCAAGTTTCAGATCGATACACTTAGTTGCTAACCATGTGAGCATTAGAAGGGATGGAGAGGTTGTGGCAGCAGAGGGGTTTGACCCAACCATAGATCAGCCCAGCCTAGGATGTTATAGATGGAGCAGTCCCCCTTTGAGGACCCAGCCCATTGGAGGGAATCATCCATCCCTAATACCGTGCGCCCTGCAGCAAACTTCAGGAGGATCCACAGAGGGAGGAAGGACTCGTGTGGGTCAGAAGTTGAGCCATGTCTCCTTGTCATATATGTTCTACATGTGGGTGTCTGTGTCTGTGTGTTCACTTCGCTATCATTTTACTCTATTCTTTATTCATGGACATGTGTGTACTTGTGCGAGAGGGTGTCCCCCCAGATTTGGGGACAATATATTGTACTAATTGTTCTTACCGTATCTTCTTCAGGGGGCGGGGTTACCCTGGGGTCACTGAGCTTATTTTAAAAGATATTTTGATAACTTTATTTCAATCAGTAAACATTTATTAAGTGTACTCTGTGCCAAGCACTGTGTTTCGATATAATTGGATTCCTTGGTAATCCCTTGTATTTTAGTCGGGGCATTTAATGGCATTATTCTGAGAAAAGGTTCATTGGCTTCACCAGTCTGCCAACAGGATCCAGGACACCAAAAAAGCTGAGAACCTTTGATCTAAGGAAATCCTCTTTTTATAAAAGCTAATGGAGTCAGTTGGTTAACTGTTAATGGCAAGCAAACTGATGGGGGTTTACGAGCGACAGTATTAGAAACGTCAGTTCTTCTGGGTTACCCAGTAGAACTCTGAGATAAGTAGTACTAGCTTCTGTCTAGTACCATGTTTGTATAAGTAGTGTTTGGGGCAGTGGCCCTGGAAGGCAATGCTATCTTGTTGTAAAAGAATGACCCTGGAGGTAGAATGAGTCACAGTTCAAAGGCACTGATGGACAGAACTAAGAAAATGAGAGTAACTGAGGGAGTGATTTCATTGGTGAACATTAAACACTGTCCTGGTAGATGTCAGCCCTGGCATCACCTGCTCTAAGTTGGCCTTAGGAACGACTGATGACTTAGCTATATAAAAGCCTACCATGGGGGCAGCTGGGTAGCTCAGTGGATGGAGAGCCAGGCCTAGAGATGGGAGATCCTAGGTTCAAATCCGGCCTCAGACACTTCCCAGCTGTGTGACCCTGGGCAAGTCACTTGACCCCCATTGCCCACCCTTACCACTCTTCTGCCTTGGAGCCAATACACAGAAGTTAAGGGTTTAAAATAATAATAATAAAAAGCCTACCAGAAAACTAAGTGTAGACCCACCTCTCAGACCATATATCTTCAGACAAGCTCCAAATGGTATATGATTTTGAAATAAAGAGTGACATCATAAATAAATTAGGGGAGTATGAAAGAAATGACCATGGATAGTTCATGACTACAAGAGAAAAAGTGGTTCACAGAAGGCTATGCTGACAATTTTGATGACATAAAATTAACATTTTTTTTACATAAACAAAACCAATGCAGCTAAAATTAGAGGAGAAGCAGAAATTGGGCAAAGTTTTTGTTGTGGTTTCTTTGATAAAGTATTGATTTCTAGGATATGTAAAACTGATTTAAAAAAATCTCTTAAAGCTAAGAGAGGGGGAAGCTGGGTAGCTCAGTGGATTGAGAGCCAGGCCTAGAGACGGGAGGTCCTAGGTTCAAATCTGATCTCAGGACACTTCCCAGCTGTGTGACCCTGGGCAAGTCACTTGACCCCCATTGCCCACCCTTACCACTCTTCTGCCTTGGAGCCAATACACAGTATTGAGTCTAAGACGGAAGGTGAGGGTTTAAAAAAAAAAGCTAAGAAACATTCACCAATTGGTTATTCATCAAAAGTTATAAATAGGTAATTTTCAAAGGAAGAAATCCAAGCTATCAATAGACATATGAAAAAATGCTTTACTTCATTAATAATTAGAGAAATGAAAAATTTAAAAACTCTGAGATGCCACTTCACACCCAGTAGATTGGCAGTTAACACAAAAGGAAAATGACAGGGGGGAGCTAGTGGCTTAGTGGATTGGGAGCCAGGCCTAGAGATGGGAAGTCCTGGGGTTCAAATCTGGTCTTAGACACTTCTTAGCTGAGTGGCATTGGGAAAGTCATTTAACCCTCATTGCCTAGTCCTTACCACTCTTCTGTATTGATTTTGAGATGGAAGATAAGATTTTTTTAAGGAAAATGATAAATTCTGGTAGAGCTGTGGGAACACTGGTACATTAATGTTCTATTAGCTGTGAACTGGTCAAACCATTCTGGAAAGCAATTTGGAACCATGCCTAGAAAGCTATTAAACAGTGCATGTCCTGTGACCCAAAAATACTGCCACTAGTTTTATATCTCAAAGAAAGTGGAAAAACCTCATATGTACAACAATATTTGTAGTGACTCTTTTCATGTTGACCAAAAATTAGAAATT
Source organism: Gracilinanus agilis (assembly GCF_016433145.1). Taxonomy (NCBI): domain Eukaryota; kingdom Metazoa; phylum Chordata; class Mammalia; order Didelphimorphia; family Didelphidae; genus Gracilinanus; species Gracilinanus agilis. Next base: position 9,485,846 of record NC_058133.1, on the reverse strand, counting down.
GAGGGCAAGGCATGCCCATCAGTTAGGGAATGGTTGAAAAAGTCATAGTATATGAATATGATAGAATGCTATTATTCTATAAGAAATGAGGAAGGGAATGGTTTCAGAAAAACCTGAGAAGATTTAGATGAGCTGCTGCAGCAGAACCAAGAGAACAAAAGACAACTTTGAAAGACTTAAGAACATTGATCAACGCAATGACCAGCCACAATTTCAGAGGCCTTATAATAAAACATATTATCCATTTCTAGGTCCAAAGCGGAGGTTAAGACATACTTGGGGAGGACATGGCAAACGGGGGAATTTGTTTTATTTGATTATACATAATTGTAATGAGTTTTGTTTTCTTTTTTTATTATGGAGGAGAAAGAAGGAAGAGGAGAGATTGAGAATTTAGAAGTGCAAAAATATAAAATTGAATTTCAAAAGAGAAGAAAGACAGTTGGAGTATTAAGAAGTTTGCTTTGGTTAATGCAGCTCTATCTGCTAATGGGTATAATTCTTTTTAGTGACTGACTAGAGCAGAAGGAGACCAAAGTAGTGAAGGGTAATCTGATTATTCCAAATGAGAATCAGGTTATAGAACTGGGTATGGTTAGCCTGAAGAAGAGAAGAGTTAGTCATGGGAGAGATGAGAGCAGTCTTTCCTCATCTGAAAGGTGTCAGATGTGTGGAAAACAGATCCTACCTGTTCTTCTTGCCCCCCCCCCCAGGTCAGAACCAGGAACAACCTAGATTTAAGTTTGATGTCAGGAAATACTCCTTAAACAATTAGAGCTATTCATAAGTCCGATCAGATGCCTTGGGTAGAAGGGGACTCCTTGTTTTGTAGATTCTTCAAGTGAAGATGTCTCAGAAATAGGTGGCAGCGTGGATGATGGAAAAGGCAAGAGATTTGGAAGTGAAGGACATGAGTTCAAATCCTACCCCCCCATGACTACTTGAGTGACTTTTTGGCATGTCATAAGATCATCAATTTAGTTGGAAGAGATTTCAAACACACTGTTACCCAACTCTCATCTTATAGATGAAGAAATTCAGGCCCATGGAGACTGAGTGATTTGTCCAAGTTCATCTAAGTAATAAATGCATAGAGGTAGGATCTCTCACTCCAAAACTGTTTTTCTTGCTACTCTAGACCTCAGTTTCCTCATTTATAAAAATGAAGGGTTGAACTTGATCTCTGAGATTTATTCCAGCTATAAATCTATAAGCCATGGAGAGTAGCTTTTTGACAGGAAATAGTTGTAGTAAGTGGCCTCTGAGGTCTCTCCCAGCTTTAATATTCTGTGATTTCAAGTCAGCAGAGACCTGAATTCCAATCTTGCCTCTAATATTTTCTCACTGTGTGACAACAGGAAAATCACTTTCTATCTAGACTTGATTTCATTGCCTTTAAAATAGGGAATGATACTTGTATCTTTTCTGCCTCATTTTCTAATTCTCAAGTGAAGTTGAAAGGCATTTATTAAGCCCGTACTCTATGCCTAGCACTGGTCTGAGTGCTTGGAATACAAAGAAATGTAAAGGGAAGATAATCTGCATTCAGGGAACTTACATTCTAACCAGGGACGACTAAATAAAAAGGAACTGAGAGTTGAGGGATCTAACCCAGGTTTTGATGATGGGATAAATGTCTCATCACACCTCTTAGAAAGTTTGATTCAGGATCACGATGTGGACACTTGAGTAATCTTTGCCCATGTGGTGCACGGTGATTTTTAAGGAGAAATTGTAAAAAGAAAAGCTTCCCATATATTGTACATTATATGGGCTATTTATATGGACTGTTGGGCATTTATGAGGCATGGTGGCCAAGTCCACAGAGGCAGAAGCAGAGTCAGAATCAGGGGAGAAAAAAAGGAGAGCTGTGCCGGATACTTCCTTTGAGTGGAGGATCTGGGAGGAATTTACCAATGAGAGAACTCTCCTTCAGTTAAGTTTCATTCCAGGCAAATTGGCTGCTACTGGTTTCTTCTATATAATATTCTGGCTGTCCCCCTTGACTAGAATGCATTCCCTCCTCTCTTCTACCTTTCCTTCAAGTCATGGTTCAAGTACCTCTCCTCCATGAGACCCTTCCTCATCCTACCTACCAGTTAGAGGCAGACTCCCTCTAGAAAGTACTTTGAATAACTGTACATATTTTGCATTTACTCTTCTGCATAAATGTTGCCCTCCTCATTATCCTTCCCTTTGTGGCATCTTTATATCCCTAATACCCAATACAGCATCTAACACATAGTAGTCACTTAATTAATGTTTGTGGAATTTCATTTGTTGAATTATACTTTCTACCTCATGTGGATCAAAATGCTTTCTGAACCTCTAATGCTTTGGACTATAGAAATCAAAGCACCTACCAAGAACTGTGCTAGAATTTGGAACTCTGCCCAAAGAGCGCTAAAAGACTGCCTGCCCTTTGATCCAGCCATAGCATTGCTGGGTTTGTACCCCAAAGAGATCATAGATAAACAGACTTGTACGAAAATATTTATAGCTGTGCTTTTTGTGGTGGCAAAAAACTGGAAAAGGAGGGGATGCCCTTCAACTGGGGAATGGCTGAACAAATTGTGGTATCTGCTGGTGATGGAATACTATTGTGCTCAAAGGAATAATAAACTGGAGGAATTCCATGTGAACTGGAATGACCTCCAGGAAGTGATGCAGAGTGAAAGGAGCAGAACCAGGAGAACATTGTACACAGAGACGGACGGATACACTGTGGTACAATCAAATGTAATGGACTTCTGTACTAGCAGCAATGCAATGATCCAGGACAATTCTGGAAAAGAACGCTCTCAACATCCAGAGGAAGAACTACAAGAGTGGAAACACAGAAGAAAAACAACTGCTTGAACACATGGGTTGAAGCAGACACGATTGGGGATATAGTCTCGAAACAACCACACCAATACAACTATCAATAAGATGGAAATAGGTCTTGATGGATGACACATCTTAAAACCAGTGGAAATGCATGTCAGCTATGGGTGGGGTGAAGGGGGGTGAAGGGGAAAGTAAGAACATGAATCATGTAACCATGGAAAATTATTCTAAAAAATAAAATAAAAAAGAACTGTGCTAGAGACTGGGAATATAAGGACAAAAAGGAGACAATCCCTGCCTTTAAATGGTTTATGGTATATTGGGGAAAATCCACAGGGGTGGGTTTAAGTGATGTAAATACCAAGAGTTTGGGGTAGGGAGAATGAATAATCCTAAAGCCGAGTTTTGAAAGAAACCAAGTGGAGGTGAGGAGGGAGTGCATTCTCCAAACAGTGGACAGACACTAATCTTTCCTTACTTCATCATTATGCCTCGTCTGCAGTCTCACCCCTGAATATCCATCATCTCCTGCCGTCTTTTCGCCCCAGACATCCATCATCCCCTGTGGCCTTCTCACCCTGAACATCCATCATCCCCTGTGGTCTTCTCGCCCCAGACATCCATCATCCCCTGTGGTCCTCTTACCTTGGATCATCCATCATCCCCTGTGGCCTTCTCACCCTGGAATATCTCTTCTCTGCTGGCCCCCTTCTCCCAGTGGCGAGTTCCTCCATTTCACGGAGGGGCCCAAGGTGGCCAGTCCTCATTCCCTTCCTGGCTGTGCTTTTGACTTTCCAGGCTTCACCACTAGTCCTACGCCCCAGCCCAGGGGAAGGGGGCACTTTCATCTCCATACTCCACACCCTGTGATGTCCAATTCCATTTCCTTTTCCACCATTAGAGTGTAAGTTCCTTGAGGGTAGATGCTGCCTTTTTGCTCCATATTTGTATCCTTGGTGCCTAGCACAGTACTTGACAAGCACCTGATGAATTATTTTTTCATCCATCCATCCATTTAATCATTGCTCAGGTGAGCAGTAATTATGGTATGAACTAGAGTGAGGAGAGTCCATTGGTTACCGATTACGCTTGTTACCCAAAAATTGACCATAGGGTGCTTTTTTCATCCTCTGCATTCTGGGACACAAAGTCTGAGTCTCCAGGAGCCAATTAGAAGGTGCTGTGGGGGCAGCCAGATAATGCTGGATTGAGTGCCAGGCTTGGAGGCAGGAGGTCCTGGGTTCAAATCTGGCCTCAGGTACTTTCTGGCTGCGTGACTCTGGGCAAGTCACTTAACCCCCATAGCTTAAGTCCTTACCATTCTTCTGCCTTGGAGCCAATACTTAGTATCGATTCTAAGGTGGAAGGGAAGAGTGTGTGTGTGTGTGTGTGTGTGTGTGTGTGTGTGTGTGTGTGTGTGTGTGTGTGTTTTAAGGCTCTTTAGACATCAATTCCCAGAGCTGAAGGGACTGTTGGGGATCATCTCAGCTAATCTTTCTCTCTCTCCACCAGCATCTGACACATGAATCCCTTCTACAAAATAGAATTGACGTTAAAAACTTTAATCGTATGGTCATTGTAGTATGCAATATTATACTACAATATTACAGAGTAATTGGACACTATTATTAGCACATGGCACACTTGTATAGGGTATGTAATAAGTATAATTGTTATAATGTATATTCTATTGTAGCATTGTCGCAGATAATTATACAGTGATTATAGTATCGAACATTGTGCTACAGTCCTAACTAGAATACTAGCACCTACTTCCCAGGCTTATTGTGAGCATTCAATGAGAAAATATCGATAAAGCACTTAGCACAGTGCCTGGCACACAGTAAATGCTACATAAATGTTAGTTATTATCATTATACAAACCCCATTACGGATGGTAATTCAGCCTCTCTTTGAGTATCTCCAGTGACAGGGAGCTCATCACCTCCCAGAGAGGCCTGTTCCATTTGGGATGGATGGGGCTGGATGCACTGGGAAGTTTCCTGTTTCTCCTTGTCATTCTGTGGCTCCCACAAGACCACAGGTTCCTGGATTCCAGCCCCAGTTCAGCCACTGAGACCTGGCTGTGAGGCAGCTGTCCAATGCCTCAGCCTTCTGGTGCGTCAGTGAGCCAAGCATTCCCGTACCTCCTGGGCACCCCGGGAACGTCGGCGTCCTGGGTCTCTACCCAGATCCCAGGGCTTCTTCTAAAGGAAGACGCTTTGATGCTACAAGGTATTATTCATAATTACTCGTTAGGGCCCTGTTTATCCTCCTCAGGGTAAACAGAGCCACCCAGGAAAGAGAGAGGAAACATTCAAACCAATAATTCTCCAGGAGGTGAAACAAAGGAGTGAGTCATTACCTTAGCCCGAGAGACTTGGGTGTGGGAAGTGGGTGCAGCCATGCTCGGGGCGGAGAGAGGGAAGGCAATGCCAGGCCTCCAAAGTTGGGGCGGTACCGATAGTGCTGTCCAGCCCATGCTAGCCATGCCAAGGGATGGCAAGAGTACTCCTCTGACCAAAATCAGGCAGCAGGACCTTCTGGAGGGACCACCACCTTCTGTCCATCCCCTTAGTTAGACTTTTCCAGGAGTAGAGTCTAGAGGAGAACTGAGGCCTTTGGGCTTCAGGGAGCAATTGTGTTGTCTTCACTCAGAGAAATGGGGAGAATGGGAGACTTTGCCACTCCCCCTTTGTCTGTCCTTCGCTGTTGCTTCTTGGAATCCCCCAGAGTCCCTGCAGCCTCAACTCAGGGTCACACTCATGGAAGCCTCTTCTGGAAGCACCTTGAGAGCATGGATATGACTTTTCCTTTCATCTTCAGGGCTGGCACACAGTAGGTGCTGATTAAATGTTTGTTGAATAAATGAATGCATGAATGAATGACTTGGAATCAGGATCCATCAGCCCAAGCCTCAGCTCCACCATTTTACTTGAGCAGTGTGATTTCAGGCAAGTTGTTCAATTTATTCTGGGCCTCAATTTCCTAATCTACAAAATGAGACTAATAGACTAGATGAGCACCAAGGCCCCTTTCAGCTCTAAAACCTTTTGTCTTGGACTCACTACAGTCTATAAAATGGGAACAATGATTTGTGTGCCTCTTGGACATGTTGTGAAGATAAAAGAACTAATTAGTTAAATCCATTTGCAAACCTCAAAGCATCTTGTATAGGTGAGCTAAGAGGGTGTGTCAGCTTCCAGAGTCTGTGACCCAAACTCTAGACTAAAATTCATCATGGAGTTAGATAATATTTGGTGTGGTATTCTAAGGACCTGGGTTCAAGTTGACTTTGAAGCAGAAAAATAGTACAGTGGATAGTATGTTGGACCTCAAGTCAAGAAGATCCAAGTTCAGGTCTGGCCTTCAGAAGGTCACTTCATCTCTGTTTGCCTTGGTTTTCTCATCCGTAAAATGGGGATAATAATAGCATCTACCTCCCAGCATTGTTGTGAGGATCTAATAAGATAATAATTGTAAAGCATAGTGTCTATCACATAGTAGGAGCTTAATAAATGCTTGTTCTTTTTTTTCCTCCTTTTAATCCCAGCTCTGCTACTTCCTTCCCATGTCACCCTCAACAAGCTACTTAATTTCTTTGAACCTTTGTTTCGTGGCCTAGAGAAAGGTGATGGTGGAGTCGTGGCATCCTAGATCTAGATCTGGAAAGCACACTAGAGTCCATCTAGTCGAATCTCTCCATTTTATGGGAGAGGAGTCTAAGGCCCAGGAAGGTTAAATGATTTGTCTAATGTCATAGAAGTAGTAAGTATAATTATTGATTAATCAGTGTCTGAACCAATTACCAGGCCCATTAATGGAGTTCCACAGGGTAACATATGTGTAGAATGGTGGTGGCAGTGGTGGTGGTGTGTGTGTATGTGCATATGTGCATATGTGTGTGTGTGTGTGTGTGTGAGAGAGAGAGAGAGAGAGAGAGAGAGAGAGAGAGAGAGAGAGAGTTATTTGACCTCCCCTGAAAGTAGTTGAAAGGATGCCCAATCTATAAATCTCAATCATGGGTCTTGGATTAAGTGCCAAGCGTCTTTGAAAGCCATTTGATAAAGTGAAATGACATCAGGCAAGAAGTGTGTTCCAGTTGGCTGGGAAATTTTGTTCTGCCCTCTGGGTCCTGAGTAAAAGCATTGAATTAACCGGAATGGGAGGATTCCAGAAATTAGAGAAAGTATAGCTTCTCTCAAAGAAGTCACCTTGGTGGACTACTTGGTAGGAGTAGGAGAGTTGGGAAGAAGAAGCTTTAGATTTAACCATGGCCATATTTTCTTCTCCACCCCACCCTTTTCAAATTAATATTATGATAAAAAGACTTTGCAAACTTTGAGGGATCTGGAGGAGGTGCTGAAGAGAAGACAGAGCTGTTCAATTATTAGTTTTCTCCTTTTCCTTTGCCAAGGAGAAAGATGTTTGAAATGGGATGGACTAAAAAGAAAGCCACATGGAGAGTTGAAAGTAAGTTAAGGAAGAGAATAGGAATCGATCAATTAGTCAATAAAAAATTTTTAAGCACCTACTATGTCCAAGACTGACTAAGATAAGCTACATCTTTTGATACTAGAAGAACTGGTAAATATGATTAACAAGTCACTATCAGAGATCCCTGAAAGCTCATGGAGAACCAGAGAGATCCAACAAGAGAGTTGAAAAGCAAGTGTCTCAACTTTCAAAAAAGGGAAGATAATGGAGTCTGGAAACTATATATGAGCTTGACTTCAATTCCTAGAAAAATTCTAGAATAGCAGCAATGTTCTTGTGTATGAATAGAAAAGAAAACAGTAATTCTAAAGAATCAACATGTCTTTGTTAAACACAGATTATTCCAGACTCCCTTCCTTCTTTTTTTTTTGGTCAAGTTATTAAGCTAGGAGATCAAGGGAATGCCATAACTGAATCTTACCTTGATTTTAGCAAAGGAATCGCTAAGGTTTCTCATATTTTGTGGACAAAAATAGTTCACCTTGGAAGGAGGTGTTGGTAGAATGACTTGGGGAATCTGCCTTTGGTAATGTGCTGTTTATCCTATATTTAGAGTTAGAAGACCTTGGAAGCCATCTGGTCCAACTGCCTCATTTTATAAATGGGGAAGCTGGGAATTAAGAGGGTTAAGTGATTTGCCTGTAGCCAGAGTAAGTACCAGAGCAGAATTTAGACAAAAGTCTTGCCTCCAAATCCATCATTCCTTTCATTGTGACACATTGATTCTCATTTTTATCAGTGATAAAGTCTTCATCATATTATGCTCATCTCATTGGCAATTGACACAAAACTAGGAGAGTTCACTAGCACTTTGGACGCGAGGGACAGAAGTGAAAAGGAGTTCAGCAGGCCAGAGCTTCGGGCCAAGTCATATAAGATGAAATGTAATGGACAGCAAAGTAAAATCTTATTCTTCAGACAATCAATTTTACAAGGACAAGGTTGGGCTGATCAGTCTGTTAAGAAACATGGTGGCTTGGGCTGAAAGGAGGGATGAACTGGAGGAATTCCATGTGGACTGGAACAACCTCCAGGAAATTGATGCAGAGTGAAAGGAGCAAAACCAGGAGAACGTTGTACACAGAGACGGATACATTGTAGCACAATCGAATGTAACTGATTTCTCTTCTAGCAGCAATTCGATAACCCAGGACAATCCTGAGGGACTCAGGAGAAAGAATGCTATCCACATCCTGAGAAGGAACTGTGGGAGCAGAAACGCAGAAGAAAAAATATAGGATCAATCTTGTGGTTTAATGGGGATCTGATTGGGATTCTGGTGTTAAAAAATCACTTTACTGTGAATATGAATAGCATGGAAACAGGTTTTAAACAATGATACATATATAACCCAGTGGAATTGATTGTCAACTCTGGGAGTGGGGAAAGAAAAGGGGTGGGGAAAATCATGTCTCATGTAATCATGGAAAAATATTCTAAATAAGTAAATTAATTTTAAAAAAAGAAACATGGTGGTGACTTGGCTAAATAGCAATTCATCTGGAAAAAAAATCATAGGGTTTTGGTCCACTACCAACCCCAAATCCATGAAAAAAAAAAGTTTCCAAGTAGAAGAAAGCAATGATCTTTCTGAACTTTGCAATTATTAGACTAAATCAAGAGTATGGAGGTCAGTTCTGAATGCCAGGATTTGGGAAGGACATTGAGAAGTTGTAGGAGGGCAACAACAGTGATGAAGAGTTCATGTCATGGACAGAAAGGGGAAAAGAAGGATGTTTATCTTGAAGACAGGCTTTGAAAGAGAAATGATACCTGTTTTTTTAAGGGCTATTATATGGAAAAGATATTGGGCTTGTTTTCTTTGGTTCCAAAAAGCAGATCCTAGAGAATTAGGTAGAAACTAAAAAGAGGGAAATGTAAACTTGATTTTAAATTTAAACTTTAAGAAAAAAAATTCCTCCTAATTAGAGTTGTCTCAGCATTGAATAGCCTTAGAAGCTAATGGGTTCCAGTGAAGGTCTTCAAGTAAAGGCCAGATGACCATTTATTGGGTGGGTTGTAACAGGGATTATTGTTCAGGCTTGGGTTGGACTTGATCATTTCCACTTCTGAAGTTCTGTGATTTGGGCTTCAAAATCATTTCTCTGTTGGTGTAGGAAGCTGAGTTGTTCCTTCACTAGAAAATCCAGGGCTAAACACAGTATCTACCTGAAAACACTGATCTCAGTGACCAGGAGAAAGCAAAATATCAGACTGCCCCCTCATCCAAGAAGCTTACCACCTTGTTGGAGAGATAAGATGTTTGGAACATAATCGGAAAGATAGAACCATTGGATAAACATAGCTGCTTCAGCATCTCTGCCAGCAATTAACACACAGAAGAAGTCTAATAAATATTTGTTCAATGAATAAGTGAAGGTCTTGTGCTAAATAAAAATAGCTCATTTATTGGGGGGGGGGGGAAGACTTTTCTCCATCATTTAGACCAAGCTCTTTGTTTTAAGAATGAAGAGGCCAAGGTTCAAGAGTTGAAATACTTGACTGAGGTCACATAAGTGATAAGTAGTGGTGCCATATGAACCCAAATCCAGGGCTCTTTCCTGAAAATCTTTGACATCTGTCTCTTCCCTCTAATGCTAACTCTTCCTTGCTTCCTACATCCTGGAAGATTTGGTCTGCCCTTATTTTTTTCCTCTTATAATGGTTTGATATTGTCATAATGGCCTCCTAATTGGTCTTTGTTTTATGGAAAAGGAAACTGGGATACCAAGTAGAGAAATTACTTGGCCAAGGTCATTTGATCAGATGTGTGTGTGTGTGTGTGTGTGCGCGAATTTCTTTAGTAAAGAGTTCTAACACATTTTTATGTTTGCCATCATTTAAACATCTGCTAAATACATATTTTCAAGTTGAGTAGTAATATTGATCATTCATTGGTACTTCTGTCTCAGATGGATGGCAAATTGAGACAAGAATCGAATTAAACCAAGTGAATGGGTTGGATCTGGGAAATGATGTGACCCTTTCAATGTCCCCAAAGTTCTCCTGGAAACAAGCCCTGGATCATCCTTTTAACATCGTGGCACTACTCATCCGTGATGCTGCATGGTACAAAACCATGAGTTACTACAATCTTTGAACAATCAAATTCTGAGTCATTCCAAGGGAAATGGAGAGACTCCTGGTAGATAGAAATAGCGATCTAAAATATAGCATCAAAAAGAGGAGGGACTGCAAAGGGACATGGGTCAATCGTTTCTCATAAGTGAGATGTAGACAGTCCTTCAATGGCACCCACACAGTGTTGGGAGAACCCTGGGCAGAGGCTTACACCCCTTGGAGGAAGGTTTATGGGAGAATAAGGGCAATAGTAACACAGGATGACAAGATCTGGCCAGATAAGAGTTTCCCTGTGAGAGGGAGCACAGTGATCTGTGACATCGTGGATCCATTGGACCGAGGGTCAGAGGATCATCAAATTAAAGGTGAAAAGTACCTAGAGACTACTCGAATCCAACCACCTCACTTTACATAAAGAGAAAAGAGACTTACCCAGGGTCATACAGCTTGTAAGGGTCTGCGATGTGATTAGAGCTCAGGTCATCCTGCTCTACTCACTGTATCACTCTGTCTTTAGATGTCTTTTCTTTCTAGGATAAGAGTAGAGAGAGGGCAGGACAAAACTGAAGCCAGAATGGAAATTCAAGAATCATCTCCAGATCCAAGAGACTCCTTTTACCAACCCTACTCTCTCCTCTTCCTAGAGCTCCCAAACCCTCCCTGCTACAGAGGAGTCGGGAGATTGTCATTCCATCATTCCCAACAAGGTTCTCCAGGTCTCAGTCTCCAAAACATTTGGGCTATTTGGAGAGCAGGTCCCAAAGCCCTGAAGCCTGAAGTTTTCTCAGGATGATAACCAGCATTTCTATGATTCTTTAAAGGAGCAAATCACGTTACCTAGATGATCGCCAAAAACTCGATGTCTAAGATGGAGCAGAGAGTATCATGTCCATTTTATAGATAAGGAAATGGAGGTGCCCAGAGTTCATATTGCAAAGCTTGATTTTCATGTAGGCTTTCTGGATTCAAGGTCCAATGTTCTTTTCATCACAATACACTACCTTTTCAGTACTGGACAGGGAAAAGAGCACCTTGTCATCCTATGCTGTCCTTGCCGTTGTTCCTCCATAAATCCTGAGCAGAGGAGCTGGATTCAAGTCTCACCTCTAATGTACTGACATGACCTTCACCTGACCTGGCCCTTAGTTTTCTTAATCAATAAAATGGGTGAGGCGGTCTAAAAGAGACCCCTTCTGGCTCACAGTCTCTGATTGTCTGGCCTCTCTGACCCTCAGTGTCTTCATCTCTGAATGAGGGGGTTGAACTTAATGGCCTCTGAGGTCTTCCAAGTGTAGACCCAGGATTCTTTGTGGGTCAGGGGGCCTCTTTCATCTCTGTGGTATAGTTTCTGGGCATGGGGTCCAGATACTTCAAGAAATAGGGTCTGTCCAGGATCAGAGCCGTATTGTGTTTCCCCTTGGATGGCTGTAGGGAGTGGGCGGGGTGGGGGTGTAAGGGGGAGACCCCGTACCCCTGTGGTTCATCAGCCTGAAGACCAATCAAGGAGGAAAGGTTGCCCCTTCCTCGAGTTTAAAGCATTTCTGATCTGCTCCTGCTCTGAATCACCCAGCATCCCTACTTGCAGCTGTAATAAAAACAACTCGTCTCCTTAGGTGGGGGAGTTGCATGGAAGAGTATGAGTCAGCCCAAGACAGCCAGAAAGGAAACACATTTAGTGTGGCTTCTGAAATCTCTCCTAAGTTTGCAAAAGCCACACACCAGCGTGAGAATAATAATAGCTGGCATTTACAGGGGCCTTTATTACTTCCAAAGCACCTTACAGACACTAGATCTTCTGAGTTGTATAAGCCTGTGAAATGGCTCTATTATTGCCACCCCCTTTGACAGATGAGGAAACTGAGGTTCAAAGACACACTAAGTGTCTTGCTCAGGGTCACATAAAGTAACTAGGGTTTGGGGTGGGATTCAAACCCAGGCCCTTCCTGCCTTCAGGCCCAATATGCCTGACCCCATACTGCTTCTAAGTAGAGTGGGGACTCAAGATTCCAAGAGAATCCAAATATTCAAAGAATCTTAGAATCTCAGAGTTGGAAGGAGTCTCATTAGCCATCCAATCCAACCCATTCCTGAGGAGGAATTTGCCTTACAACCTTCCCAGCTATTGAGCATCCCAACTCTTCTTGAAGAACACTAGTGATGGGGAGCTCACCACCTTTGGAGGCAGACCATTCCATGATGGGACAGTTGTCAGTTGTTTTCCTGACATCCAGCTGCCTACTTGCTTCATCCTCTGCTATGCTTTGTCCTCTGGGGTCAAGTAAAACAAAACTTTCTTAGAATGTGAGCTCCTGGAGGGAAAGACTCTCTTTGAATGCCTCACTGCCAAGCACAGCTTCTAAGTTTAATGCTTGTTGGAGTCATTCCCTCTCTCCATGCCTTTGCACAGGCTGTAGCTCCTGCCTGGAATCCCCTCCTCCCTTCCACCTCTTGGAATCCCTAGAGTTGTTCCATGTTCAGCTCCATCACCATCTTCTCCATGAGGCCCTTCCTGACCCCCCTCAGATGCTGGCACCACCACCATCCCTGTAAAATCCTTTCATATTTATGCTGTATCTATTTTATGTACTTCTACAGCAGCATATTTATGTTATATACATTTGCATGGATATCTTGTTTGAATGAAAAGAAGCTGGTTATCTGGAGGGACCAGTCCTGGGAATCACTTCAGCTGGATGGAATCCATACTGTTCCTCCGGTCCTTCGGGGAGCCTGCCTACCTTGGTTCCCATGGCACAGGCTTTGAGAGCTCATTCCCGATCTGCTGCCTGTCTTTTTCTTACAAATGCAGGTTGTCTCAGGACCCAACGTATTACCCAAAAGGCTGCATTTCATTTCGGGCAGGTGTCAAGTCCCTCATTTTAGCCTTTGCTTCCTCAGACAGATTGGAAGCTCCCTCAGGGCAGGGACTGCTCACATTGATCTTTGGCTCCCCAGGGGGCTTAGTGGTCACTGCTTAAATGCTTGTGCATTGGCTGATGACCCCCTCCTCAATGTCTAAACATCTTTTGCAGTCATTCAGGGCTCTTGTGTTCCGCGGGGCCCCATGGCCCATCACACTTCGGTGGGTAAGAGCCACCCCGTCCCAAGAGCCACGGGTTAGAGTTTCAGTGGGGGTATTTACACTTTCGAAAGAGGCAAATGGCACAAATCAGGACTGATTTCTAGTTCTGTCCTTCATCTCGACATTAGAAAGTGCTGGAGAAAATGGGAATAATGTAGATGAAACTGAAGGGAGCAGCAGGCTTAGGGCTGGGGGGAGAAGCAGTTAGGAAACATTTCTGGGCACACCTTTATGAGTAAGCCACGGGGAGCAGAATCCCCTAGGAAGGGACTTCCAAGGAGGCCTCCAGCAAGTCTGGCCTGGTCCTGATCACCTGCAATCCAGGAGGTTCTAAGGCAGTCTGGGCCTTGGCTAGCGTTGGTCCAGGCTCCGAGGTCTCAGTCTGAGCTTCTCTGGTCCACACAAAGCCCTTGTTGGGCACAGAGCTCCTGACAGGCCTCGGAAATCCCGGTTACTGGGTTACTGGGACACTCGGCACTCGCAACGTCAAGTCTAATGTTTTAACTCACAGACCTGGAGCTAGAAGAGGCTGCCTGTTCCTAGGCTGCCCGTGTCACACATCGAGAGGGACCCAGAGGCCATCTAGTCCAAGCCCCTCCTCTTCTAGATGGAGAAAGCAAGGTTCAGCAGGGTGAGGTGGTTTGCCTGCAGTCACACAGGGAGTGATCATCAGAGATCAGGCTCAGATCCTCTGACCCCAAAGCCTTGCAATGCCCTTTCTCCTTGTGGGTGGGGTCACGGGACCTCCATTCTAGAGCTGGAAGGAATCTCAGAGGCCCTTTGGTTCCACCCCTCATTTTATAGATGAAGAATCAGAGGCTTGGAGAAGTTTCAACACATCCATGGTCAGCCAGGATGAGATTAGAACCCAGGTCCTTGGATTCCAACCTCCTGCCTCTCTAATTTACAGGGAGGATCCTGGCATCTAGAAAGAGAAGCAGCTGGTGCCCAGGTCCCCAGGCGGGCACTGCCAGGGCTTGGAGCAGACCCAGTTCTCCACCCCAGAAGCAGGTTCTTTTCACAGAAACATGGGGGCCTTCTCCATCTCGACACAAACAACAGTCAAGAGATTTCCTGCTTCCTTCTCCTGGTCGGCGCCGACCCTGCCACCTGGTGGCCAGCAGCAGTAGGCGTGCCTCTGGCAGCTCCATCCACTCCCTTTGCAGCTGAGACAGTGGATGGAGCCAGATGGGGCCAGGGGCGAGGGTGTGCCTGGGAAGGGGACACTACTGAGCGCCAGAGCCCAGAATGGCAAACTGTCGGAGCTTGATGGCACCTTGGAGAGCCCAGAAAGGCCCTCCCATGATCTTAGAGAATGTGCTAAATGCTCAAGCAGGGGAGGGGCTCACCTTCCTGGGTCTCTGGCCCCTTTGCTCATCAGGCTGATGAAACCAAAGGACCCTCCTCTGATGGAGTTTCCAGTTGCACAGAATAAAGCCCAAAGCACCGAGGAGAAAGTGCCAGTCTGGAAGTGAGGAAGCCTCAGGCACCGTGAAACCCTGGGGGAGTCACTTATCCCTGCTTGCCTCAGTTTTCCCATTTGTAAATTGAGCTGGAGAAGGAAGGGGCAAACCCCTCCAGTATCTTTACCAAATAAACCCCAAATAGGGTCACAAAGAGTCAGACATGACTGAAAATCACTGAACAACATATAGCATTAAAAAAGAAACGAGGGGCAGCTAGGTGGCAAGGTCCTGGGTTCAGATCTGCCCTCAGACACTTCCCAGCTGTATGACTTTGGGCAAGTCACTTAACCCCCATTACTTACTGCTCTTCTGCCTTGGAACTAATACATAAAAAAGAAACCAATTATGTGAAAATATGGTTATCAAGACTTTTTTAAAAATTAGCTCTTGGGCCTCCTCAGGCTGGGAAATCTTAACCCCCAGGGTAAGACCCTCAGATCTTTTTTTTTTAAGTTTCTAATTTATACTGCACCAATTTTAAAGATGAAGACATGGACCTAGAGGACAAAGTGGCTTGTCCTGGATCACATGCCAGTAGTAAGATGGTAAACGACAAAGGCAGGATTGAAAACCCTCTACACCTTCTCTGAGGCAACTGGTCAAGGTGCCATAGTGCATAGAGCACTGGGCTTGGAGTCAGGAAGTCTCATCTTCCTATGCTCAAATCTGAACTGAGACATTTTCTAGCTGTGTGATCCTGGGCAAGTCACTTAACCCTGCTGGATTCTGTTTCCTCCTATGTAAAATGAGCTGGAGAAGAACATGGTAAACCGCTCCAGTATCTTTGCCAAGAAAACCCCCAAAAGGGTCACAGAGTTGGACACAAATGAAATAGTTCAACAACAGAAATGACGTGCCTTCTTCCAAGTGGAAAAATGCTCTTTGCCTCCTCAAATTTCCCAAGATATTTTGCCTTTGTCATAGTTATTCATAAATATGGAACTGATAACTTGATAATCCATCTAACTGGCTTCTCTTGTAATCCTGTGCATTTTGTTTTGTGCCTTTCAAAACATCAACAGAAAAGAGGCCAAGAGGCTTCACCAAACGATTCCCCAAAAGAGGCCGTGATGGGTAAGGTCTGGCTAGACCTCTGGGCTAGAACATAACACGGCACTTTTTACATTTATGTTCTAATTCCCCTTGGAGAGCATCCGTCCAACTCCTTGCACTTTAGACATTAGAAACCCAAGGTCTTCAGAGGTCAAGTGACTTGCCCAAGGTCACCTATTGTGGGTGACACTAGTGACCAAGATAGGTTATGGATGCAGGCTTTCTGACTCCAGATCTAGAACTGTCTGAGATGACCAGCCTGAGATCATTTAGGTAGATCTTAACGTTGCCCTTATTACAGTCTTCATGGACAGATAGATGGAAGGATAGATGGAAAGTTGGATGTATATAGATATAGATGGATGGATGGATGGATGGATCGATACAGATAAAGACAAGTGGATAGATAGATGGAAGGATAGATGGAAAGTTGGATGTACATAGATATAGATATAGATGGATGGATGGATGGATATAAATGGACGGATGGATGGATGGATGGATGGATGGATGGATGGATGGATGGATCAATACAGATAAAGACAAGTGGATAGATAGATGGATAGGTAGATGAGTAGATGGATAAATAGGTGGATTCATACACACACTATACACACACACATATAAATACATATTGTTGTTCAATCATTTTTTAGTCTTGTCTGACTCTTCATGACCCCATTTGGGCAAAGATACTAGTGTGGTTTGCCATCTCCTTCTCCAGCTCATTTAAAGATGAGAAAACTGAGGCAAAGAGACAAAAGGGGACTTGCCCAAGGTCATACATCTAGTCAGTATCTGAGGCTGGATTTGAATTCAGGAACATGAATCTTTCTGACTCCAGTTCTGGTGTTCTATCCTACTGTACCACCCAGATGGTCCATATTTATTCACACACATACACACACACACTGTATACTTATATGTATACAGACATACGTGTACATGTTATGTCTCCATTCCCCATCCCAACTATGTGTAAGGTACTTAATAGCAGAGCCACCCTATCATTTTCATTTTGGGATCCCTTTGCCCCAGTATAGTATGGTTGTTTATTGCCAGTCCATAAGACTCTGAGCTGGAAGGGACCCATGCACTAGATGGGCACAATGGCAAAGGAGGAAGATGAGGCCTGGTTCTGTGATCATGAAATATTTTACTTCAAATCCCAGTCCTAGCACTGAATCTCTGTGAGAACACAACTAAATGCCAGTTTGCTGGTCTGCAGATCAGAGTCAAGTGAGATGAATCACACTTACTCCACCTTGTGGGCTGGTGAGGGAAAGGCTTTGTCCATCCTAGCATGCATTATATCATATATCAGATCAATATTATGGTCTAGTTTCCCAGTTTTGCAGAGGAGGAAACTGAGATCTGGAGAGGGGGTGTGTGAGTCTTGTCTAAGATCACATGGCTAGTCAGCAGCAGAGGCAGGTCTTGGAACTCAGATCTTTCAACTCCAAATCTAGTGCAATATGCTATAATGAAAAGAGTATTGGAAGCATCACTTTTTATTTTATTTATTTAAAATATTTTTCCATGGTTACATGAGTCATGATCCCCCCTCCCAGAGCTGATGAGTAATTCTACTGGGTTATACATGCATCATTGTTCAAAACCTATTTCCATATTATTAATATTTGCAGTAGAGTGATCTTTTTTTAAAACATTTAATAATATTTATTTTTTAGAAAAGTTAACATGGTTACACAATTTGTGCTCTTACTTTCCCCTTCACCCCCTGATCTCCCCCCCCCATAGCCCATGTGCATTTCCACTGGTTTTAACATGTGTCGTTGATCAAGACCTATTTCCATATTATTGATAGTTGCATTGGAGTGGTAGCTTCGAGTCTACATCCCCAACCATATCCGCATCAACTCATGTGTTCAAGCGGTTGTTTTTCTTCTGTGTTTCCACTTCTGCAGTTCTTCCTCTGAATGTGGTTAGTGTTCTTTTCCATAAATCCCTCAGAATTGTCCTGGATCAATACATTGCTGCTAGTACAGACATCCATTACATTCTATTTTACCACAGTGTATTGGTCTCTGTGTACAATGTTCTTCTGGTTCTGCTCCTTTCACTCTGCATCAATTCCTGGAGGTCTTTCCAGTTCACATGGAATTCCTCCAGTTTATTATTCCTTTGAGCTCAATAGTATTCCATCACCAGCACATACCACAATGTGTTCAGCCATTCCCCAATTGAAGGGCATACCCTCGTTTCCCAGGTTTTTGCCACCACCAAAAGCGCAGCTATAAATATTTGCATACAAGTCTGTTTATCTATGATCTCTTTGGGGTACAAACCCAACAATGGTATGGCTGGATCAAAGGGCAGGCATTCTTTTATAGCCCTTTGAGCATAGTTCCAAATTGCCAGCCAGAATAGTTGGATCAGTTCACAACTACACCAGCAATGCATTAATGTCCCAATTTTGCCACACCCCCTCCAACATTCATTACTCTCCCCTTCTGCTAGGTGTGAGTTGATATCTCAGAGTTGTTTTGATTTGCATTTCTCTAATTATTAGAGGTTTAGAACACTTTCTCATGTTCTTATTGATAGCTTTGATTTCTTTATCTGAAAATTGCCTATGCATGTCCCTTGCCCACTTATCCATTGGGGAATGGCTTGATTTTTTATACAATTGATTTAACTCTTTGTATATTTGAGTAATTAGACTCCTGTCAGAATTTTTTGTTATATAGATTTTTTCCCAATTTCTTGTTTCCCTTCTGATCTTGGCTACATTGTTTTTGTTTGTACAAAAGCTTTTTAGTTTGATATACAAAAATCATTTATTTTACATTTTGTAATTTTTTTCTAACTCTTGTTTGGTTTTAAAATCTTTCCTTTCCTGGGGGCAGCTGGGTAGCTCAGTGGATTGAGAGCCAGGCCTAGAGAAAGGAGGTCCTAGGTTCAAATCTGGCCTCAGACACTTCCCAGCTGTGTGACCCTGGGCAAGTCACTTGACCCCCATTGCCTACCCTTACCAGTCTTCCACCTATAAGTCAATACACAGAAGTTAAGGGTTTAAAATTTAAAAAAAAATCTTTCCTTTCCCAGAGTTCTGACAAATATACTATTCTGTGTTTACTTAACTTATTTATAGTTTCCCTCTTTATATTCAAGTCATTCATCCATTCTGAATTTATCTTGGTGTAGGGTGTGAGATGTTGATCTGAACCTAATCTCTCCCATATTGTTTTCCAAATTTCCCAGTAGTTTTTGTCAAACAGTGGATTCTTGTCCCAAAAGTTGGGCTCTTTGGGTTTATCATACACTGTCTTGCTGATGTCACTTACCTCAAGTCTATTCCACTGATCCTCCCTTCTGTCTCTTAGTCAGTACCATATTATTTTGATGGCGGCTGCTTTATAGTATAGTTTAATATCTGGTACTGCTAGGCCCCTTTCCTTCACATTTTTTTTCATTATTTCTCTTGATATTCTTGATTTTTTGTTTTTCCAAATGAACTTGGTTATAGTTTTTTCTAATTCAGTAAAAAAGTTTTTGGTAGTTTGATAGGTATGGCGCTAAATAGGTAAATTAATTTGGGTAGAATGGTTATTTTTATTATGTTAGGTAGTCCTACCTCTGAGCAATCAATGTTTTTCCAATTGTTTAGATCTAGTTTTAATTGTTTGGAAAGTGTTTTGTAGTTGTTTTCATATAATTCCTATATTTAGTTTGGTAGATAGATTCCTAAGTATTTTGTATTGTCTAGGGTGATTTTAAGTGGTGTTTCTCTTTCTACCTCTTGCTGCTGTGATGTGTTGGAAATATATAGAAATGCTGATGATTTATGTCCATTTATTTTGTATCCTGCAGCTTTACTAAATTTGATTATTTACTAAAGTTGATTATTTCTATTAGCTTCTTAGTTGATTCTCTAGGATTTTTTAAGTAGACCATCATATCATCTGCAAAGAGTGATAGCTTAGTCTCCTCCTTGCCGATTTTGATACCTTCAATTTCTTTTTCTTCTCTAATTGCAACTGCTAGTGTTTCTAGTACTATGTTGAATAATAGACGTGATAATGGGCATCCTTGTTTCACTCCTGATCTTATTGGGAAGGCTTCTAATTTATCCCCATTGCATATAATGCTTGTTGATGGTTTTAGGTATATACTGTTTATTATTTTTAGGAAAGGACCTTCTATTCCTATACTTTCCAGTGTTTTCAATAAGAATGAGTGCTGTATTTTGTCAAAGACTTTTTCAGCATCTATTGAGATAATCATGTGTTTTTTGTTTGTTAGACTGTTGATATGGTCAATTATGTGGATGGTTTTCCTAATGTTGAACCACCCTTGCATTCCTGGTATAAATCCCACCTGATCATGGTGGATGATCCTCTTGATCACTTGCTGGAGTCTCTTTGCTAGTATTCTATTTAAGATTTTTGCATCTATGTTCATTAGGGAGATTGGTCTGTAGTTTTCTTTCTCTGTTTTTGATCTACCTGGCTTAGGAATCAGTACCTAGAGTGATCTTTTAACGTCAAAATACCCAATCATATCCCCATTGAACCACATGATTGATATTATGTTTTCTTCTGCATTTCTGCTCCCACACTTCTTTCTCTGGATGTGGATACATTCTTTCTCCTAAATTCCTCAGGATTGTCCTGGATCATTGCATTGCTGCTAGTAGAGAAATCAGTTATATTTGATTGTGCTACAATGTATCAGTCTCTGTACAATGTTCTGGTTCTGTTCCTTTCACTCTGCATCAATTCCTGGAGGTCTTTCCAGTTCACATGGAATCCCTCCAGTTCACTATTCCTTTGAGCACAATAGTATTCCATCACCATCAGATACCACAATTTGTTCAGCCATTCCCCAATTGAAGGGCATCCCCTTATTTTCCAATTTTTTGCCACCATAAAGAGCACGACTATAAATATTTTTGTACAAGTCTTTTTCCTTTTTATCTCTTTAGGGTAAAACCCAGCAGTGGTGTGGCTGGATCAAAGGGCAGGCAGTCTTTTGAAGCCCTTTGCAGATAGTTCCAAATTGCTGGCCAGAATGGTTGGACCAATTCACAACTCCACCAGCAATGCATTAATGTCCCAATTTTGCCACATCCCCTCCAACATTTATCACTTTCCTTTGCTGCCATATTGGCCAGTCTGCTAGGTGTGAGGTGGTACCTCAGAGTCATTTTGATTTGCATTTCTCTAATCAGAAGGTATTTAGAACCCCTTTTCATGTGCTTATTGATAGTTTTGATTTCGTCATGTGAAAACTGCCTATTCATGTTCCTTGACCATTTGTCAATTGGGAAATGGCTTGATTTTTTTTTGTAAATTTAACTTAGTTCCTTATATATTTGGGAAATTTGTTAGAGAGTTTTGTTATAAAAACTTTTTCCCAGTTTGTTGGAAGCATCACTTTTGATACTTGTTACCCCTATGACCGTGGGCAAATCTCTTCCATGGAACCTCAGTTTCCTCGTTTGTAAACTGGGGGATAATTACTTAGTGTATTTACCTCCACAGGATGACTATAAAGATTTGACTAGATAATGTATAAATGTAAATTGATTTGTAAACCTTAAACCAATAAATACACAACAGGTATAATTCTCATTTCCTGTATACCTCAGTGCCTCTGAATGTCAGCTGGACCATCAGTCTGCAAGGCTGGGTTTTGGGAAGTATAGAAATTTGCCCTTTGGTGATCAGGAGCTCTCTTGGGCACACACCTCCTCCAAGGAGGGTCCTACAAAGGCCAGGACCATCCTGAATCCTTGAAATCTAGTGCTGTATCTTAGTTAGTGATCCAAAGAAAGCTCCCCAATACTGCCAGCAGAGGGGAGCAAAGAGCTTTGGAAAAAACCCATTGGACTAGTGGGAAGGCTGAGTTGGCCCCACTGGATAAAGTTCTCCCCACAGCCAAATCCAAGCCATTGTCTATGATTCTCCTCCTCCTGGAATTCTGTGGTCTAGCCAAGATGGCCATCTCGCTGCTCCCTCACATACATGACTCAATTGTTCCTGCCTGCCACAGGCTAGCCTCCACACATATTTGGAGCGTGCTCCCTCCTCATGTCCCAGTGGAATCCCTACTTTTCTTCAAAGCTCCAGTTCCCCCTCCCACACAAGGCACCCCAGCTCCTCTCAGCCTCCAGAAATCACTTTGTATTTCTTAGGAATCTATGCTTAGATACTTATCAGTGTTCCTTGGTGGAATGGAAGCTCCCTGAGGGAAGGGACTCTCACTTTTCTCCAAGTGTCTCCAGCATTTAGCCAGTGCCTTGGACACAGCAGGCAATGAATAAATAAGGATTGATGGATTGATGGATTGATTGGCTGTTTTATTTGTTTGTTTGTTTTTTAAGAAGTGGATGGAGCTGGCAAACAGCTTTAGGAAAACATGAGGGTGGAAGAAGGAGCCACTAGGGAGCAGAGAATTGCGAGAATTCCAGGGAATGGAGGAGAATGAGAACAGGGCTGGTGGGATGGGAAAATGTGGCTAGCAGGACCTCAGAGAAATGATGACTTGAGCCTGGTGATTCTCCAGGTGTTCAGGGAGAGAGAAAAGGACATTTGAGGAAGGGAAGTAGAGAAAGGTCCTGCTATGGAGGAAGGGATGACTGGCTCCCTTTTTAGGGAACATGGAAGGACATATGACTACGTTGAGGATTAGTGCTTGAGTCTTAGAAGAGTCCTAATAATAATATACATATTCTATAATACAATAATTTTCACATAAGGGCAAAACTGCTTTTTGAGACTCAGAATCATAGAGCTATAGAATCTCATCTTCCTCATCATAATAATAACTAGCATGTATGTCACATCTAAGGGATTTTAGATATAAATATATTTGATATTAAATATATTTGATCCTTAAGGAGAGAAACTTTATGAGGGAGGTGCTAGTATTATCTTCATTTTGTAGGTGAGGAAGCTGAGGCCACAGTCATGTAGCTATCAAGTGTGTGAGGCTGGATTTGAACTGAGGTCTTCCTGGTTCCAAGTCCAATGCTCTTTCCACTGTGCCACACCTATTTGCCTGCATTGGAGAAGAGAACTCTGAAGGAAGTCCAGAAGAAAAGTGACATGTACAAGGTCTATTTGGTTGGCCTGGGTATTCCGGGAGGTGTGTAGGAACCATAGAAGCAAGGATGCAGGAGAGATGGTTAAATTCTCAGTGTGGGCATTTACAACTGGAGACTTGATTGGTGGTTGTTTTGCTGAGGACCTGGACTTACAAAAGCCATTCAGAGATCCTTCCAATGCAGGTCCAACTGAAGTGTGCCTGGTGTTTGTTGTTGAGTCATTTCAGTCATATCTAACTCTTCATGACCTAGTCAGGTTTTCTTGGCAGAGATACTAGAGTGGTTTGTCATTTCCTTCTCTAGCTCATTTTACAGAGGAAGAAACTGAGGCCAATAGGGTGAAGTGACTTGCCCAGGGTCACCCAGCTAGGAAGTATCTAGGGCTGAATTTGAACCTAGGACCACCCATTTCCAGGCCTGGTACCATCCACCACACCATGTAATGGTCCAGGTATATCTGTAAGGGGTGAAAAGGGATTTGGGTTCGGTGAATATTAAAAGATTTGGTTGCCAGGGAATTGAATAATTATCCACAGTTTGAAAGGAAGACTGGAATGAGCATGGGACTGGAGGAATAAAACCAGGAAGGTGAGGAATCTGCCCTGTGAGAGGCAAAGGAACTCACTGTTTTTAACCCTTAAAAAAAAGAGAGAGAGAAAGAAAGAAGGAGGAGGAGGAGGAGGAGGAGGAAGGAGGAGGAAGAGGAGGAAGGGAGGGAGGG
>NC_058133.1:9425497-9452086 GCF_016433145.1 Gracilinanus agilis | reverse complement strand
CTCTCTCTCTCTCTCTCTCTCTCTCTCTCTCTCTCTCTCTCTCTCTCTCCATCTCGCTCCCTCTGTCTCTGTCTCTCCCTCTCCTCTCTTTCTCTCTCCCTGTTTCTCTCTCTCTGTCACACACACACACACACACACAAATTTAATGATCCAACAGGGCAGCTATGTGGCTCAGTGGATAGAGAGCCAGGTCTAGAGATAGAAGGTTCTGGGTTCAAGTCTGACCTCAGACACTTCCTAGCTGGATGACCCTGGGCAAGTCACTTAACCTCCATTGCCTAGCCCTTATCACTCTTCTGCTTTAGAATCCAGATTCTAAGATGGAAGGTAGGAGTTTAAAAAAAGAAAGAAAGAAAGAAAGAAAATTAATGACAGGGGCAGCTAGGTGGCTTAGTCAATAGATAGCCAGGCCTGGAGATGGGAGCTCCTGGGTTCAAATCTTATCTCAGACACTTCCCGGCTGGGTGACCCTGGGTAAGTCAACCCCCATTGCCTAGCCCTTATTGCTCTTCTGCTTGAGAACCAATATTGGTTATAAGATGGAAGAGAAGGGTTTTGGGGAGGTTGGGAGTGGGGGCGGGGGGAATGGCTCATTGTCCCAAGGCAGCTCCAGAAAGAATAACTCCCTCACTCATTAAGAAAGAAGAGGACCAAGCAATGCCTTCAGAGCAGATGGCCAACAGAACAAAAAGTGACACAGATTTCTGGAACAAAAAGACACCGTTTCATACAAAAGCCTGATGCTACACACCCCCACACATACCACTGGACTTACCCAACACAACCAATATTGGATGACTTCCAGATGGAGCCTAGAGAGGAACCCCTAGTCAAGCCAATGGCTTCCCATGGCTGGCATTCACACAGCCTCAACCAACTGCACATACATGAAGAAGTGTCAGACCAGTGGAGGAGTTATGGGCATTTGTGGATTAGGATGGCACTAAAAGACAAGGGCACTGCAACCAGACTTCCATGGCTACTGAGTGCAACCCTGCTTCACTTAAGTAGAATTCATGTGCAAGTCAAAAGACATCACTGTGATGTCATTTTGGGCCTCTTTGGGTCTGAAAGACAACAACCATTCCATTATATGTCTCGTTTTACAAATGAGGAAACTGAGGCAAACAGGATGAAGTGAATTGTCCAAGGTCACTCCATTTGGGAGTTTTCTTGGCAGAGAAACTGGAGTGGTTTGCCATTTCCCACTCCTCATTTTACATCTGAGGAAACTGAGGCAAACAGGATTAAGTGACTTGCCCAGGGTCACAAAGCTAGAGTCTGAGGCTTCTCTCACTACTGTTTCCTTTGGACATATCACTTAACTTCCCTTGATGTTGGTTTCCTCATTTAAAAAAAATATGGAGGTTGGATTAAATGACTGTAGGGGTTCCTGCTAATTCTATACTTAGAATCCTAAACAAAACTAGCCATTGCTTAAGTATTTCCAGACATGGGAGGTTCATTACCTTTAAAGATATCTGACTATTGTGGAGTAGATTTAATTGTTTGGTCTTTTCTAATGTTGAATAGTGGTGAATCTAAGCAAAAGGAGCTCCAGGAAATTGAGATTCTCTAGGTCAGAACCTTGACACCCAGGGTGTCCCCAAAGTCCTACTGCAGAGGGCAACTTTTCTTGGGTCTCTCCGTCCCCCAGACAAATCACTGAGACTGTTAAGTCTTTGTCACTTTATTGTCTTAGCCTACTTTCTCCTCTGTAAAATCAGCATCATCATAATAATAGCATCTGCCTCAGAGGATTATTATGTGGCTCAAAGGAGATCACATATGTAAGACACAGGGCAAACCTTAATGCACCATGTAAATGGAAGATGGCAAGTCTTTAATATCTGACTCCTTGATATGGGAATTCACTCTCAGGGCAGCTCAGCACTTGCAACAGAACTAACTTGTTGAAGTTCACACAGGCAGGAAGTTTTGGAGGCAGCACTTGAACTTGAACTCTTGGAGTCAAAGCTGGTTCTCTCTCTGCTATGCCCAGCTGCCTCTCAGTTTACAATGTCCCTCTCAAAAGTTACACTCCAGAATGAAGTGACAAATTTTAGGATAGAAACAGTAGAGTGAACACCATCTTGGACAAGGACATTGTCCTTTGATGGGTGTAGCCAAAGATGATACCAGCTTTTCTAATGGCTATCTCATGCCCCTGGCTCAATAAGTTTGGGGTCAACTAATCTCTGGGGAACAGATAGGGCTACATATTTAATAACAGTTCTTGGGATCTCTGAGAAAGAAGGGAACCCACACAGACATCATCTGGCCCAGCTCATGTATGTACAGTATTCCCTTCTCTAATATCCCTGAGAAGTGGTTGTATGGAGACCTCCAATCAGGGGAAACTAGTCTCTGAAGCCAAGTCAATCCATTCCAGTCTTTGAGAAGGCTAAATATCAGGCAGTCTTTGCTGTTTTCAGGCTAAAATCTGGCTCCCTGACGCTCTGGCTAGAGACTGTCAGGGTCATATTTGAACCCGTCTTTCTGACTCTGAGCTACTCTACTGGGCTGCTCCTCTTCAGGAATTTCAGGATGATAATATCTTTAAAAAAAGAATCGAGAGAATTCTGCTGCTATCCCATTCCCTCCAGGTCTCATCCTCTAGCTTCAAAGTCCAGATCTGCTAAATCCTACCTGGATAACTGTCAACAAATTACTTACTATCTATGATGCGGCTTCTTCATTTGTCATCCATGACCTTTACAATCTCCATCTGCTCTAAATCTATGGTTCTCCCACCTTCCTTTCCCTGATGAAGTTCATGAGTCTTTCTATTTCTCCTCCACTCATTTCCTCTCAGATCTCCTCATTAATCTATTAGTTATCACCCAGCTGCTGTGCCATCTACTGAACCATCCCTCCTATAAAAATAAAACACTGGGAGATTCTTCCAGGAAAAGATCTGGCTTTATTGTGACAGAGAAACCATAGGGCCAAAGGTCTGCAGGTTCCTCCCAATGCAAAACATAAGACTTCAATTTGCATAACACATATACTTTTATAGTTTCCTTTCTGTACTCCAACCCTTTCCCTCCTACCAAGTTCTCTAAGGAGTCCTAGAGACCATTTCAGAGCTCTGAGATTTCTTTTGGAGCACACCTGGAGGCCTGAGGCCTCTTTTGGAGTTCAGAGGTCTCTTCTGGAGCTTGTCTGGAACTCTGGGGTCTCTCCTGGAGCCTTGGGGCTTTAAGGCCTCTTCCAAAGCCCAAAGACCTCTGGATAACCTTTTGCTTCGTGAATGAAGCAAGACAGCTAGTTGACAGCTAGCTTGCCCCTGGTACATTGTCAAATGCATTGATATATTTATGATTAACATAGTAACTTACTTATGATTAATATGACAACACACTTAAAATTACTCTAACAATACCCACACTTTAAGTTGTAAATCAGGTATTATCCTCGGACTCCATTCTTAATCTGGTTATACACTCAGACTTTTGACCTGGGATGATATTCTTACCATAAATCATAGTTTTACAGAGCATTCTAAAAATGACACTCAAAGCATTGATTAGGCTACTAATTATTGATTTTCTGGTTACAGTCCCCGCTTCAATTCTTTTTCAAGTTATCAAGCATTGGGTCAATCACAAACTAGCATAGCACAGATTTCTATGGAGGGCATTCATCTATAGACAACGTAAAACCAAAAGGGGCATTCCCCTGCCACAGTGCACAGTTATAATTGAAGATAAGAGAATAGTCAGAGGTTAGTGGAGATGCCAGCCCGGAAGTGTCAGGGACCACTGGAGATGGATGTAGCTGGGTTGACAGTTGTTGCTTGATGGTTGTCCACAAGAAAAAGTGTCCTTGGCAGTAGTTGCAGAAAGCTGTTCTCTGAAGATGGGTTGAATGGGGTGATTGAATGTTTGTTTTGGGCAAGAATGAGCACTGCTGGTGCTGACAGTTCGGAGTTACAAGAGTGTCCTAGAAAGGAAACTCTGCAACAACATATGCCCGGTGTCTAGATGGTTCTTCAGGTGTAATGGATGTTACACCTAACTGAGTCAGCATCTGATTAATTAACAAATAAAGCCTGATATGTAACAAGTGGTGCAAGGGCAAGAGCAATCACCACTTGCCAGACTCCCGTAATGGGACCCAGATGGAGGCCCACTGCCCTGGTGTAGTGGCACAGTGGGTAGTATTTGTTACAATGCTCATCTTTGAAAAGGATGCTGCTTGGTTTAGAGCTAAGAGACAGAGGAGACAGAATAGAGGGAGTTTACAAAGCATCTTCTTCATCTCATCCCCTCTTTGAAGCTTGAGCAAACTTAGCATGAGAGCAAGAGTCTAAGAGTAAGAGAGTGTCACAGATCTTTCCCTTCTACCTCCATGGCAGTTGGGGTTGTCGACAATATCTAGAATGGTCCCCCTCTCAGGCTGGCTGAGGACCTCCAGTTCTGTGCAAGTTTTTGAGATAGATGTTGTCACCTAGAAGGGTGGCCAGTAAATGCAACTTTCCTAAAGGCATGCTGGTGACAGGACTGACATGTGTGATAAGAAGAACATATATGAGTAGCAACAGAGGAAATGCCAGGGGCAAGCCAAACCTTTTTGATTGTGTCCACCATTCCTTAAGTACCCAAATGCTGTTTTTGTGAGTTTAAAGACAAATATAGTGGTAAAATCTCTTAGGGAGAAGAGGCTTATTAGTTTCTGTGATCCAGAACCCCCAGATACCTGCTTTGCATTAAACTTTGTCTTCTAAGACTCATCCTTTTAGCTAGGGAGTTTAATGGTCTCAAGAAGATCATAGATACGGTTGTGTCAACTATAATTTTGCCAGAGGAAGTAAGGAAGCTGTCTTGTAGCCAGAGCATACCAGTGGCATGACAAACACCAAAAGCATATCTGGAATCCATATAGATGTTCACAGCTTTACCTTCAGATTTTCTACAGGCTTGAGTGAGGGTGATGAGTTTGGCTGCTTGAAAACTGAGGGGAGATGATAGGGAAGCAGACCAGACAAGGTCTAAGTCAGACAGTACTTCAGTACCAGTGTAAAGGACACCATCCCTCATGAAGGAAGAGCCACCAATGTAGAGTTAGGTCTGAATCAGGAGGTGGGATGTCAGTGAAGTCTTGTCTCTCAGCCAATTCAATGATGAAGTTACAGTCATGTCGAGGAAACATTTTATCAGATAAAGAAGTTCTGGGAGGAGTGTGGCAGAATTAAGGACAGAACACCTTCTGATAGTAAAATTTTCTTTGTCCAACAAGGTTACCTCATAGTCAATAGGGGGAAGGGATAGTCCAAGATAATGGGCAAGAATCCCAGATGCCATGCTCTTTTGTTCATGGACAAAGGGGGGGGGAAAGCTTACTATAATCTGGAAGGCCCAAAGCAGATGCTGAGAGGAGAGACTTTTTGAGAGTGTCTATGGCTGTCAGGTGAAGTTCAGACTGACGTAAAGTCTTTAGTTAAAGCAGTTAAGGGTTTAACGATCTCACCAAAAGATGGAATACATTGATGAATATAACTCACAACACCTAAGATGACCTGTAGCTGCTTCTTGGCCTTTGGGTTTGCCATCCTCTGTGGCTTTGACACACTTTAGTGACATTTACCTGGAATTTTCCGATAGAAGAAAGCCTAAATATTCAACTTGAGGGAGACACGCTGGGACACCATCTACACCAGTAATTTCCAAAGTGGGCACCACTATCCCCTGGTGGGTGCTACAGCAATCCAGGGTGGCGGTGATGGCCACAGGTACATTTGGGGGCGGTGAATAATATGTGACGGGGGCGCTAAGTAATATTTTTTCTGGAAAGGGGGTGGTAGGACAAAAAAGTTTGGGAACCCCTGGTCTACACAAAATAACAGCGTAGTTGTCAGGGGGTCACAGTCTCTCACCAGACTTCATCTTTTAGGCCAATATGTAAGAAAAAAAAGGAAGTTGGAGAGTTACCTCCACAAGGAAGACAGGAGCCACAGGTCTCAACATAGGGTAGCAGCAACAGTTTGCACAAAGCAAATGGTCAGATGAAGATGTGAAGTAAACACAATCTTTAATCCTTTAGATGGAAAAAAATGACAAATCCAAAGACATCCTAGTTCACTCAAGAATCTAAGAATTCTAAAAAGAGGGAATGGAAGGAGTACAAGAGAAAAATAAGGAGTACAAGTACTAGTTCAGCTGTCTGAAGAAATTCCAAGAAGATTCTCAGAAAAGGAGTAACAACTACTAGTGTCACATTTCACAATAATCGATAGTCGGTCTTTGAACTTTAAGGTTAGATTGCACAACCACTCATGGCACAAGTCCTACCACATGAAGAAATGGCACTAATCTTTCATCTCAACCTCCTCATGGCATTAGATTCATGTAGAGTTTCTTTATAATTATATAAAATATATGGAATTGGAAATTATATGATATATATGGAATGGAAATAATAATTCCATTATTAGAGTGCTAAAATGTGTTTGAAATAAAAGGAGAGAAACAAGAGTATAGTGGAGCAATGGTTTAGATGAATTTATGACATTGTAGTATACGACAAAATTCAGAAGAAGCCCCTCAAATCCAAAGATAATTAACAGAAAAACTGACTTCTAGATTACAAACTCAAGTGAAATACAAGAATTTAAACAGAATTTTTAATATAGTGGCAAGTATTTAAAATCTTCAGAATGGTGCTTCGTAGAAAATACAAATGTACAATTACTATTTTCTCATTTAAGGATACCATGAGGATCATGAGGATTCTTCAGAGTAAAAGTCTGTAAAAATATTTAGGTTTTTTGAACAGTAATTTCAATTTAGATTACTTAGCATTATTTTTTTTGAAATTTGACTCTGACAAGACTTTGGACATTACTCTGAAAACTCTTGGGGAAGCTGGATGGCTCAGTGGATTGAGAGCCAGGCCCAGAGTTGGGAGGTCTTGGGTTCAAATCTGGCCTCAGACACTTCCTAGCTGGGTCGTGACCCTGGGCAAGTCACTTAACCCCCATTGCTTAATCCTTACCTTACAACAGGGGTCAGCAATGTATGGCTCTCGAGCCATATCTGGCTCTTTTGAGGGCCAGATATGGCTCTTTCTGCAGGAGCCATAAAGTCCATTTTTTTTTTTCAGGCGCCGTTACAGGAGCGGCACTGTGAGCACTGTACGACTCTCACAAAATTACATTTTTAAAAATGTGGCATTTATGGCTCTCACGGCCAAAAAGGTTGCCGACCCCTGCCTTATACCATATTGATTCTAAGACAGAAGATAAGGGTTTAAAAAAAACAAACAACCAAAAAACACCTTAATTCACTTTTCCCAAGATTTAAGCCATTAATGATGCTTAGTAATATCGAAACCCTTTGAGTATTGTAGTTAGTACTATTTTGATAGAATTTGCATTTCAAATTAAAACTTTCATGCTTAACTGATCATGATTTGCTTTGATTGACCAAATCTAAGATCAGTAAAGAACACAAGATTATTGAATCTTATATAATTAATAACAGGACATCAGAAAACAGAATTTCTATTGGCAACCAGGTAGATTTTAGTATTATTATTGGAATGCTTTCAGAGTTCACAGGATCAAGTAGTATCTGGAACCCTGTAAAGTCTGATGGAGAGACCTTTTGCCAAAACTGAATTAGTATTTCCATATTCAGAACCTGAAAGTTTTCTAAGTTTCAGATTCCAAACATTAAGAGCACAATTCAGACTTGAGATTTATCACTTTTAAAGCAGTTCAATTCTCCTAACTTAGAATTATTAACTTTTAACATATACATTCATTATTTTGAAGCAGGCAGAATTTAGAAATTTTCAGTAGAAAAATGAAAGTATTTCTCTCTGTCATATATTTAGTTTCTGATTATTTTAATGTCTTTCTCTTTATATATGTATATTTTAGCAATAGTAAAAGTTGTATTCAAAATCTCCTCTCCCCTCTAGCTGATTGGACCCAAGGTAAAGGCAGCTTGAAAGCCTCTGCAAGTATGAATTGAAACAGATAGATTTGAAAAGAAAACCTTGGATTAGAATATCTCTCCTTTTTCGAAAGGGAGAAGTAAAGTCTAAGTCCCTAAGTGATTTTTTTTCCCAACAAAAGCTAATCCTTTGAAGAAATGATGCATGTGTAGGTGTAAAATTCTCACGAGTAGTCCCCACAAATACTAATTATTTGGCTATACCCAATAACTGATCAGATGGCTAAAAATTTTGTACATACCTTCATTCACTGAGTTTTAACCTTTTTCATGCCAGGCTGAATAGGAGGCCTGCTCTGCCCCCATGCTTGCAGCAGTTTCCTGAGTGGGCTGTCAGGTGGAATAGAACTAAGCTCACTTTCCATTTTTCTTTCTAGTAAATTTACAGCCGTGTAACTAGCTCAAGAACTTCTCTTGCATATAAACAAAACAGGGAAAAAGCAAGTAAAGGACTTGTAGATAGAGATGTCTATGAGTTTGGATATGACCCTCAAAGAATTTCCCTGATCCTGTATGAGCATATTTAACCAATGTAAAATGTATTTGGTGATCAAATAAATAATTTTAAAGGCTTCTTTCAGAGAGCATAATTCATACCAGTTTAAAAACTAAAAAGTGGAATAGACAAGGACAAAACTGAAATAAAACAGACCACAATTGAAATTATTCCTCCCTGCTGAACAAGTGAGTCCCTGGTAGAGTAAAGTTTACTCATGGCCTTTCCCTCAAAACATTAAAAAAAAAAAAATGATCCTGGGTTCACTGTTGATCTCTCAGAGCTGAAAGAAACCTTCAAGGAAAAAATGGCCTCCATTATGAGGGATAATTTAAAAACTGAGTACTTGTCCTAATAACCTTAGAATGAGGGGAGCCTCTAGCCAAAAATCATTTAGTTTTTATCCAAGGCAAATTTTAGTTAGCCTAATTTCCCTCAGAATGAGTGAGCTGTTGTCCACACCAAAAAGCCCAAATTTTCCTAGATTTTGGCAAAAAGAAAATTCAGCAGTCTGTAAAACACACATGGACCTAAAACCATGACAAACATGAAACAGACCATGTAAAGGTAAAGAAGGAAGAACAACAGGATCCTCCTAAGGGCGGAGGCTTACCTGAACCCAGATGGGGAGGGATCGAAGCAGGAGAGGAGTCCAGAATCAGAGTCCCTTGGGGAGGGATCCAGGCATCCCTGGAGGCTCACCTGAGGGTCCCATGTCTGGAGTCCAGGTCCTGGTCCCATCTGGGTCGCCATCTGTAAAAATAAGATGCTCGAAGACCCTTCGGGTAAAGAGAAATCACAAGGCCAGAAGTCTACAGGTTTCCTCCCAGTTCAAAACCCGAGGCTCTGATTTGCAAAGCACATACATACACTTTTAGTTTCCTGTCTATACCCCACCCTGTGCTCCCCTTGCAAAAGACATCCAACTGATCTCAGAGACCACCTCTGGAGCTCTGAGGTCTCTTCTGGAGCTCATCTGGAACCCTGGGGTCTTTTCTAGAGCCCTGAGGCTCCCTTCAGAGCTCCAAGGTCTCTTTTGGAGCCCTGAGACCTCTCAGTGGCCTTCTGTTTCCTGTATGAGTTATCCTGCCCAGAGTACACTGTCAAATGGATTGACACACCTACAATTAACATAGTAACTTACTGATGACGGATATGATAACACACATAAAATTACTCTAATGATGCACACACTTTAAATTATAACTCAGATATTATTCTAGGACTAGAATCTTAATCTGGTTACACACACAGACTTTTCTTTGGGACTAAATTCTTATTATAAATCACACTTTTATATTTTTTCAATTCTAAAAACCACACTCAAAGCATCGATTAAGCTATTAATTATTGATTTTCTGGTTAGTGTCCCCTTGGGCCTCCTCAGGACCGCAGTCTCCCATTTGGTGGCCACCTCTCCGTGGTTCACTTCACTCTTCTCTCAGCCCCAAATTCTCCAGTTCTGAGTCCAGGAACCAGGCTCCAAACCCTTTCCCCTTGCTCTTGGATGGGGGATGTTGGTCTACTCCACTGACCATCCCTCTGTCTGTCTTTGGCCAGGGCTCCCCTGTGTGGTGCCTCCCTGGTTTGAACAGAAGTTTCCGGAGGGCGGACAATGTTTTTACTTTTGTCTTTCTCCTGTAGCCTTTGACTCACAGTACAAGCTAAATAGAACACCCCCCCCCCCCCGCCTGATGCATTCATCCTTTAAAGATGACTTCCGTATGATCAAATCTACTTCTTAGTTTTATTTTCCCTTTTGTTCTCCTTCTTGATGTCTCTGAAACTTGAGGCTCTTGCCTTCCACCTAGAGTGGACAGCTACTGGACTTGCGGGCCACCCATAACTCTTTGGAGTAGCCTTGAACTTGTCTGTCTATCCCTCCTCTGTCCTCATTCCCAAATACCGCCATGCATCCAAGGCTAGCAGGACTCCCAGCTCAAACACCTGGAACGCCTCTTGCATCTAACAAATGAGGGAAGGGAATCCCATGACTTGCATAAGTCACCTGTGTAATATGTGTAAAGCAGCAGGGCTTGTGGCTGGGTCCACCATGAACAGGGTCTCCTCTTTATCCTTATCTCTCATGTCCCACCTCTCTACAGAATTCACTCATATCCAAAAGCTGATGCCTCAGACGCAGGACTGTTCTGTGGAGGCAGAGGATGTGAGATCGAATCTCAGCTCGGCTCCCTCACCCGTGTGCCCTTGACTGGCTCCCATCCCTTCCCTCAACCTCATTTTCGTCCTCCATAGTGACAGGCTGAATTAGAGAGTGTGTGAGGCTCTTTCTTGCTCTAATCTTTCCATTGTGGGTAGCAATGTGCCTACGTGGGTGTATCTGTGTACGCCCCGGCCATCCCTAGGGAGGCTGGGATTTTAATTACTGTGTTAGCTTCAGGAAAGTCTTTTTGTTTATTAAAAACCAGTCGTGTGTGCCCGGCACTTAGCCAAGGCTCGGGACTTGATTTGACTTTTCACTCTGGTTATAGTGAGAGCAGGATGTGTCTGTCTGTCTGTCTGTCTGCATTGCTGGTGGACACGTCCTTTGGGAGAAGACGAATAAATCTCTCCCCGGATCATTTAAGCCTCTCCTCAGATGCAACTAAAAAGGTCCCACAGGTAGCAACAAACAGAGGTAGTCGTCTGCCTCCAAAGGGAATACTCCAACCACTGTACCACACTGCCTCTGGGGCTGGAGCTCAGGTCCCAGGACTCCTAGTTCATTGGGAAAGTGAAGTTTTCTTCTCCTTGGAACCAAACTGATTTTTAATCCTTGCTCGGATCCTTCTTGTAAACAGGGTTTTTTTTTTAAAATTAAAAAACCAAACACTTACCTTCCATCTTAGAATCAATACTGTATATTGGCTCCAAGGCAAAAGAGTGATAAAGGCTAGGCAAGAGGGGTTAAGTGACTTGCCCAGGGAGACCCAGCTAGGAAGTGTCTGAGGCCAAATTTGAACCCAGGCCTAAACCTGGCTCTCAATTCATCAAACCACCTAGCCACCCCCTTAAATAGGGTTTAAGAGAATCTTTGATTTTCCAGGTTCTGGGGGACTGGAGAGAACATCTTTTCCAACTCCTTTCTTTTAGAGGAGAAGGAAGGGAAGCCCAGAGAGATAGCGCCTTGCCCGAGGTCACCCAGGAACTCAAGAGTCTCCTTATTGGGTGAGAGGTAAGTCAACTGCTTTTTGGGGCACTCCCCTGGGGGACAGCAACCACCTTAAATGAAGTAGACTTGGCCCAACTTCCACCACTGGTCACCAGCAAAAAGCCCCAAAGCCCTTCTGGATCACCAAGGGATGAAATCAGTCTATTCTTTTCCAGGAAAACCATTTTTCCTGCTTTCAGTCACTGCCCCAGGCACATGGCTCTTTGGAAGCCTGATTTCCCCTCTCTCCCCATCAACTTTTGCACATACAAGATCAGTGAAAGACAAAGACCAAGAGGATAATGAAGCCATCCATGGCTCCAGAGCTCAGCCAGAACTGAGCCTCTTGTCTCCCAGTCAGCCTAGGCTGGTCTTTTTTTTTTTTTTTAATTCTTACCTTGTGTCTTGGATTCAATATTGAGTATTGGTTCCAAGGCAGAAGAGAGGTAAGGGCTAGGCAAATGGGTGAAGTGACTTGTCCAGGGTCACCCAGCGGGGAAGTGTCTGAGGCCAGATTTGCATCTTTGGGCCTGACTCTCAATCTACTGAGCCCCTGAGCTGCCCCTGGGGGCTGGTCTTAAAGAGCAGGCTGACTTGGGGAGAAGAGACCCAAGAGATGGGGCGCAGGGGTCCTGTTCACCAACAGCACCTTTAGCACCGACCTCAGACCTTTGGCCTTGGCAGAGCCGATCATCTATATACGTAGGGTTCGATTCCATTTAACGGAACACCTACCCATGTTGAAGATGATTCTTCTCTATCTAAATCCTGGGTTCTACGCTGTATCAGACACAGAAACAGTTCAGACAGAGAATGCCGTTTCCACTAAGGAGCTTGTGCCCTGGTGGGCGAGCTAAAAGCTGCGCATCAAGCCTCCAGAGTAGGGCAGAAGCTGCTCAGTGCCCTGAGTGGGGGGACAATCCGAACAGCAGAATTAGGGGCAGAGACGGAATCGAGACATAGAAAGGCAGAACCAATGGGACTTCATGAGAAATCATAATTCTAAGCGTAAGGCTTCCCATCTCCGGGCCAGGAAGACGGCACCCTTGATTCAAAGAGAAAAGTCGGAAGAAGGAGAATCCTAGGATCATACACAGAGCAAAGAGAGGACGCTGGGAGTCCACAACATTCCTACCCCTAACTGTACAGATGAGAAACGGAGGCATGGAGCAGCAAGTGACTCGTCCAGGGCCCCCTGGCAAGGCAGGACTTGGCCTCGGGTCTCCTGGATGCCAGCCCTTCACCCACTGCCTCACTCCGTATCCAAAGAAGGGCTCATTCCGAGGGGGGGGGGGCTCCACAGCAAGCAGCCCAGTGAGGCCCCACCAGAGGTTCTGAGCCAGGCAGTCTAGAGGAGAACCCCCCAGGGCAGAGCAGAGTTTGGCTCACCATTGGATGGGTCTTCCCCATAGTTTTTGTGAGATGGTGCATACAGGAACATCAAGGCAAAGACATAGAGATTCCACATGCCGTAGATGCCTGTGAAAAAGGCGCTGTTCACCTGGACCGTGACGCCACCCCATTTCCAGTGGCCTTCCGTCACCTGTCATAGAAGACAAAAGTGGATGTGGTCAGAGCTGACCCACGCAAACCCGTCATCCCTTGGGCCACCCACCAGAGGAAGTCATTGGAATCTTAGTCTCCTCATCCATCAAATGGGTCTAATAAGGCCTGAAGAATTTAACTTTGTAGGTTTTGTATTGAAGTACAATAAAGAGAATCTTTTGATAAATGAAGACATCAAGGCCCAGAGAGAGACTTACCCAAGGTCACACAGCTTCTACAGATCTGAGGCATGTAACATGTATAATCTTAAGTGGGGTGAACTGCCTCACAGAATTCCACAGTACCCCCCAGAACTCCAGGAGAGGGGGCTGTTGGGGCAGTTAAGAATGTGGGTATAAAAAGCAGGACACCCAGCTTGGCAAACTCACTCTTTGGAGGACAGAGGGAGCTGGGTGGCTGGAAGGGGGTAGGATTACTTCTTCTCAGTAGCTTAGATTATCTCTAGCCCAGAGCGTAGGGTGGTTCATTGTTGAATACTCCATATAGACTCTAACCAGACTGTTTCCCAAAGGCTGAGAGCACTGTGACAAAACCTTGTAAGCAGTGTCCCAGCCAATCCCTAAATAACTACAGATCTACAATCAAGATCATCTCTCCATCTTGGACTTGTTAATATTAGATTTTAGGAGACAGTTTAGATTGTGAGGGAGTTTAGGGAGAAATAGTTTTATTCAGAGGCTTTCCCCTCTGGGGGGATAGCTACTCTGACAGCACCTTGAAGATCATAGATAGATTTTACCTTACCCTCAAACCTTTGACCTTTTTCCTTCTTCCCTGTTTCCCTGAATTAATAAATCCCTTCTCTTGTTAAGAGTGTGAAGTGTGAGGTATTGTATTTCAGGCTATGTAAGCCTATTTCATACATTACCTAAGCCAAATCTCCATCCTGGCAGATCCTGAGAGTAGTTGTGATCCAGTGATCAAGAAAGTTACTTGAAGACATCCTGAGTACTTTACCTA
This sequence comes from Gracilinanus agilis, assembly GCF_016433145.1. Classification (NCBI taxonomy): domain Eukaryota; kingdom Metazoa; phylum Chordata; class Mammalia; order Didelphimorphia; family Didelphidae; genus Gracilinanus; species Gracilinanus agilis. The sequence continues at coordinate 9,437,952 of NC_058133.1, read as the reverse complement.
TTTTGGGCTTAGGGAATAAGCCTCCAACAGAGGAAGTTGCCAATTTCTGTGGGATTATTCCCTTTTTGTTAGCCAATTTAGCCCTGTGATAGCTAAGTCAGAGAGCCTCCATTTCTGGACAGAAAGGGATTCTGTTAATAACAGTTACCAGAAGCTGCAACCTTCAAAGGAGGGGGAGGAAAAAGAATTCCATCCACTCACTCCCCTCCCCCTTGCTAGAAGTTTGCAGCCTGGGGCTTGGAGCCTGCTCAGACACCATTGCTAACTGGTCCCATTTTTACAGGCAGAATTTGAACCCAGGTCTTCCATCTCCAGTTCAGTACAATTACTATTCTCTTAATCATGCTTTCTCTTCCCAAGCAAGACCAAGTGTCATCAAGATTTTTCTCTCTCTGCTCCTGTCTTTCACTTATGCTTAGAAATCCCTCCCTACCAGTTCTACCTGCTTTTCAAGGCCCAGTACAGATTTCCACCTTCTCCAGCCAGGAATGAAGAAGCCACCATTGTTTGCACTGACTAAGAGCACGACAAGAATGTAGGACCCCACTGGGGAGACACAGTCCTCTTCCAGACCAGTCCTTATCCATGTAACCATAGTTTTAACTTGTATTTCAGTGATTTGGGGTCCTGTCTTATTGGGGTTTCTTCTCTTGCCCAGGTGACTCTCTATTGGGCTTCCATCCTGAGTTGACATTGGGGTGAAGAGTTGGATGATATTCTTTTTACTGTACCTAGGTGAATGCATTTGCCCTTATTGCTACATCTCCTTAGTCTATACAAACCGACTTCCATACACCTGAAAAGTGGTCATTCAAGCTCTGTTGACTTTAAACTCCATGAAGCTTTCAAATCTTACAGCTGAAGCCCTGGAAGGAGTCTCATCCCCACATTTAATATGGATGAGACAATGGAGGTCCAGGGCGTTAGTTACAGTGAGTGAAAAAGGGTCTTGGAATTCAGAAGCTGGATGATAAATGTCAGCTGCATAACTCCAGGCAAACTTCTTGCAAGCTCCAACCAGACCGTTCCCACCACTTTTTAAGAAGCTTCTTTACAAGTGCTCTCTCTTGCCTACAAGGTAAAATACAAACTTGTTCTTCTCACTCTGGCTCTAGATACTTAATCCCCCTCCAGGACACTTCTTTGCTATCATGGCCATCTGGGCCTTTGGGTGGCTATTCCCTAGGCCTGAAATGCAGTTCCACTTCCCAGAGAAATCAATCAATTAAAATTTATTCAGCACCTACTACCAAAGAGATCAAAGAGAGGGGGAAAGGACCTATTTGTACCCAAATATTTATAACAGATGTTTTTGTGGTGAAAAAGAATTGGAAACTAAAGAGATTGCCAAAATGGCTGAACAAGTTGTGGTATATGATTATAACGGAATACTATTGTGCCATAAGAAATGAGTAGTCATATGATTACAAAATCCTGGAAAATCTTAAATGAAGTAATATAAAGGGAAGTGAGCAGAATCAGAACATTGTGTACAGTAACACCAATAATGTATGAGGATCAACTGTGAATGACAACTATTATCAGCAATGGAAGGATCCAAGACAACTCTAAGAGACTCATGTAAAAATGGCTCTCCATCACCAGAGAAGGAACTGCCAGAGCCTGAATAAAGACTGAAGCATACCATTCTTTTTCTCTAGTGTAAGCAATATGTGTCTTGTTTTAAAACATAATGAACATGGAAATTTGTATTGCATGAAAACATATGTACAATCTATATCATATTACCTACCTTTGTGGGGAGGGGAGAGGAATGGAAGGGAGAAAAAATGGGTGGCAAGATGGCAGAAATGATTATTAAAAATTGTATTGACCATTCATCTGAAATAAATAAATGAATAGGGGAAAAAACAGCACCTACTATGTGTCATGTACTATGCTTGCACTGCAGATACAAAAGAGACAAAAGACAATTCCTACCCTCAAGGAGCTTATAGTCTCATGAGGGAGAAAGCAAGCCAAGAAATCTAAAACAAGCAAGCTATAGACAAGATAAACAGGAAATGATTAACAGAGGGAAGACAATCAAATTGAAAGGGGTGGGATAAGGCTTCTTGTAAAAGTTGGCATTTTAGTTTGAACTTACTTTCTTCCATAGTTCAGTTCAAATAGATAGGAAGTCTATCCTGACCTCTCTTTCCATTCTGCTATCAGTAATTGCCTGCCTTTCTTCTAGAAATTATTGTACGTATTTTATGTTATCAGATGTAGTCATATATTTTATCACATATATTTATATATTTTATTTTCTACATATATGTTATTTCCCCTGATATTATGTCATTTCCTTGAGAGCACGGGCTGCTTCATTTGTCTTTGTATCCTCAGTCCCTAGCATTGTGCCTGATACAGTGTGCATTGAATACTTGTTCCATGAATGAATGCCGGCGACCATGGGGTCACCTTCTTCTCTGGTCTCCCGCTGATGCTCAGCATGATACTGAGTGCCTAGGAGCAGGCAGGTGTGGTAGAAAGAATACCAGTCATACACACACACAAGCTACTGATTCACCTCTGCTGTTTATTATGTCTATGATCCTAAACAGGTCACAATTTTCAGGTCTGTAAAATCAGGATATAAATGCAGGACCTATTCTACGGGCTGGCTGTAAGGGAAGGAGCTTGGTAAATCTGCAAGTTCTTCATTTGAGTGCGTGTTATTATTAGCAAATGTGCTCAAGAGAGAAACTCAGCTATATTGGGAAGGACCAAAGAGACCAACCCATCCAACCTCCTAATTTTCCACATAGAGAAAAGATCAAATGACATTTCCTCGGTGGCACTACTAATAAATGGAGGAGCTGGGATTTTAACTTCAAAGGGTCCCTTCCAGTATCCTTCATTTTTTGCCTCTTTCTTTGAGAAGGAGTAAGACAATTTTGCAATGCAGATCTGTCATGGGTAATCATAGATTGTGGTTTTCTTTTTTTTTAATGTCCCCTCATTTCTTTATCTGAAGGGGGGTGAGTGAGATAAATTCTGAGGGTCCCTTCCAGATCTGAGCAGTATAACCATGACATGTAAGGAATCCTCACTTTTTTTGATGCTTCAAATATGGATAATTTGAATGTTGTTCTTCTGCCCTGACATCTTCTGAATCTCAAGTTGATACTTTTAGACATTGATTCATACTGTACAAATATAGATTCAGCTCCATATGTAGAGAAAGCTGGAACCTTCTTCAGACAAGCTCTCTGGGCTCAAAATGAAGGACAAGAATAAGAAGCAGCAGAGAGGAAGAACCATCAAATGTGAAAATCAGAATTAGCTGCATGTGCCCAAGGATTATTTCTTCTACAATCTTGCTTCCAACTGTACTTCTTTATTCATCCCCAGGGAAGAGTTTGCTACTTTATGCCGTTATTTTAACAGTTAGTTTTTTCAAGGAAGAGGTAATTCAGTTTCCATATTTTTAAATGAGGGAGAATCTAAATGTAGAAGACGGACAAGCTTCTTTGTGGCTTCCATCCTATCATATGACTTTGAACATACTGAGTCTGTGTGCGCCTCAGATCATCATAGCTGTGGACAGTCTAGCTGCTCTGCCTATTAGCCCCCTGGCTCAGAGTTTCTCAATATTCAGGCACACAGCTTCTAGAGATCCACCCTCATGAGGCAGTTATTTATAAATAAAATAAATATTTATTAACAGCCTACAGTGTGCCAAGTACCGCGCTAAGAGCCGGGGATACAAATAGAAATTTTAAAAAAGAAGTGCTTGCCCTCAGGGAGCTCCCAATCTAAAATCAAAGCTATAAGAAATGACAACTTTTCAGTCTGACGAGCTTTTCACTTCCAAGGTAAGAGGACTGACTCTCTCTAGGACGAAGTATTCCCTCTGGTCAGTTTCTTTCTAGAAATCCCTCTTTTCCCCCTACGAGAAGTCCTGGGCTCATATCCTCACTCTTTCATTTACTCCCTGTGTGACTTGGTACAAGGCACTTTGTCCATCAGTCTGGGCTTCGGTTTCCTCTATAAACCAAAGGAGCTGGGTGAGATGGTCCCTTCCAGCTCTATGTCCAACAATGCCACCTGTGACCACTTTGAGGAATAGGCGGCACCCAGGAGGATGAGGAGACAAATTCTAGGCTCAGTTCAATCTGATAGACAATCAGAATCTGCTCTGTGCTGGTTACTTTGGTAGGTGCTGTGGGTACAAAGACAAAACAATGTCTGCCCTCAAAAAGCTGACATTCTACTAAGTTCTTGAGCACCGTTTCCGCCTCTGACTAGGACTATATCACCCTCGGCAAGTCATACAAGTTCTCTGGACTCAATCTCACCTATCTGTAAAATGGGGATAGCAATTCTTATACTACCACCCTCAAAGGAAAGGAGAGTATGGTATAGTAGATAGAGAGCCAGCCTCAGAACTAGGAAGATCTGGGTTCAAATCCCACTTCTGATGTACCAGTCAATCAACAAACATTTATCAGTTGCTTACTATGTGCCAAGGATTGTACTGAGCACTGGAGATTTTGTTATTTATTTTTAAACCCTTCCCTTCTTTCTTAGAATCAAAACTATGTATTGGTTCCAAGACAGAAGAGTAGTAAGGGCTGGACAATGGGGTTAAGTAACTTATCCAGGGTAACCCAGCTAGGAAGTATCTGAAGCCAGATTTGAACCTAGAATCTCTCATCTCTAGGCCTGGCTCTCAATTTACTGAGCCACCAAGCTGCCCCCTGGGCACTGGAGAGTTAAAGGAAAAACAGTTTCTGCCCTCAAAGAATTTATATTCTCCCAGGAGAGATAAGACCTACCTAACTGGGTGCATACAAAATAGATGACAAGAAATCTGAAGGAAGATTCTAGCTGCCTGATGGACCAAGAAATCCCTTTTACATAAAGTGTCTCGAAGGAACCCAAGAGATGAATGTGAGAAGGGAGAGCATTCCAGGCATGGGGGCACAGCCAGTGCAAAGACCGCCAGGGAGGAGATCAGGGGACAGAATATTCCATGTGGCAGACAGCAAATGCCCGAGGAGAATGGAGTGGAGTAATGCGCAAGGCGATTGGAAGGTAGGAAGAGGAGTTGGGGGTAGAGAGTCAGCAAAGGGTTTATATTTTCTTCTAGAGGCAGGAGGAGGGAGTACTTTTTTATTCAAGAAATGAATAATCCCGACTCTTCCCTGAAAGGAAAAATACTGAAGCGGAAGCTTAACTGCTTTGGCCACATAACGAGAGGACAAGAGTCATTGGAAAGGACCCTGATGTTGGGAAAGAAGGAAGGTCAAAGGAGAGGGCGATGGCGGACGATGAGATGGCTAGACAGTGTCATGGAGGCGACTTTGGCAAGAAATCACGAAGCAACAGACACACCTGAGCAACAGTAAGAGGGAGCCCCAAGAGTTCACCGAACAGGAAAGGTAACACGACCAGATCCACACTTGGAGGAATCACTCAGGCGGCTGTGGGAAGGGTGGAGTAGAATGGAGAGAACGTTGAGGCAGGGAGACCAAAGAAGAGGTGGCAGTGGTCTAGGTTAGATAGGATGAGTTCTCCCCCAAGACTTCTTTCTTCTGAGTCTATAAAATGTCCACTTGATTTTTGCCCCAAGTCCAAGGGCTATCATCATTGTCATCATGGCAGAAGAGAGTAAGCGCTGGCCTGGAAGCTGAGAAGCCCTGGGTTCGAGTTCCGCCTCAGACACACAAGGCTATGGGACGATTAACATCTCAGTGCCTTCCAGGCAAATCTCAAAGATTCTGAGTTTCAGAAAAAGGGGGTGGCCTGCATTAGTAAAGGGCGTTTCTCATTTCCTCACTTAGGAGTCCCCAGTACAAATGAAATCGTAGGTTGAGGCATGATCCAACTCTGACGATCACGGTGCCATTGGAAGGAAAACACTGGAAACTGTAAAGTTATATTTAAACAGATGATTCTTGTTGCTGCTGCTGTTAATAAGAAAATGCTCGTTTATTTGACTAGAGGCAGATCTTTCCTTCTCTTAGAAGCAAAAAACCCCACCCCTTGGTTTTTTTGGAGGGAGGCTAATTTTATATAGCATTTAACATTTTAATACACAATCTCATTTGATCCTTTGGTGTAGGCAGGGGTTATTATTGTCCCATTTTACAGATTAGAAAACTGATGAAATATTTCTAAGGACCCCCCCAAAGAATGGGTCCATTGCTAGAACAATGTGTGTGCATGATGAAGGGGAAGAGCAGAAGACTATTTGCAAAGGCCTTTGGGAATGTGCTTCAGTGGGATGTGACCTGTAACTTTACACCAGCCTGGCCAGGATTGCCCATCATGAAGGTCAGCGATCTTCTCCATGCGTCACAGGCATGCTCTCTGATCTTTCCTGCCTGAAGAGCCTGGCTGCTGTGCTTACAAGTCTTTAAAAATGCCAGGCCTTTAAAAGCCCAACTACAAAGCCCTTGGGTCACTGCATTCTCCAGCCCCTCCTTCGGCCCCTCATTCTAGGTCACCCGGCTTTAAGATTCCTCTTGAATTCAATTTCATGCAGCTTAAAGCCCAGGCAAGCTCTCCCAGCAAGCAGTGGGACACAATGAGGTTTTTTTAGAAACATTCCTTTCCCTAAGGGCTGGGATCCATTTCAAAAAGTTACTCAACGGGTCCTTCTTTTAGGTGAGATCACCACCGAGACTACTCGAAAATGGTATTAAAAAAAAATCCGGTAATGACTCTATTAAAACATTACCTGGGAGACATCTCGTTATGCCCCAAAATGGCTTAGATGTCTATAAATAAACCTAAAAAAAAACAGCAGGAAGAATGTAAAGGAACTAATGAATCTGAAATGTGCCTCTCCTTCAGCCAAAATCCACCCTGGATGATTTTTGTATTGGATATAAAAAGACAGATGAGGGACAGCCGGGAGATGGATGGAAAACACTGTGGAGATGTGAGATTAATCTTCTCCAAGCTTCACCCACAAGCCCGGCTCCCTTGGAGGCTGGCCTCCTTTGCAAGAAAAGGCCAAGCTAACAAAACTCTTGGAAGGTTAAGATTGAGCAACAATTCTTTGTTTGAAAGAGAAGGAAAGAGTCCCATTTGGCTGGATGAAGCAGTGGAGAGAGACATTCAAGAGGGAATTGAGGGGCAGCTGGGTAGCTCAGTGGATTGAGAGCCAGGCCTAGAGACGGGAGGTCCTAGGTTCAGATCTGGCCTCAGACACTTCCCGGCTGTGTGACCCTGGGCAAGTCACTTGACCCCCATGGCCCACCCTTACCACTCTTCCACCTAGGAGCCAATACACAGAAGTTAAGGGTTTAAAAAAAAAAAAAAAAGAGGGAATTGCCCTTCCTCTCAGTTTCCCTTGGAGTCCATTATATCTCCCCATTGGTTTGTCTTTGCTTCTTCTCTTTTCCCCATTGATCGTGGTTCGAACACTACCTTATTTCACCATGGGCTGACGCATGAATTCTTCCCCTGCCTTTGACTCAGCTAGCTCGATGAAAAACTCATTCACGATTTAGGACATGGTCCTTAGGGTGACCAGAGAAATTCCCAAAGTGCCCAAGGCTTTAAAAACACACATTTGAGGACAAAGACAGGGTGCCTCTCAACCAGGACAGATGATCTCTAAGGGAAGGACTTCCTCCGGCCTCTGCACACCCAACTGGAGACTCTTCAGAGCCGTGGCTGTGAATAGCGCCTGGTCCAAGCCATCACCAGGGAGCTGGTACTACCGTTTGCTTCAGAGCACAGATATGGCCCTAATAGCTAATAGCTAACATTTATGAAGTGCCTACTTCGAGCCAGGCACTGAGAGAGGTATTTTACCAGCAGATTTGGTCTTGAAAATGTCCTCACCTATAAAACTTCCCCAGGGTTGTTGTGAAGATAAAATGAGCTATACACAATGACTACAGTAAGGGAAACAGCGCTTGATCACGATTTCTTATCACTGTTATCATTGTCGTCCAATGATTCAACATTCCTGCTTTGGTTCCTGATCCTTGCTTTTTCTATAGTATTGAACTTTTTGCCCAGAATCTCAGAGTTCCAGATTTAGAACTCGAGAGGACCCAGATGGCGTCATCGCCCAGAGGAGGAAGTTGGGGCCCTGACCTCCTTCTGCCATCACCCCCAACAAACCCGAGTCTCCTCAGGGATAGAGGCCCCCGCCAGAGGCTTACCTGGCTAACGATGAAGAAGATGACCGTCATGGCGGCACAGGCCAAGGTGACAAGCATGAGGAATTTGAATCGGAAAATCAGCCCCTGTTTGGAGGAAGCACAAAGGTCTCTTTTAGGCGGCAGCCAACGTGCTGGGTTTCATGTTTTCATGGAAAAAAATCACAGAAGTTTCCCCAAATGCACCAACAACACATACAGAACTTAACTGTCGGGAACAAAGGGCTCGATCTGCCAAGGCTGTGCCGCTGACTTCCCCTCAGTGAAGCAATGGAAGGCAGGCATTTCCTAGAACCCAATTTTTCCTGTGCCCTTATCTCCTACGAAACAGGGATTCCAGAGACCGGAAAATCAAATTAATAGCAAGTCTCATGGCTAATTTCCCTGCTAAGCTGGTTATGATTCCCTTCAGGGGCTCCAAGAAACCAAGCCTGGGCTTCTCCGACATTCTAATGCGATTCTGCTCCAACGAGCACACAAACAGGCATGTGGCTGGTGGCACGCCAGGGGCTGACTGGAACTTTTCCCACTTCTGAAAAGAGGGCCGGCCCTGCCTCCAGCCGGTCATAATAGCGGCCACTGACATGAGCCTGAAGGCCGGTGGGGCTCCGGGTATGAATCCAGGCGGGCCCAGGCTCCCGCCTCTGGGGCAGAGAAGGTGCCTAATAAATGTTTGTTGATGGATTGATTCCAAGTTCGTTGCTCCTCCTGCCGGACCACACTTCCTCCAAACTCACGGGGCTGCCCGGAGGCTCCAGGGAGTGAGGTGTCACGTGCCGGACAAGGAAATCACAATTATAAGCGTCCTGCAGACCGCTGAGCGCTTCGGAAATGCCAGCCGTGCCTGTTGTCGTTTACGCGCCAGGCGGGCATCACTAGAGAGGATCACCGATCCGCCCTCAGCTCAGTCTGCCCCAATCCATACCCTCCCCTGGCTCCCCATCGCTGCCTCTGCTTAAAAGCTCTTCAACGCCTGCTTCCATATTTTTCTGGAATCCGTGGACAGGATGGCCAGTCCTCCTGCCCGCTGGCATTCAGCCAAAGCTGCCTTCTTTTTCTCTGCTCCTTCCAAGTCATCTCCCATCTCCATGCCTTTGGATGCCACAGCCAGCTGCCATGCCTGGAGCGAACTCTCTCCTTGCCTCCACCCCAGAGTCTCTCTTCTTCAGGAGGAAGAGGTGCTGCTGGCTCGCCCAACAGCTAGCTAGTGCCCTCCTCTCCCCAGCGACCTTGTATTTAACGGTTTTGTCTTCATTCTCTTTATACTTATTTTCTATATGCATATATATACACAAATAAAGATATTATAAATCCTCTAAGCATCGTTTATCAATAGATGAGGTATGCCTATTTGTAGAATGTTATTACTTTGCATAAGAAATAAATATAAATTATATTCATTTATATACATTAAATGTACAGTTGGAAAACATCTTTTATTGACTTCTTATAAGAAATAAGTCCTTTTTACTTATGCATTCATGTATATTTATGGAATATTTTTATTACGGACTTTTTAAAGAAATAAAGATAATAAATTATGTTAATTTACATACATTAGATGCATAAAAATTATATTGACTTTTTATAAGAAATAAGTCCTACATTCATGTGTATTTATAGAATATTTTATTATGGGCTTTGATAAGAACTAAAGATAAATTATATTAATTTACATACATTAAATGTATATTCAGAAAAAATTTTATTGTTGGCTTTTTATAAGAAATAAGTCCTATTTACTTATATATTCATGTATATTTGTAGAATATTTTTACTATGGGCTTTGATAAGAAATAAAGAGAATAAATTATATTTATTTACATATTTACTTAATTTAAATATTTTTTTATTTTTAAATATTTTAAAATATTTTAATTTATTTAAGTATTTACATATTTGTTTACATTAAATGTATATTTATAAAATATTTTGATTGACTTTTTATTTAAAAATAAGCATAATAAAGCACATGTAATGCATTAGATGTATCTGTATAGAACATTCTTATTATTTACTTCTCATGAGAAATAAGCATGATAAATTCTTTACCCACGTTCTACGTATATTTCTAGAAGATATTTAGATTATTCATAACGTATTTCTGTCTGGATTAGTGTCTGATGGGGACTCGGGGCTGCTGCCTGCCTGTGGAGGTCAGGACCACCGGAGCTGGGGAGGGGGAAGCTTCCTTTGCTCCGTCCTGAATGCCCAAAGCCCTGGCCGCCCTCCACCCAAGCAGGGAAGGCTCACCTCATAGTGTAGCCGGCGAACCTTGCTCATGGCGGGCAGGCTTGACTGCTTTCCGCTGATGTTCCGGAACACCTGGAAGACCATGAAACACAGGAACAGGAAATAGAGGCAGAGGCAGATCCCGGCGACGATGATGAAGGCCATCTGACAGATTCGGGTAAAGGAACGATAATCCAGAGGGTAGAGACAGACCAAAAGGACAAAAACCAGGCGGCTGGCTTTTGGGCATCACCCAGGAGGAGGTCCACATTTGTTCCCCGGCCCATGATGCCAAACCTAATCCTGATCGTTGCTGTTACTAGAACGTCATCGTGCTAAGAGAAAGGCAAAGGAAGGTCCCTGAACTCGAGGAGGCGCCATTCTAACGGGGAGGACTGTGTGTGAGCAGCGACACAGAAACTGGGGGACTGCCCCGGGGGAAGGTCCTCGGCCTTGGAGTCCGGGGTCTGTGCCTGGGTCTCACTGCCGGATCTCATCCCTGCTGGCATGTACAAGGGGCTGCCGTGTCCCCCGAATCTCTGAGGAGGGGGCGGCTGGGAGTGGAGCACCGCATGCAGCGTCTGAGTTTTTAAAATACTCCTGGCGTGTGGGATGGTCCCTCCCTCCTCCATCCCCTTGTTTAAGCTCTGGGATGGGGGCCGCCGGACGTCCTGGGAAACGGAGCTGAGCCAGGACCAAAAGCTCAAGCGAGAATCCTCTCCTGACAGGCACAGGATCTCCCACCAGCTGTTTCTCTCTCTCTGCTCCCAAGTACCCCGACTGCAATGGCCGCCATCCACTCAGGTTTCTCAGAATGGGCTTCGCCTCCCAGGACGTCCCTGGCACCGACGGGGCGGCGCCAAAGGAATGGGAGATTTGGGTCCACGTGACCTCTGGAACGCAGGATGGGACGGTCAAAGCCTCAATTCATCCAACAGTGGCCACGAGGCAGGCCCCGGGCTAAGCAGAGACCCAGGCCCAGTCCCTGCCCTCGAGGCTCTGCCATGGAACGGGGGACAACCTGTAAACCCGCTATGGACGGAGAAATGGGACAGAATTGAGAGAAGAAGGGGTGAACGGCTGGCCAAAGGTCTTCTGGGTGGGGAACAGCAGAACCAGGGTCCGAGCCAGGGTCCTCTCTGCTGGACCGACGTCCCGAGGACCTGTGGCAAGTCTGAGCCTCCATTTCCTCATCCATTACAAAGGAGCCTGTGTCTGCTCTGGCCCTAAATCACGGCCCCTTGCCAGAAAAGGGGGTGGGGGGGGGGGGCCCTTAATGCTGTAGGGTCGGGTAAGGGGCCTGTGGAAGGAGCACAAGCTCACATCACTTGTGGGGCGCCGCGTTTTACTGACTTAGACATTCCCCAGCTGCACTTTAATGAGGGGCGCTCCACAGTGTGGCCCCCGGCCCCCCTCTGATAGCTGCAGCAGGAGGAACGGGGGGGGGGGGGGGGGGCCAGGAGGCAGCCAGCTAGCCCAGCGGAGGGAGCGCCAGGTCTGCAGCTGAGAACCGGGGTTCGAATCTGGCCTCGGACACTCCTTTGCTATATGATCCTGGACAAGTCACTCGAGCCTCTTTGCCCAGCCCTCCCCCTTCTGTCTTGGAGCTGTTACCAGTCAGAAGGGTTTAAAAAACAAGAATGCAGAGCAAGTGAGGAAGCCCTGGGTTCAAGTCTTGCCTAGACTCGAAATCGGAGAGTAGGTGCCCCTCGGCGTTGGGGAAGGCGCTTTGCTCCGGGGCACAGGAAGCCGCTGCCCCTCCCAGCACTTCGGGGGAGAGAAAGATCCGTCTCTGCTAGGCCTCCCCCGCCCAGCCCAGCCATCTGCGGCAGCCTGGAGCCCTGCCAGCAGGGGGGGCAGTCCACGATGGAGGGTCCGTAAATGGCGGCAGAAAAGGGCTCCTGAGGGGGAGTCTCCGAGGAGCCCAGCCTGCCCCCTCCTCGCCTGCCTCGCCCCCCGCGAGAGGGACCTCAGCCTTGCTTGACCCCTACGGGAAGCGCCGGGCCGGGGCTGCCTCCGAGGCTGCCGTTTGTGTTTCCAACAACTTCCCTTCGTCCCTTCGTCCCTTCCTTTTCATTGGTCCGGTGGAGGGGG
>NC_058133.1:9347007-9420514 GCF_016433145.1 Gracilinanus agilis | reverse complement strand
GAGAGAGAGAGAGAGAGAGAGAGAGAGAGACAGAGAGACAGAGAGAGAGAGAGAGAGAGAGAGGCAGAGAGACAGAGAGAGAAAGGGGAAGGGAGGAAAGGAGGGAGGGAGAGGGAAAGAGACAGAGACAAAGACAAAGACAGACAGAGAGACAGACAGACAGAAACAGAAAAGGGGGAGGCTGGGGAGAGAAGAAAGGAAAAACTGGGATCTCTCACTTGCTAAGACCAGGGTGAAGGCAAACTCTCCAGTCCTCCTGTCCAGACGGGGAGCTGCTCATCCATCCCTTCTTTCTGTACTGCCCTGCTCCCATGTGTCTCTTCCACCTCCTAGAATTTCAGCCTCAAACGGGACATTTGAGACAGAGGCAATCTAGTCTAACTCCCTCACTCTTCAGGAGAAAAGACTTGGCCAAGGCGATTCAGCTACTGAGGGGCTAAGCTGGGATGTGAATGTCTGGGTGCTCCTGATTCCCGGGTGCTAGAGAATCTGGGCTTCTGATCCTCTGGGAAGCTGGAGCAGGGATCCCAGCCCTGACCACCAACTCTGGGGGTCCAGGATGCCCCTGGTGCTGGGAATTGCTGGGGAGAAAACTCCCTTTCCCAATGAAGGAGGGCAAAAAACACTAAACAAGGTCATGAAGAGTCAGACATGACTGAAATGACTGAACAACATTCCCGTTTTACAGATGAGGAAACTGAGGCAGGCAGCGGTGAAGAGATTTGCCTAGAGCTCATCAGCTGGTCCGTGTCTGAGGCGGGTCCCCCTGTCTCCAGGCCTAGCACTCTGCGTACCCTACTCTGGCACCCCCTCACTGCCTCAGTGTCAAAGGAAGCACTAGCTCTCACTGAACAGGGTTGTTGTGAGGTTCAGATGAGACAATGTGTGTAAGGCTCTTTGCAGATTTAAAAGTGAATGTAAATGATAGCTATTATTATTGTTAACTTCCACATTTCACAGATAGAGAAACTGAGTCCTGGAGATGGGAAATGACCCGCCTAGGGTGACGAGGCAGGAAGGTTTAGGGACAGAGTTTGAACCTGGGTTCTGTGACACCTGATACAGGACTCTTTGCAGCGTCCCGCTGCGTCTCGTGGCAAGCCACTTTCTTCTGCCGAAGGCTGGCAGTGGAGACAAGGAAGCCTGGCTCCGGGGCGTCCTCGGCGCTCTTACCATCATGTGCTCACCACAGAAGATAATCCAGAAGGAAAGAAGCATGGCGTAGAAGATGCCCTGCCGGATGTCCCCAAAGAGCAGCATCCAGGTCCAGTCGAAGCCGATGGAAAACCACTCCACCGGGACGTTGATGAACGTCATGGAGATCCCCAGGGCGAAGATGACCCTGAAGAGGGAAAGGAAGTGGCAAACAGCTTCATCTCTCTGGGCAAGAGGAGTTTCCTCCCACAAAATCCATCCGAGTGGCCTTTTTTAAACATTCCCCACCTTTCTCCAGACCTCCTTCCCCTCCCCTCCCTGAGAGCGATCCACGGCCATAAAGAAGGTGGCCAGGGCTGAGCTTCCCCCAGCAGGTGCCGGGAAGGACCAGGTCCTGGCTCAGTGACCCGTGGCACCCGGTCAGCGGTCAGCTGAAGCGTCCAGGAGTCCAGCCTGGACAGATAGAAGGCAGCTGACGGGGGAGATGATGGCAGCTGGTGTTCAATGCCCTTTAAGGTACACAAAGCGCATGGCACCCCTGGTCTTGTTTGAACGTCAGGAAGGTGCCCCCAGCTCTGAGAAGTTCCAGCTGCCCTTCGATGCCCCTCTCACTGACCGGCAGCTGGTAAGTGGTTAAACGAGTTGGGGCGTATAAATGTAACTTGATATTGCCAAGCTCTAAGCATCAAAGGATACGACGAATGCAGGGAAACACTAGAAGACTTGGAGGATTTGCTGCAAAGTGAAATGTGCAGAACCAGCAAAATGTAGAAATGCTGAATACGATGGAATGGACAATGATATGAACATCAGAACTGAGACGGGATTCTGAGAAATTACATGACCGAGGCCGGCCCCAAAGAAGAGATCCGTAAAAGCCCTCCTTCACTCTCAGAAAAAACCGGGAGGGGAGGGCTGCGGGCATGGACAACCGCATACAGCAGATCTTTTCAACCAACCAACTCATCTTTCTTTTTAACAATTCTTTAATCCTAGCAATAGACAGCTCTCTGGGAGGGGGAGGGAACGAGAGCTGGTGAGAAATGTAGATTTTCATGTTTACAAAAGAACAATAAAATGCATTTTTTTAAATCCACTGAAAAAATCTAAGGGATGAAGAAGAAGTCCACACCCATAGCCCTCCCCTCCCGACTTGGCTTGGACGGGGCCCCTTCTGGAAGCCTTGTTCAATCCGAGAAATAAGTGTGGAGACAGAAGAGGAGTTTCCCTCCTCCTCGGGCAGCCAACGCTCTACTCCTCAATAAGCTCAAAGGGCTGGCGAGGGCCACCTTCTCCAGGATGCTTTCCCTGATCATCTGAGGTCAAAGGGAGCTCGAAGGTCCTGCAAATCTTACAGCACGTTGCCTTTGTCTATCTTGTTTGGTCTGATACCAAAGTCCACTGCCCCACTGGACTGTAAATTCCTCAGTACCACGGTGACCTTGTCCCTGTCTTGTTCGTCATGCCTCCAAGCCCGGCATCTAGCACTGAGACTGGTCCGGAGTACGTGCCTGTTCTTACCGGTGCACAGACCCAATTATGCCACTCCTCTGCTTACAACCAGCAGATGAAAAACCTCAGCCCTTTGACTGCTCATTGTGGCTAATGAATCCAAACTCCTAAGAATGGCATTCGAGGCCCTCTCACCATCTGGACTCTCTGGATCATTTCCAGCCTGTTTGCCTCGGTTCCTCTTCCATAAAATGAGCCGGAGAAGGACATGGCAAACTGCTCTGGTATCTGTGCCAAGGAAACCCCCAAACAACCGAATAACCACAAACATCCCGAGTTGCTTCAAACGACCATCAAGTGGCATGTCCCAACGCGAGCAGAGCGGGAGACGCAGGCCCTCTCGGGGCGCTCCCTGAGAGCAGATTCCGTGTCTCATCCAAACTCCACGTCTTCCCCCTCCCTCCGTACCTATTGCAGTACCTGCAAACAGTGAGTGCTTCATAAGTGTTGGCTCAAGAGGCCCAGAGGGGCTCCTGGCACAGATTCTGAGCTGGACGTTAGTGACAGAAACAAGCCATCCCAAGGAAGCCAGTGTAGGGGAGGGATCCCCAGGTCCCAGGCAGAGGGGGCAGGCCCAGCCTTCGGGAACCCTCCTCTGGCCGTGGGAGAGGCGGCTCGCCAAAACCCTCCCTATTTCCAGGGCTCTGAGGGAAATGCTGATACGCCATTGCCAGGCTCTCTGGACAGAAGAGGAAACTGAGGCTCCCTCTTAATTTAAGAAGAGCCGCGAGTGTTGTGGATGGTCCCCCAGCGAGTGAGGATCCAGGTGGGGAACCTGCTCGAGGCCTATCCTGACCCCAAAGCCCGAACACCGTCCACTCCCCGGTCCCAGACTCAGACAGCCACGTGGACAAGGGAGAGGAGATGGCGGAACCCCTTCTGGGAGCCTCTCCTGCCCCAGGCAAATCCCTCAGAGGCTGTCTGCCCGGGCAGGTAGGAGGGTGCTGGGCGGAGGGAAACCCTTCTCCCAGGGGATGGAATTCAATATGGCGACTCACTTCTCCAGCAGGACCGGAGGGCGCGTCATCATGGTGATCCGGCGCCAGTACCACACCATGATGATGAAGATGCTGGGCGTGAGGAAGGTTTTCATGGCAAACCACACCTTGGTGAAGCCTCCGTTTTGATGGATGCCCTGGAGAGAAATCAGGTTAGCAGCGACACGCATGGGTTTTCTTCCCCTCTTTTTAACCCCTTCCCTTCCATCTTAGAATTAATACTAAGTATTGGTTTCAAGGCAGAAGAGCGGAAAAGACTAGGCGACGTGCCCAGGGTCGCCCAGCTAGGGAGTGTCTGAAGCCAGATTTGAACCCAGGACCTCCCATCTCTAGGCCTGGCTCTCCAGCCACCGAACCACTCAACTGCCCTCAAGCAACTGATTTTCAAGAGGCAAAAGGTTGGTTTTTGTGCCATGAGAAAAGAAAGCCTCACCTGAAAAATGCTAGTTCAGGTCTTTCTGACTCCGTCACATGAGACAGCAGTCAGGAAGGAAGGTCTGAGGGTGAATCGTGCCACAGACACTCACTAGCTGTTTGACCCTCTATGGGCCTCAGTTTCCTCATTTGGAGGAAGGAGGCCGGATTCAGGGGTCTCTCAGGCCCCTGTCAGCTCCAGATCTAGGATCACGTCTATGAGGCTCCTCTTAGAATGCCCAGGCGGAGGTTGGCAGCCACTGGGGCAGAAGGCCTGGGCAGAGGGCCTGGGCAGAGGGCCTGGTAGCTTGGGCGCTCTAGAGTCGGTGAACCAAGCCGGTGCTGGAGAGCGTTGCAAGGCAGCACCCACCTCCCAGGACCATGAGCAACGCTGATAGGTGCCAGCTACGGCCAAGCTGCCAGAACGGGCAGGGCTGGAGGGTGACGGTGGGAAGGAACCACAGAGATCCTCTAGGCTACCCTCTGCCCATTTTACAGAGAAGGAAACTGAGGCCCGGAGAGGAACTGAGCTGCCCAAGGTCACAAAGCTACTAACTGGCAGAAGCAGATCTTTGACTTCAAAGTCTCTCCCCTGCACCAGGGCCCAGAGACTTTAGAGAACAGCAGCCAACATGCGACCCTGTACACGGTAGGCATCTGTGGCCTGTCCTGGCCCTGCTGGTGCGAGTGCCAGATCCCACAAAGCGATCACATTGTTGGAATTCGCCCTACCAACTACCAGTGGCCTGGACCCAGTGCCTGAACTAGCAGAAGCATCACTCTGAACAGTGCAAATTCCCTTGGAGCTCGGGGCCATTATCGTCCCCGTTTTAGAGATGGGAAAACTGAGACAGAGGCTAAGTGGCTTGTCCAGTCACACAGCTAGGAAGTAGCTGAGGCTAGATTTGAACTTGTGTCTTCCCCACTCCAGGCACTGTCCCACCAAGCTCCCAACTCCTTAGAAGTCGGTAGCAGGCATGATTGTTCCCATTTTTCTGGCGAGGTAAGAGAAATGCGTTAGTTGAGTGAAATGGCCAGCCTGCTGTCCACATTTTCCATGCATTAGGGATGTCTCCTGGGAAGTTTGCAAGGCCCATCGGCCACGAGACTCCCCAAACGGGCGCCTGCGTCTCACTCACCACCAAGCGGATGTCCTTGATCTCCCCGATGCCGACGTTGATTTTCTTCTTCTCGTTCACCGGCAGCCGGATGTTGAAGAGATAATACTTGTGAGCCACAGTCCCGATTTCCATGAAAGGGAGGACATCGCATTCGTAGTAACGGCCCTCGTGCTCTGGAATCTGGAGGGAAAGCACGGTGAGGGGAAAAGGAGATGCCAACGTCCCTCAGTGCCCGCATGCCCCAGAGCGGCTCCCCAGCTCACGCCCAGCCTCTGATCTTTCTTGCAGAGGCCATTACAGAATCCCAGAGCTAGAAGGAACCTTCCACGCCGTCTAGACCAACTTTCATCCGAGCAAGAATCCCCTCCACAACCCAGAACCTCTAACCTCTACAACCTCCGTGATCTTGGGCAGGGCACCACCTCCCTCGCCGGGGAGGTTGGACTAGCTGGCCTCTCGCCAGGTCTGCGTCTGGGATCCTTCTGCCCTCATCCACTGGTCAGCCAACTTGCACCTGAAATCCTCTGGAGGAGGGGGAAGGACCCATCGCCTCCTGAGGCAGGTCTAATGACTAGGACATTCCCCCATCTGCCTCTGCACCTTCTGACACAGTCCCAGAAGAGCCCATGACGGATCTGTTCCTGGGAAGCCATGAAGTTCAACCAAGGCTTCGCAGGGCAACCCAAACCAAAGAGATGGAAAAGGGAAGGGTATGGAAAAGGTGCGTTGCCTGGATCCATTTCTACCAATAGGCATTTATGGAGCACCTATTCCATGCCAGATGCTGTGACAACAAAGGTAAAATGGCCGTCTTTGCCCTCAAGATCTACAAGGTTTGTCCATGTCAACCCCCAAGAGCCAACCTGGAAAACAAAGGGTGGATGAACCCTATCTAGTCATTCAAACCCAGTTAGGCTATCACGCACACAGGCACAGAGTCTTCGAGGGTGTCTGGCCAAACCTGGACCTCACACTTGGCCATCCATCCTCTGCTGGAAAACCACCCTAGTAAGGAGAAGCTCACCAGCTCCCGAGGTGGCCCAGAACAGTCCAGACAGCTCTAGTTGTTCTGAAGTCCTGCCTCCTGCCATGCCCAAACTTGCCTTCTTGCAGCAACCTGCCCTTCTGCCCACTATTCCTAATCCAAACAAGCCATCTCTCATCCCTCTTAAAGGTGACGACCCTTCCAGTGCCTGGAGACGCCACCCCAATTCCTCCCACCGAACCCCAATGGACACAGTGAACTCTAGGTCCTTCCCCAGTCTTTGGGAATTCTCTGCTGGAGGCATACAGTAGGTGGTTCATAAAAACTCATTGACTCACACTCTCACAGAATTTGAGTAGCTGTAAGGCCCTCCGGGGGCCCCGTACACCCCAAGAATCCCTACTAGAACATATAGAGCAAGCAGCCATCCAGCCTCCGCCTGAACCAGGACCTCTGGAAGCAAGTGGTTCCCCTTTGGGACAGCTCTAACACGCAGGAAGTTTTCTCAACACTGAGTCTAAACTGGGTTGGGTTGGATCTAGGCATCGAAGCCCTTTGCATATCCTTTCCAGCCAGACCAGACTATGGAGGGCTTTGAATGGCAGGCTGAAGACTGTAGATTTTATTGGAGGGGCAATGGGGAGATGCTGAAAGTTCTAGAACAGGGGAGTGCTATCAAATGCCTTGGGAAGGTTATTTGGGCTTCTCTGTCAACACTAGCCAGTGTCTACTGCTTGATCAGGCCTAATCATTTTCCTGGTTCTGGCCTAAGTGGGAAAATACAAAATAGTCTCTTCAGAAGTCCAAGTGCAGCCCAGCTCCTTGCCATGGAAAGGAGAATAGCGTTATGTGGACAGATCAGCAGACAGGCCTGGAGATACGGCAGTGGGGAGTTCATATGGTAAGGAAGTCAGGAATATTCCACTGAGTCTGAGGGGCCCTAAAGTCTCTTTCTGCTGGCATGCTAGCAGCCCACTACATTCTGGGCAAGATGGCGGACGTGAGCCAGAAGTAGAGCTTTGGCTGAGAATTATGCTGCTTGGGGAGAGAGACCAAGACCAAGGGAGGGAGAGGGAGAGAGAAGGAGATGACAGATAGAAAGACAGGGAGAGACAAAGACAGAGACAGAGATGGGGGTGGAGGGGAGCGGGGAGAGGGAGAACTTGACTGAACTCCCACATCCCCTCAAAATCCATCACACCTTCCCAGCATCTCCCATATCTTTTCCCTTTTCTCTCCTCACAGGATGACTACTCTCCCCTAGATAGCTCCAGCTCCTAAGTAGAGCTTCCTGTCTCTCTCCTCGCCCATCCATCCTCCACCCGAGCAGCCAAACCAACATTCCAACAGCACAAGTCTGACATTCTCCAGGTCAAAGACCTCTTACAGCTCCCAACTGCTTCTCAACTCACTATGAGCACCTCATCTTGTCCTTTAAAACTTGTTTACAGCCCGCCTCCTACCTTTCTCTCTAGGCATGTTCTATCATAGACATTCTATTCCTGAGGCAAACTGGTCTACTTGGTATTTCCCAGAATTTGCTGCCTCCAGGCCGGGATTTTCTCCCCAGAGCCCCAGAATGCCTTGTTTCTGAAGCCTCATCAGTTGAGGCGCCACTCCTTACAGGAAGTCCTTTCTCTGTACGCCCATTGCTCAGCACCAAGCCTCACATGTGGTGGTTGTTCAGGCATTCTGTAGTTGTGTTGGACTCTCTGTGCCTCTATTTGGGGTTTTCTTGGCAAAGATACTGGAGGTTTGCCATATCCTTCTCCAGTTCATTTTATAGATGGGGAAATAGAGGCAAACAGAGTTAAGGGACTTGCCCAGGGTCACAGAACTAGCAAGTGCCTGAGACCAGATCTGAACTTGGGAAGATGAGTCTTCCTGTTTCCAGGCTCAGCACTCTATCCACTATAGTGCCTGGCTGCCTGGGTACATGGTAGGGACTTAATAAGTATCTGTTGACTTCCTGACAGAGGATGGAGGTTTTCTTGAATGGATTTTAGAAATCATCTGGTAGGACCCTCTCGTTTTGCAGATGAGAGAAGTGAATTAGCCAGGAAATCAGTGGCAGAGCTGGGCCACAGCCTTCGGTCCAGTGCCCTCTCACCTCATCACCAAAGGGATGCGCCTCTTACCCGGGAGGGCTCGTGGCAGAATCCCAGCCGGGCCAACTCCTGGCTTTGTGGTCTTGACCAAGTCTCCCTCTCATTCTGAATCTCTGTTTCCTCGGGAGCAAAATGCTGGAAGGAAGACTGGATCATCGCAAAGGATTCTTCCATATGGGAATTTTTGAGAATGATTCTGCTTTGGCTGGGGCACAGCAGACATGAAGGACAGTATCGCAGAATCACAGCATTTTGGAGGTGAGAAGAGCCTCTGGCGGCCTTCTGGGCCAACTCCTTCATTTCCTAGAAAATGACCTAAGGGCCAGAGGGGCCATGCAACTCACCCAAGATCTCAAAGCTAATTTTGAAGAGAGTTAAGATTAGAATCCACTGTCTTGACTTTTAGTCCTGTATTCCTTATACCATCTAAAGATGAGAGGTGGGAGAATTCAGTAAAAAAACAAGAGGTTTAGAGTCTGAGGACATGGGTTCAAATCGTGGGACCTTGGGGGAAATGGCCAACCCTCTTTAGACCTTGGCTTTAGACCTTGAGATTATATTCTATTGGGGATCCTTTTGTATACCAACTGGCCTATGTGCTTAGCCAAAAAAAGTCTCTCTTTACTCTCAGACAGTCTATGATGTCATGACAAGAGGTGGTAACCAAGGTTCCTCCCAACTCTTACCCTACGAGCTGAGGTTAAATGGCACAGGGCCAAAACGGCAGATCCCCAGAGCATTCCATTGGAGACCTCTTTCCAAGCTGACAGGGAATCACTCATGATTATTCTTAGGGTCAATCAATCAATGAGCATTCTCCAAGCCACTACAACTACTGGGTCAGGCCAGTAGAATGAAGTAATCTCTGTTCTCTCCAAAGGTTACATCAAAGCAGGGGAGTCCACAATGGTAGGTATAAAATAGCCTATTTGTAGAATAGAGAATCAATAAAAATCAGTAATGCCTGATGCTTCTATAGCACTCTAAGATTTCCAAAACTCTTTATATATTCAATTCTAGAAATATTTATTAAGTATCTCCTATGTGGCAGGAACTGCAAGATCATCTGTCTGTCTATCATCTCATCTGATTGACAACTTTATGTGGCAGATGCTTATTATGCTTATTTTATAAATGAACAAACTGAGACAGATATAGGTTATGTGACTTGTCTGAGGCAGGATTTGAATTCAGATCTTCATGATTCAAAGCCTGACCCTCTATCAATTGTACCACCTAGCTATCTACCTTGTATGCAGGAGTTAAGCTGAGTTAGGTGATCAGGGAGGAGGGCACTAGCAGCTGAATAGTTCAAGAAAGCTTCACGTAGAAAATGATGCTTAAGCCGCCTCTTCAAAGAAGAGAGGGACTTTAGGGGCTTTCTTTATATTGGAGTGATTTGGCATTTCCTCAGGAAGATGGAGTTTCCCGACTCCAGACCTGGCACTGTATCTACTGCATTACCCAGCTGCCCTGGCGCATGGCCGGGACTTGATGAATGTCCACTGACCAGCTGACAGAGGACAGAGGCCTAGAATGGATTTTAGAAATCACCTTGTAGGACCCCCTCATTCTGTAGATGTGTTATCTAAGAGATGCAGAGAGCGAAAGAGGGAGGGAAGAAGAAGAAACTGTGTTCCACACAAGTGAAAAAGCCAATGGATGCAAAGACAGAGACATAGGAAATGGTGTCATGAGAGAAAATGGTGCCACGGGTGAGGAACAGGGAAGAGGTCAGTACCTCTGGATAGTGGACAATGAGAATAGAGATTGGAGGCCAGAATTCGAAGGGCTTTAAAAGCTAAATGGAAGAGTTCAGAATCTAGGGCACTAGGGAGTCATTAGAGTTTGCTCAGCAGGCGATGGACAGTCAGATCTTTCCTTAGAAAAAAAATCTCTTTTTCAGCACTGTCTGGGATGGGCTGGAGCAGGCACAGACTTGGAGCAGGCAGACCAGTTAGAAGGCCATTGCAATAATCTCAGCAAGAGGTGAGGAGGACCTGAATTAAGGCAGTGGCTAAGTGAATGGAGAGGAAGAGTCAGATGAAAGATTTTGTGAGGGAAGAATCAGCAAGATTGGGCCCCAAACTGGATGAATGAGGTGAGGGAGAGGGAGAATGAGGAGGCTCGTGTAATAAACAGCAAAGATGTGAACCTAAGAGTGGTGCCTTTGCTCTTATTTGAGGATTGATAATAGTTCAATCCTCTGGTGACCATCTTTAATATACTGAACCCATAAAACCCCTTCTTCACCCTTATAGCTGGAAGTCGGAAGGTGGCTTTAGGGGGAAAGATGAGTTCTGGTTTGGACATGTTGACTTTGAGAGATCTCTGGGATTTCCACGTTGAGATATTTGTACGGCGGTTGGCGGTGTTGGCCTGGGGAAAGGCAAGGGCCGGACAGATAGTTTGGAGATCAACAGCAGAGGTGATAATTAAATCCAGGAGAGCCGATGATGACGCTGAGAAAAAGAACACCGGAAAGAGAAGTGGGATTGGGACACAAGTCATGGGGAACAAGCCCAGTGAGGGATGATAAAATGGCTGATGAGTCAACAAAGAAGGCCAAGAAGGAGCAGTCAGACAGTAGGAGGAGAACTAAGAGAAAGGAATGCTGTGAAAACTCTGAGAGGAGAGAAAATCCCAAAGGAAAGGGTGGTCACCAGTAGGGAGGGGCGAAGCCTCCCGTGTCAAGAACAGAAGCGAGTGACTCAGTCACTTCTCTGTAAATGATGACCTGATTTGCCCAAATCCATCATCATCATGGAGGAGTGGCATAAGTACTAGCCTTAAAACCAGAAAGCCCTGAGTTCAAGTCTCGCCTCTAGCACACCTTTCAGCACTCAGGTCCAGCAATGCCAAATTCAAATAGAAATGAGGACCACGATCCCCACCTACTCAGAGATCCCTGTGGGCCACATATCGCCTTAGTTTTAAGATGGATAGCCATCCATGTTTTATTGTATTCCTACTTCTTTGGTTAAATATTTCCCATTTGGGAGTGTTGGGGTGCCCTGCTTTAGGCAACCATCCTGGAGGTTCTTTACCTTCCTCCATGTCTACTGGAGCCTTTGGACCTCTTCTCGGAACAATGTTTTGGAATGTGCAAGACAAATGCACAACATTGCAAATGAAGTCAATGATGTTAAAATGCAGTTATCAAAATATATTTTTACAAGGTTCACAGGCCCAGCGTGAGGATCCCTAGTGGTGATGTTGTTGGGAGAAGGCGCTTCTTCCCCTGGGACTTCCCCAAAGCACTGAAATCACAGGTGCAGCCCCGACTCCTTCGCCCTGAATTCTGGCAGATTTGGGGCCATCCGCTTGGCCAATAAAACGCAGGAGAAAATTCAGCCCATCCAGTGGAGATTTCCAAGCGGAACCTAGATTCTGCCAAAGTGAGTCGCTCCCGAGCTCAGAAAGGAGCCCCCCCCCCCCCAGCCTCCTGATGGAGCAGCTAATTAGGACAAAGTACAGCAGGTGGCAGGACGCAGCTTCTTTCCTTAGCAGGCCCCTTCCAGGGGGGCCCACAGCGCTGGAGTCGGCTCTGATTGCGGCTCTGACACCCAGGCCTAAATTTAAATTGCTATCACGGGGGACAGATTCAGTGATTCATTTTCTTCACACCTTTCAGAGACTGAAGACTTCGCTGAGGGGAGCCGCAGACCCCACAGATAATTAAGGAGCAGATAATTAAGGAGCAGTCTCGGGAAGCGCTTGTTCTAAGCACCTTTGCTTAACTCCCTCCTCCTCCTCCTCCTCCTCCTTTCCAGCCCTGGATGAATACTCTGTGGAAATCGAGAATAATCTCTGAAAAGCCATGAGCCCAGACTCTTATTCTATTATGGTAATTTTAAATTATAATGAAAAAAACAAACCAGCACACAGCCTTACGCTTAAATTGCTCAAATGGCTAACCATGAGGCCTGCTAGGACCCACCGTGCCTGTCTCCAGGCTGAGAACCCCAACCTAGCTGTCCCTTTCCTTGTCATCATGGGAGGAACTTTCTCCCCTCCTTGACAGCTCCAAGATGGGGCTCCAGAAAAGGTGGGCTCTGGCTCTTTTCCTCCTGCACCCAAAGCTCCGCCTTCCTCTCCGCTATATTCTTTTCTTCAGAGTACACTTGGAATGTTGGCTTTGCTACTGGCCACTTGTGTGACCTTGGGCAAGTCCCCATGCCTCTCTTTGCATAAAGTGCAAGAGTGGGACTGGATGGCCACCGGGGTCCCTTCCAGCTCCTGAACCTCAAGCTGATGACTCGTGAAGCTCTCTTGGCCACCCACCAACAGAAAACCCTACTTTCTTTTCCCTAAATCAAGGGGGAGGCAACATGGTATATTGCGTCCAAACTCCTTTCAGATATTTACTGACAGTGTGATCCTGGGCAAGTCACTTAACCTCTGTTTCTCATTTTGCTCATCTCTAAAGTGAAAGGGCTGGACTCAGTGACTCCGAAGGTTCCTTCCAGTTCTGAAATGATGTTTCTATGATTCTGTGGACTTTGTCCATGCTCTGTTCACTTCCTCCCCCCACATGGGATATAAATTCCACAAGGGTGGGCACCATTTTGTTTTTTTCTTCTTCTAGAATGGTCTTATCTCTGTAGTGGAGCAAATGGAGAGAGTTGGCTTCAGAGTCAACCCTGAGGTCCAGTCCTAACTGGCATGGACGTTGGCATGTGACCTAGGCAAGACCCTTGGCTTTCCAGTGTCCCCACGGAGCTTTCTGGAACAGAGAAGATTCCAGTTTGTATTGGTAGATGGACCTTCCGTGTTGGGAATGCCCTCCAATCATAGAATGCCAGGTTCAGTCCAAGAAAGGACAAAACCAACAAAGCCCCACCCTAAGGCCTCGGGTTCACAAGGAATCTGGGCAATGTTGGCTGCCAAATACACAACTATGACACCAGAGATAGTCAAAGCAGAAGCTACAAAAGCCAGTTGACCCAGAAGGGCTCCAAAGCAGTCGCCATCTTGGCCTCTTTGGGGTGCTGGGAGGAGCCAGACTTCTTTTGGCTTAGGTTGGTGGAACTCCTCCACCCCATTCATTACTTATTCTTTGATTTAAGAAAAATACCATGAAGGTCACAAGAGAGCCAAGAGCACCAAGTCAGATGCTTTTCTTGAAAATGTTTGTGGAATTCAGCCTTTTCCACAGCCTTCTTGTTGCCTGACTCCATGCACTTCTGAGGACAGAGATTGTTTCTGTCTCTTCTTTGTAGTTTCATAAATGCTTTCTGATTAAGTATCTGGGTTAAGATTTGAACTCGGGTCTTCCTCCCAAATATAGCACAGAGTCGGGAGCCTAAGAGGTATTTCATGAATGCTCCTGACTGAGTGACTGATTGAAACCAAGTCCTGCTCCACCAAACAAC
Source organism: Gracilinanus agilis (assembly GCF_016433145.1). NCBI lineage: Eukaryota > Metazoa > Chordata > Mammalia > Didelphimorphia > Didelphidae > Gracilinanus > Gracilinanus agilis. The sequence continues at coordinate 9,406,846 of NC_058133.1, read as the reverse complement.
CTCTATAGGTCACTCCTGTGTCCCAAAGAAGAAAATTCCTCCCTAAATCTGGGATTGAGAAAGAAATTCTGCCCTACCTTGGGGGACGTGAAGGTGCATTTGAGTTTCCGGGGGACTCTCTCGTGGGTCATTTCTGTCCATTCGGCCAACACATCATCGCGATAAGCCAAGGAGACATCAAGGGAAACTTCTGCATTGTCTCCTGCAAGGAAAATGGGTTTAAATCATTTAATTCAATTCATTCAACATTATGAAGTGTCTACCATGTATGTGCCCAGGTACTGTGCCAAGCAACTGAGTTACAAAAAGTCACCAAAGCATGCCTGGAGATGGGAGGTCCTGGGTTCTAATTTGGCCTCAGACACTTCCTAGCTGTGTGACACTGGGTGAGTCACTTAAGCCCCATTGCCTGGCCCTGAGAACCAATACACTGTAAGGGCTTAAAAATAAATAAATGAATGAATGAATGAATGAATGAATAAATAAATAAATGAATGAATGAATAAATAAGTAAATAAATAAACAAACAAACAAATAGATAAATAAATAAATAGATAAATGTTGAAGAAGTCACCAAAGCAGATAAAGAATCTGACTGCACATAGAGAAAGTCCCAATCCCAATCTCCCTATTTAACCTTCTGTTTGCATTGGTTTACTTCACCACGTAAGCCAGGAAACCAGTTGAATCGTGGGAAATGTAGTTTGAAAGAGATCTAAAAGGGACCTCAAAATTAGTTCAAGGACCCCCAAATTTCCAATATCACAGCATCCAGCAGGGAATCAAAGAAAGGAACAGGAAATGGGGTCTTACAGCAAGGGCCACAAAAGGTCCAAACCTTCCAGTTAGATCAGCCGCCAGCCTTGATCCTTTCCCTTGCTCTGATGTCGTTGAGAGAGGGAAAGAGGAAGAAGAAGGACAGAGACAGAGAAAGGAGAGAAAGAGAAGAAACGGGAGAGAGAAGAGATACGGAGAGACAGACACACTGAGAGACAGAAGAGAGTGAGAGACATTTAGCTGCTCTCAGCCTCAGTTTCCCATCTGTAAAATGGGGATAAACAATACTTATCTCCCAAGCTTGTTGTGAGGCTCAAATCAGAGAAGGCAGAAAATGGGCAATAGATGTCAAATAATGACTGTATTTCTTCCCCCTTGCCTGGAAGCCCTCTAAAAGCAGGGCCGGTTGATTAATTCTGCTTGGCCCGCTCAGGACGTCACGCATAACAGATATTTAGGAATACTGGCTGCATGGGATCGTCTTTGCATCCCTCACATCAAGGAGAGCATTCACTGGGGGGAGGGGGGCAGCGCAGGATTCTCTGGGTGCAGGGAGTCTCCCTCTTCCAGTGAGATCAGCACCTGCTTTGTCTCACGGAGTCACGCGGGGAGCTGAGAAGCTGGAGCCCAGGCTGGGGAGAACACAGGACACGGTTCAGCGGGAATCACTCTGCAAACTCTCGAGCCCCATGTCGGTGGGGGGATGTACAGCCCTTCCATACGGTGAAGTCTGGCTCCTGCTCCTCCCAAATCAAATCCACGGCCCACGTAAAGGGGATTCCCTTCTGGCCCACAGGAGGAGGCGCCTCAACTTTCCCCAGAGCAGCTGGCAGAATGCATGCTGCCATTTTGGATTCTCTTCCCCATTCTGGCCAGTCTCCCTGCTCTGTACACTTCCTGTCTGGCTCCGTCGTGTCCACACCAGCTTTGCCATTAGAATAGGAGCTCCTGGAGGGCAGGAACCGAATTTGTCCTTAGCGTGGCACGTTTCCTCCATCTGCCTGCTGAGCGGCTGGTGGACCTTCTGGAAGCATCTGCGGTGCTGGGCCGCCGCGCCGTGCCCTAAGGGGAAGGCTCGGGGAGGCCATCCCCAGGACCTCTGGGGCAGGCTGGGCCCCGCACGACTGCTCGCTGGCCTGTCTGAAGGACGGGGCGGAAGAGAGAAGTCCCGAAGGGGCCCTCGTTACCGAATGCCTGGAAATGTCCAGTTCGGAGGGTCCCAGCCTGCCCATTCGGGCGCTTTTCTATCCTGCTGGCCAGGTTCAAAGGCGGGAGGCTATCTGGGCTTATCTATCCAAAAGGAAGGGGGGTCTGGGGGGGCCGATGGTGCTGACTCGAATGGTTCCCCCTTGGGTGCTGGGNGGGGGGTCTGGGGGGGCCGATGGTGCTGACTCGAATGGTTCCCCCTTGGGTGCTGGGCCTGAACCCCCAGGGGGCAGCCCGTGGAGGGCCGGCCTTCCCCGGCCACGCTCTCCCATAGCAGGGCCTTCCGATATGGCGGAGCCCCTGTTTCTGATGCCTCCCGCCCAGGGGCCCTGAGCAGGGGGCAGAGACAAAGCCTGGGTCTGGGCCCTCCAGACACATCCAGGGAAGAACCTGGGGAATCCGGAAAACGGACCCTGTAACGAGGGTCACAGGCTTCCTGCAAAATAAACCCTTCCCAGGACCTGGAAGTCACCATTCAGCGACACACAAATAGCACCGCAGGCAAAGGACCTGCGTTCAAATCCCACTTCTGCGGCTCCGAACCAAACCGTGGTGATCTTAGACAAGTCATTTCACTGGGATGGGTCTCAGCCGTCTCATCTCTGTAGTACAGACTAGCTGGACTGAGGGGTCCCTCCTAACTGGCCATCTCTGTGCCTCGGACCTCCCGCCTTGGCCCCAGGCGGCCGAAACCTCCCCCTGCTCAGGCGTCACCGGAGCGCCGTCGTCCTTTCCCTTCACACGGATTCAGGGGGTTTCCGTGCTGTGTTGGTGTCTGGGCTGTTCATGGTTGGGCTCTTCAGCACCTACAGTCTGGCCGGATCCTCAGGGAGAACCTGTGGGCCAGGACGAAGGACGCCCATCCACCCCCTCCCTCCCCCCCCTCCCCGGCCTCGGCTGATGGAACGGAGCCGCCATCTTCTCAGGGTCCGGCAGGAGTGCCGGCGTCATCCTGGCCAAAGGGAAGCTCCCCGAGGGCCGGAGGCAGGAATTAGGGCTTCCTTCTTCCTGTCCCTCTTCCTCTCGCTCACCTCGCACACCCCGATCCCGGCCCAGCCTCGCCGGCTCCCCCTTCCCCGTGGCTTCAGCGCCCAGCAGGGGGCAGGAGGTGAAGAGCCACCGGAGGGGGCCCACCTCAGGGAGCTCCCAGGCCGGGCTCTGCCCCCTGTGGCCTCCCTCTCTCCCCTCCGGCCTTCACAAGCTGCCGCCTGCCTGCCCAGGAGGAGGAGGAGGAGGATGCGGGCCTCCCGCGGAGGCAGAGTCTTCGGCCTGAGCGCCTCGCACGGTGCCTGCTGGAGGAGCTGGACGGAACGGAATCGAGCTGTCCGCAGCCTTTATTAGACCCTCGACGGCACTCATTTAGAGGCAGCGTAAAAGAATGGAGGGAACCAGGAAGACTCGAGTTCAAGTCCTGCCTGGGCCCCATGACTTCTGTGTGACCTCAGTACTTCTCAGCGCTCCAGGCAACCCCAGCAGGCTCTTAGTGGAAGAAGAGATCCCCGAGGCCCTGAGGAGCTTCCCCAAATGAGGGAAGTCAGAGGCCAGCCCCTAACCCTAATCCTTATCTCAATCTAAGTTAATACCCCTGGGACAGAAAACTCCTATTTTGGGCAGCTAGTCGTACCGGGAATAGAAGGCTGAATTTGGACTCAGAAGAGATGAGTTCAAATTCTGCCCTCTATCTCTTATTAGCTCTATGACTGGGGAAATTATTTAACTTTTCTCCTTAGTTTTCTCGTTCATAAAATGGGAATAAGAGGCCGCTAAATGGTGCCATGGATAGAGCCCTAGAATGAGAAAGTTCAAGTTTGATCTCCCTCACGTACTAGCTGTGAGACCCTGGGCAAGTCACTGAATCTCTGCCTCAATTTCCTCATCTATAAAATGGGGATTACAAGAGCCCCCACTTCCCAGAATGGAGGTGAGACTCAAAGGCGAAAATAATGTGCTTCGAAGATCCTAAAGTGCGATCCATCAGATATAATAGTCTATACATGAATATCTAACCTATTATATCATATATTACATGTCACCATATTTGGTGTGTTCATCTATAACATACAGTATTTTATAAACACTATTGTTGTGTTGTTGCTGCTGCTGCTGCTGTTGTTGTTACTGTTGTTGTTGTTGTTGTTGCTGTTGTTGTTGTTGCTGTTGTTGCTGCTGTTGCTGTTGTTGTGTTGTTGCTGCTGCTGCTGCTGCTGTTGCTGTTGTTGTTGTTGCTGTTGTTGTTGTTGCTGTTGTTGCTGTTGTTGTTGCTGTTGTTGTTGCTGTTGTTGTTGTTGCTGTTGTTGTTGTTGCTGTTGTTGTTGTTGCTGTTGTTGCTGTTGTTGTTGCTGTTGTTGTTGTTGTGTTGTTGCTGCTGCTGTTGCTGCTGTTGTTGTTGTTGCTGCTGTTGCTGTTGTTACTGCTGTTGCTGCTGCTGTTGCTGTTGCTGTTGTTGACCGAAAGGCATTCCAAGTACCTTTTTGGGTTCAGTCTCCACAAAAGGAGTCCCGCTGGGCCCATTTCAGAAATGGGGGCCGCAGGGCAGAGGGCGAAAGACTTGCCTGCAGTCACAGAGCAGGAAACGCCGGCTCAGCCCATCCCAGCCGGCGGGCTAAGCTTCTGGATCACAGAGATGGACGCTGGCCCAGAACTGTTGAGGGAGGCCATCAGGCCACGCCATCCCGAGACGACATGATATCCCCGAGGAACGCCAAACCAATTGGGAAAACAACAAAAACGAGGCCTTGGGAGGTGCTGCTTGTGCTCTGTCCGAGCCCTGAACGCTGGACGATCCCATCGTGGCCCTCTAGAGGTCAGTAGGTGGAGAACACCGGATGGGAAACTGAGTCAGAGGCTGGGCTGGGGCTGCAATCTAGGCTTCCAGACCCCCCAGAACTCAGGAATGTCCCAAAGCCGGGATCCATCCATGCCCAAGGTGGCTAAGGAGTGGTTCCACCCCACCACCAGGGGGCAGAAAGTCCAGCCTTCGTAGCTGGGCTGGCCACTGGGGCCTGAGCAGGGGCTAAGAGAAAGGGAGGCCGGAGGCCGGGATGACAAAGCAGGAACAGGGAGGGCCCACGCAGCCCCACAGAATAAGCCAAGCGGTCAGGGATAGCACACGGAAGAAACTCAGGACAAGCCCAAGTCAGAGAGAGACAAAGCAGCCTCAACTCCATCAGGCCAGCAACCAGCACTTATTAAGCACCTACTGTGTAACAGGCATGATGCAAAATTCGGGGATCAAAGAGACAAACAAATAAAGGAATTCATGCCCTCGAGGAGCTTCTGCTGTGCTCGGGGGAGGATCCCCAGCAGAGCAGACACTGCAAAGGGACCAGAGTGCCCCCAAGGGGGGTCCTGGGGAAGGGGCAGGGGGAGATCCTGAGCAGGTCCTCGGGGGGACCAGGAAGGCAGTGCTGGCTGGGTACACACAGAAGAGCTCCCCGTCGGCTCTCCAAGATGCTCCTCATCCCACGTTTCCCAGAATGGCCTGGTCCAAGGACCCCCGGTCTTTGCTGGGTCACCACCCGGAGCCTCTTCGTCTACGCTCGCTGACTGACGGAGGGAGGAGCAGCTTTTCACTGACCACCGATGGCACGTGGGCACACCAAAGCCTCGAGGAATGACTGAGCTCTTTCCCCAGACGGGCCCTTCAAAAATGTCCGGCGTGGCGACCAAGATGGCGCACAGACTGCACTCACACGGCGCTCCACGGCTAGGCTCTCCTTTATCCTCCCAACACCCCAGGAGGAGGCGCTCTTATTACCCCCTCTCAGTGGGGCTGAGGGAGGATTCCACGGGCAGGAAGGATTTGGGGCAGGATCTACTCTCAGCTCTTCCAGCATCTCCCTCAGCACCCTGAAGTTCCCGTCATTTGAGAGTCCGCTGAATGAACTGGCAATGCGCAATATGGGAAAAATAGGTGCTCAAATGAATGGACGCCTGAGAGCCCTCTACAAGTGTCTGGAAAGCTGACATATGGAGATGGATTGAGGTTGGGCCATTTGGGCCCAAAGGGCAGACCAAGGAGCCCAGGCTGGATGTGAGACCTGAGAAGAGGCCCCCTAACCTCCCTCCGCCATGCTTTCTGGGGGTGTAAAAGGAGGGGCTTGGCCAGGTGGACTCGTCTGTTATCCTCTGATGCTCGGGACAGGCTCTTGGCACCAAGGAATCCTGTACAAGCTAAGCTCTGGCTGGCCTGCCCATGATGTGCCGGTTCAAATCCTGCCTCTGACACCGCCAGAGGACTCCCTGCTCCGTCTCCCCTTTTCCCAAACTCCGCTCATCGAAAGATTAGTCCCAAAGGGGTATCGGACTTGGAATCTAGAAGACTCGGGCTCGTTCTTCTCTCTAGCACTTACCACCTGCCCTCTAGGGAGCCTGGTCAAGTCCCTTCACATCCCTGAGCCTCAGTTTCCTTGACGTGTAAAATGAGATCAGACTGGATGGTCTCCAAGTCTTCTGGCACCATCTATGATCTTGTGACTGAACTACTAAGTCAGAAATCAGAGGGGAAGTGGAGAGAATTTCCACGTTGGGAGTTCTTAAAAGGCAATCACAGAGCCTTCCCTTTTTCTGAATATTTGTCTGGCAACTATGGTGGGATGAATGGAGTCCTGGCCTTAGAAGCCGGAAGACCCGAATTCAAAGTTCCTGCCTCTGTCTGCTGCTCCCTTCTCCTTTGGGCCTTGAGCCACCATGTTAGAGAAGGTCTGAGTCTTCCTCAGCAGACTAGGGTTGGGCCGTGTGTCGGCCCCCCAAGATCCCTTCCATCTCTAGGCTTCTCTGTGGCTCTGGATCCCTCGACCACCCTCGGGGGTCGCCCTCCCCCATGCTCTGCTCAGCTTTTGGGGCTCCCTCCTAGCTTGGCCTCCTGGCTTCTCTCACTACCCCCCACACCCCAAGCTTGGAGCACAAGGATCAAAACTCGGCATGTGGTAGGAAAGCAAAGCAGGCCTCCCTTTGACTCATTCGCTTTTCCACAGCCTGCTTGCTAAGCGACTCCACCAGGCATCTCAGCTTTAATTACCGAACCACGACTATAATAAACCACCCTTTTCGTGACTCCCAGGATCCTGTGTGGGCAAGGCTTCCCACGGAGAGATGAAGGAGGCCACGCATCCGCTGGGAATAGATGGGGAGGTGGGCAGGCACGCCAGACCCGCCTGGACCCCGCGGGAGGTTGTGCCTTGCAAGCCCTTCTCCAGCCTCCCTTGTGGTCACAGCACGCCTCGGAGGTGGCCAGAAGGAGAACCTGTGGAACTGGCCGGCTTTCTCTGATGACAGCCAGCTGGAGGTGGGTCAGGCCCCTGCTTCCCAGGCTGCCTCCTAGATCCAAGCCAGCTCCCCACATTCCTAGGATGGAAAATTCATCGCGGATGCTGGGCAGAGAGGTGGCTGTGGTTTTGGCTCACTATTTCCGTCCGGTTCTGGGGGCGGCTCGTTTTACACGAGCAGAACTCTGCTCTGAGCTTCTGCAGGAACAGGCCCGGGAGGCAGGGAGGGAGGAGTGACCGTGACTCCATTTCCTTGGCCTTAGTCATGGAGATCATTCTTTGGTCCCTTCTCGCTCTTCTGGCATGAGAAGAAGCCCATCGGAGTGCCAGGTCCTCCTCCCAAACTGAGGGGAAGACACGAAACTCTAACGAGGGAGTCCAGCTAAGCTAAGCCCTTCCTTCCAAACTAGGGAAGAAACTTAGGAGCAGCTCCTGGCTACCAGAATGACATTATCTCTAGGCAAGCGAGCAGAAAAACGAGCCCTAGACCAGCTTAGCCAGGAGAGCCCCTCCACAGGCTTGGGACGGCACGGACCTTCCTTCCCCAGTGGTCAGGGAAATCTACTGCTTGCAGCCTTTGGCAAGTTCCAGTGGTCTGAGATCTTCTTAGACCCTCGCTCGGACCAGGTTCCGGATGGTCAGGCTACCAAAAACCTACAAGGAGTCCCCAGGTCCAGAGGCTACAGCCTTGGGATTTATAGAACGCTGGCATCGTGGCCAACATTTCTGTGGTGCTGAAAGGGCATGAGACACGTTCACGGACTTCTGGATGTAGTCCATGCCTCGTATGTTCTATCGATCAACGCTCTTTATTTTTTCTAACCAGCATCAAGGAAATTAGAAGCAGTAGGAACTCTGAGAGCACCTGGTACCATTCTGTCCTTTTAGATATGGGTAAACTGAGGCCTGGGAAGAGGCCAAAGATCACACAGCTAGTGCATTTCAGGCTGGACTAGCATCCCTGACACTTCCATTTGTTCTTTCTATGGTCTGGACTCAAGACCTTTCACTAGCCTTGTAGCCCTCCTCTGGACACATTTCTGCCTGTCAATGTCCTTCGTTCACCATTGATCAATTGGTCAATGAACATTTCTTTTTTATCTACTTCCTAAAACACTCACCTCTCCTCTTAGAATCAATACTATGCATTGATTCCAGGGCAGAAGAGGGGTGAGGGCCAGGCGATAGGGTTAAGTGACTTGCCCAGGGTCACACAGTTAGGAAGTGTCTGAGATCATATTTGAACTCAGACTTCCCATCTCTAGGTCTGGCTCTGAATCCCACCTGACCCCACCCCCAATAAACATTTATGAAGAGCCTACTAAGTGCCAGGCACTAAGCTACAAATGCAAAGGGAGGGAAATGGCAATTTTTGCTCTCAGGGAGCTTATGATCTAAGGAGGAGACAACCTGCAAGCCAATATATACAAAGTAAACTATATATCGGATAAATAGGAAATAACTAAAAGAAAGAAGGTTCTCCGAACTGAGAGTAACCCTGGAGAGGGCGGCGGGCGGCCGTATCTCCCTCCCTCTTCCTGGAAGCTGCTGCTGTCTTAATGAGGCTCATTAACTTTTTGGGGTGCCACATCTCACGCTCACTAAGGCAGCCTGCCCTATCTGGCTTTCCTTCCATCTGGCCATCCATCCCTCCTGGTCCAGGATCTGGACCTCTGGGGCCAGCTGCGGCGGCCTCTCTCCGTCCCAGCCCACGGCGTCTCCCAAGAACCACCCCGGGGCCACGCTGCTGAAGGGGGGCCAGGGCTCCCCGAGGTCTTGTTGGGTAACCCAGAAGGAGGGGCAGAGACGAGCCTCCCCCAGCTTCTCTCACGTGGCCTCGATGCCAGAGGGCTCCGGTGTGGACGTCCCTCCCTGTCTCCAGCCCTCTTTGGAGTCGCCATTGAGCAGGCAGGCGAAGCTCGGTGGCTTTGCTCCTGCGGGATGAGGCGCTCGTCGGCTCCCTGATGAGAAGTGGCTTCCCAGAGCCCTGCCTGAGCTGCCCCTGGGGCTGTTGATGGGGAGAAAGGCCGTCTTCGTGGGGTCGGGACTTTCTAGGAGCCCCTAAAACTAGCTGCTTCATCAGCAGTTCTCCCTCCTCCTCCTCCTCCCCCTCCTCTGCCCAAAGACATCTGGTTCTGCCGTCCCCTCTCTAGCCCTTGGGACGGGGATCAGAGGCTACAGAGAGGCTGAGGAGCTTCACTCAGTCAGTCAATGAACTGGTCCATTTATGAAGCGCCTACTGTGCGCTGGGCGCCAGGAGCAAATCCAGCAGAAAACTGGTTGTGTAAGAAAAAGGGCCCGTTGGGCAGGGTCTCTGTTTTCCAGAGGAGGGAGCCCAGCCTGTCCCAAAGAAGGCAGTGACTTCCCCAGGACCACGGCTATCAGGAGGTGGAGACCCAGGCGTTCTGGCTCCAAACCCAGGGGTCCTTCCCCGGCCAGTGTGGCACAGACAGAACACCGGCTTTGTTCTGGGAAAGTCCTGAGTTCGAGTCTGCCCTCGGCCATGAACCAGATCCTGGCCCCTCGTCCCTGTGCTCCAAGCCATTCCCAAGTGTCAGTAATAGAAAACTGGCGGAGCTGAAGGGATTCTCCCATGCTAGAGTTCTCCACGTGATGGAATAGTAGTAGTAGTAGTGGTGGTAGTAGTAGTGGTGGTGGTGGTAGCAGCAGCGATAACAGCCAGCCTTCATACAGCGCTTACTGTGTGCAGGGTTTGGTCAGAGCACTTTGTGAGCATTTCATCCGACCTCACAGGCCAGTCAGGGCTGTTATTGTTGCTGCTGCTGCCGCCATTTTGCAGGACAGGAACGTCTTCTCTGTCTCTCTCTCTCTGTCTCTGTCTGTCTCTGTCTCTCTCTCTCTGTCTCTCTCTGTCTGTCTCTCTCTCTCTCTCTGTCTCTCTCTGTCTCTCTCTCTCTCTCCACGTCTTGGTGTCCTCATGTGCAACGTGAGGAGGGGAGGCTCGGCGCTCTCTCGAGGTCCTTCACCCCAGATCCGTGATCCTCCACCACAGCGAGCTCCCCTCCTCTCTCTGCAGCTAAATGAGGCTCTAGTTTGGGGGGGACGCTGGGGGTTCCTGCTGAAACTCCCCACATCACCAGGGGCCACGGCCCCAAACAGATGGACGAGCCCCTCCTCAGGGCTGAGAGCCCCAGAAGGGGCCCCGAGGCGCTCCAAAGAAACAAGGCTCTGGTTGTCGGCGGCGCCCCGCTTCGCCCGGCACCCCTCCCCAGCCCCAACTCGACTTGCCTCTGGGGGCCTCTGCCAGCGGGCAAATGTCACCCTGGAGCTTGCTGACCGACATTCCTTCAGAGGGCTGCCGCCACGGCCCGGTCACTGGGCTGCTTCGACAGCTGTGTTATTGCTGGACGCCGGCCAGCGAGATCCACACAGAGAATCTGTGTCGGGAGCCTGCGAGGCCCCGTCTGGCTACAGGAGGGTCCTGCCCGTCTCTGTCCTCAAGGAGCTCGGCCACAGGTGGGGCCAGCGGCTCAGTCCTGCTCCGGCCTTCTAAGGCGAAGGCCGGCTCGTGAGGCCCGAGCGCCCGCCTCACGGCCTCGGAATCCCCGGTGGCAGAGCCTTGGCAAAACCCCGAGACCCCCACAAAGCGCCCCCCCACCCGGCTCTCGGCTCTCCCCTTCCTCCCTCCAACTCCTTCTTGCCTTAGTTTTCTTCTGTCCCCCCTCTCTGGGGCTCGAACCTGTCCTGCGCCAGCCTCATCTCCTGACCCTCAAGATTCTGCGGGGCCCGAGCCTTGGCCCTCCCCAGCCCTCCTCCCCCAGACTCTGAGAAATGAATGCAGAGCGTCCGAGGGCACCGATGGCGAGCATGTGGCGCTCGCAGGAGCCCGCTAACCCCCGTCTCTGCGCCGGACACCAGGCGGCGTTTCCTCATCCCCACATCCACGTGTGGCTTGTGGCTCTCTGTCTGACCACTGGCCTCTCCGGCCTCTTTGGAGGGAGGGACCCCCGAGCCCCTCCCAGCTCCTGCCAGGGAGCCGGACCCTCCTCCTTCTGGTCCTCTTCCAAAGGCGATCAGGCTGCTTTCTCTGCCTTGAGGGAAGCCTGAAACGCGGAGGCGTCCCTGGGAAGACTGCCCTGAAGGACGGGCCCTTCCGCCCGAGAAGCTCTGCCTGGGCCCGGAGAGCCGAGAGCTTGGGGTCTGCCGTGTCGTCTGGAAGCAACCCCTAAGTTAGGAGCTCGTGAAGCAGGCACAGAGCGGAGCTGGCCGTGGCGCTGGCCAGACTCCGGACCGGCTCCAGGCTCTGGGCGACGGATAGGAGCAGGGGCCAGAGGAAGGCTTTCTATGTCTCATCTCCAAAAGAGGAGGGAAGCGCAGAACTCGGGGGTCTCTAAGTTCCCTTCTGACTCTAAATCAGTGATTCCCAAAGTGGGCGCCATCGCCCCCTGGTGGTGCTGCAGCAATGCGTGTGGCAGTGATGGCCGCCCTTTTTTTGTATTACGTTCTATTCTGAGTTCAATTAATAGTTTCATCATTTCCAGGGGGCGCTAAGCCATATTTTTTCTGGGGAGCGGACGGGAGGCCAAAAAGTCTGAGCACCTCTGCTCTACATCTAGAATTCCAGGATTCGGTTCTGTTTTGTCTTTCTAAAAAGTCTAAATGAAACAAGCAACCTCAGCATCCTTACATAGAGGCTCAGTGGACAGAGTCATAGTCCTAGAGATGAGAGGGGGATCCTGGGTTCAAATCTGACCTCACACTTTCTAGCTGGGTGACCCTGGTCAAGTCACTTAACCCCCATTGCCTAGCCCTTGAACCAATACACAATACTGATTCTAAGACAGAAAGTATGAGTTTGAAAAAAAAAAAAAAGCATCCTATAAACACTAGTTCATTATCTGTAACAATGGAGGGAGAACATGGACTTCGCCAGTCACTATAGCAACCTTCCATATCCAGGTTCTGCCTGGCTGTCCCAATTTTGACGTCTTCCCTCTTTCTCTGGAATTCAACAGCGGCTCTTCTGCAGATCCTCAGACCACCAACAAGTATTTATGGAGCGTTTCCTCCATGCCAAGTATTGTGCCAAAGCCAAAAGCAGAAGCAGGCTCTGCCCTCGAGGAGTTTCTAACCCGGCGCTTGTGCGGCTCTCGTTTCCTCGGGCCCCGAGAGGGCCTGGCCATCCCCGAGCTGGACAGCACGGCCAGGAGGAAGGACCGTGACCACTTTGCAAAAACTCCGCTTGGATATTTATACACTGACTCACCTAAGAGAGGCCGCCGCTTCCTGTGTTGATGTCTGTGATACATTTTTTAATGTCACACTAAAAATACCCTTCCAGTACACCCTCCCTCTCTGCCCACCCAACGACTTGGGAGGAACAGAAGCTAACATTTAAAAATACAAAATGAATAAAATAAACACCGTTCACTTGAGAGCTCGGCTCCTCTTGGAGCTGCAGCTTTCTGGAAAATAAAAGACGGGGTGCCGTCGACGCCAACTGCGCCCCCGATTCGGCGCAAGGACGCCGAGGTCGCTCGTTTCATTTAGGCTTTTGAGAGAGACAAAGTGGCAGCGGGTCGTGGAATTCTAGATTTAGAGTCGGAAAGGAACGTGGAGACCCCCCCCGAGTTCTGCTCTTCCCTCCTCTTTTGGAGATGAGGCATAGAAAGATGGAGAGACGTGAGAGGTCGTCCCAACCAGGGCAGAAAACCTTCCCTCCTTCCATCATGGGGCGCTCACCACTCCTCGAGGTAGGGAATTGTGGGAAGCTCAAGGAAGCTGGAGAAATTGGGTCCGACTTCTGCCTCCGTCACCGTGTGATGGTATCATCGGGCGAGTCACGGAACCTTTCTAAGTCTTGATGTCTTCCTCCGTCAAAGGCGGGTCGAGCCAGACGGCCTCTAAGGTGCTCCCTAGATGTAAATCTGTGTCCTGGCCTGGACAGTTGTAATTGTTGGGTCGAATTCGCCAGCAATCTGCCTTCCTGCCCCTCGGCTCCTCCTGGTTTTGGCCTCAGAATTGATACAGAGAAGTCAGCCCAGGAGACTTCGGCGGCAGCGTTGGCGTAGGCGGAGCGTCTTGGGTCCTCCAAGCTCTCACAAGGCCCGATGAAGCAAACATGTTTTTAGAAGATGGCCAACAACTCTGGCTTGGGTTTGCTTGACTAAACCTATTCCCCAAGTCAATAAACACCCATTAAGCACCTACTGTGTGCGGGCGGGCAGTGTGCCAGTTGTTTATTGTTTGTTAGCAAGGTTTTGTTTTCCTTTATTCTAATGGGAGAGGGAGGGCCAGGGAGCAGGCAGGAGGGAGAGAAAATAAATCCTTGTTCACTGAAAACAATTCAATTAAAAACAAATAAAATCTCCTTTAACTTACTAAAATGAGAATTACTGCTTTTTCCATCTGTAAACAATTAGAGTGAACCAGAGTCCAGGACAACGTCAGCTCCCCGAAGGCTGGGGCGGCTCCGTTCTGGTCCACCACAACACCCGGCACACAGTAGGTGCTGCATAGACGTTTGTGGGATTAAATGAAACCAAGTCCAGGTTCATTCACCAGCACCTGCTCCAGTGATCTTCCACCAATGAAAGGAGCCTTTGGGAGTCTTCTCTGTACTACTGTGACTACGTGGGGTATTTATGAAGAAGCAGGGCAAATGAGAAGAAGCAACCCCAGATTGGGCTCAGGGGGCCTGGGTTCAAATTCTGGTTTTGCCCATCTCTGCCTCCAGGGTGGATCACGTACACGTGCCTACATAATCATGTGCCCCTGAAGAGCTGTGTGTGTGTGTGTGTGTGTGTGTGTGTGTGTGTGTGTGTGCACAGAGGCACAGATGATTCTGTTCTTGACTTTGCACCCCAAGGACCAAATGCAGTGCCTGGGATATGGTAGCATTTAACATACGCTTGTTAAATGAATAAATTCATGAATGACAACAGAAAGCCTGGGTCCAAATCCTGTCTCTGCCACATATCCCCTTGGGCAACACATTCTACCTCCTGGGCCTCAGTTTCCTCATCTGTAAAAAGCACGAGATAACCGCCGAGGCCCCTCCGGACACCAGATCTGCCATCCCGTGACCCAAGTGCCCTTCTGGGCTCACGGTCCGCCATCGTCCCATGAAGCCCACCTCCGTCATCCTTGGAGATCTCCACCACGACTCGAGTGAGAATCGCATCCAGACTTAGAGTGGGATTTCCTTTTGGAGAACCTCGTCGCCGACTGGATGGAGCAAAGGAGACAGAAGATGGATTTTGACACAAGAACATTTCGGGATGGGCACGAGCAGTGGCCTGAGTACCCCGAGCAGGATCTCCAGAAAAGGACCTCTGGACAAGAGCAGAGAACCAGCTCCCGCTCCAAGGAAATGAAGCAGATCTACCCACAGAGGAAACCTCCCATGGGGCTCCCTCCCTCCCCCGTCCAGCCATTCCAGAGTCCAGAGGACAAGGGAGGCTGCTGCAGAGGCCTGACCTCCGCCATTCTCCTCTGGCTTCTCTTCTAAAACCTGTACCCAAAGGGACAGACTTTCCATGTACCCGGGGTCCTTGCGCCTAGCCCAGGAAGGAGCTGAAGATGTTTCACCGGAATAAGGAACGCTGGAGGGGAAAGGAGGCAGCCCTGCTTATGCAGAAGAAGAGGCAGAAATGACTTGCTGAGCCCTAGAGGGGCTAAACAGGAGCAGAGAGCGGGCAGAAATCCCAGAGAGAGCAAGAAAGACCAGCTTCTCTCTGGGCAGAATGGAAGGAAAAATGGAGTGGACAGAGAGGCAAGTGCAAGGCTGGGGCAGCCAGCCAGGCCAGGATGGGTAGAAGGGGAAGCAGGAGCCCTTTAAATAAAACTATTCTTCATGATAATCCCACCCCACCAGAATTTACTTTATTGTTTTTTAAGAAATCAAATTGGAAAGAGTGGAAGACTGGCCTTCAGAAGCCCTGGGCTCCAAACCCAGCTCTGCCAATTAACAGCTCCATGGCCTTGGGCAAGTCATCAATCTCCCTGGCTTTGTGTTCTCCAAACAAAGAGGACTGGAAGAGATCATTAGGGGACATTGGGCACAGGGTCTTCCTCCGGCAAGCACTAGTCTCATCTGCAAAATGAATGAGGCTGGACCCACTCACATCCAGGATGGCTTCCCGCCTGAAATCCTGTGAACTCCCATTATCTTTAGGTAAAGCATGGCCCTGGCTCTGTGCCCACCTTCCTCAGCCAGAAGGCCTTGTTATGGGAGGCTGGGACCCTCTGCCCCCTGACTTCATTGTATTTTGAAAAGCAGAGTAAAAAGTGCAGAGTTCTACTTAGCTCTGGGCCCCCAACTCAGGTAGAACTAAGCCCCAAATCATGATAATAGCTAACATGGGGATAACGCTTCATGGATTGTCTCGTCTTGAAACAGTAGCCCAGTGAGGTAGGTGCCATGTTATTGGGGTTCAGTCATGTCCCACTCACTCTTCATGACCCCATTTGGGGTTTTCTTGGCAAAGACACTAGAGTGGTTTCCTATTTCTTTCTCCAGTTCATGTAAAGATGAGGAAACTGAGGCCAACAGGGTTCAAGGACTTGCCCAGAGTCACTCTGCCAGTATCTGAGATCAGATTTGAACACAGGTCTTCCTGGTTCCAAACTCGGTCCGGAGACACTAAGAGGAAAGATTGAAGCTTAAAACTTGCAGGAAGACTTTGGGCAAGCTCAGGCTAAGCTACCCAGGAGTTGAGAAGAGAGGAAATCGGCAGGGGGTAGAACCAGCCCCAACTCTGGCTTAAAAGTGGAGGTGACAAAGGCCCCCCACCCAGGCATTCCCAGATAAGGCCCCGGGTCTCTTTGCATTATTCAGGGCCAGCAGATTACTCCCACATCAAAGGCCACAACAAAAGCATGCAGATTTCCCGGGGCCTTTATTATGCCTACACTGCTGGGTTTGCTGGGTATGGAAATCGCATTCATACTGGCCCTAACCAGGAAATGAGATAGGGGTGGGCTGCCCCAGCTGGGCCTCCAATGGGAGATTCTTTCCAGAGTTCCCAAGGACCTGGCAAGGAGGAGGAGGAGGAGGAGGAGGAGGAGCAGGGATTTCCCTCTCTCTCCCCTCAGACCTTCCCCCAAGGACCAAAGGGTCTGAGGGCTGTAGAAACTGAGGCCCCAGATTAAATCATTTAGCCACTGCAGTACACGAAAGGAGTTAGAATTTGAATAAAAATAACTAAGAATAAAAGTGAATTCCTAAACCTTTTTTTTTAACTCTTATCTTCTGTCTCCAATACTGAGTCTGGGTTCTAAGGCAAAAGAGGAGTAAAGGCTAAGCAACTGGGGTTGCATTGCGTGCCCAGGGTCACATAGTTAGGAGGCCAAATTTGAACCCAAGACCTCCCTGGTCTCCAGGCCTGGCCCTCTGCTCACTTGCTGCCCCTCCTAAAACTCCTAAGGCTAAATTCTTACAAGTGGAAGAAGCTGGCTCGGGCTGGTGGTAGACATCTCCCTTATTTCAGCAGCACCCAAAGGCTCTCATTCGGGTCCCCAACTTTTCAGTTCTGGGGAGGTGAGAGAAGGCTGACTCTGACCAGGAAATGGGTGGAGAGGGAGTGGGTTTGAATTCTGGTGAAATGATCATTATTGGTGACTTCTTTAGACCTTCGTCCAGGCGATGAGAAAATGTTTCATCCTCCTGCCGTCCCCTTCCTCCCCTCCTCTGTGGCCTTGGAGAAGGTATTGGCTTTACTGATGGACACTTGACACCCATAAGGCCCTCCTAGGCGCCGGACACTGTGCTGAGAGCTGAGGAGACACATTTTTCCCAGAAGTCCTTTCTTCATTCAAACATTTACTGCGTTTCGAGGGCATCCAGCCTAGGCTCTCCTGCTTTGGAACCAATCTTTTGGGCTGATTCTAAGACAGATGCTAAAGGTTTAGAAGATGGCTGAGGCCCCTTCCAGCCCTGAAATGCCCACTCGTAGGTGGTGGCGGGCATGCCTAGTCTTCCACATTAACTGGTCGGATAACAAGAAGTCATGAATGCTGCCTTACTCTTTGCCACAGGGTGGGGATTCAAGGAAAGGCAAAGAGAGGCTCCCTGCTCTCACAGAGCTCACATTCTAGGGGGAGACTCCATCAGGATCCATGGAGCTGGAAGGCAGGCACAGAGGGAAGGGGGTAGGGAAGCTGGGCAAAGTCTCTGGGCATACCCAGCAGCTGCCCAATAAATGGGACATGCCCACGAGCTCAGGCACTGAAATACATCCTCCCAGAGAGACTAAATCCCAATATCTCATTCAATCTGATGTAACAAATATACATGGAAAAATAACGTGTACAGTAAAAAGATCCCTTGGAGATCCAATGCTTGCCAGGGTATCTAGAATAGGATTTGAACCCAGGTCCAGGAAGAGCAAGTGGAGAAGCAGCAGCCCTAGTGAAGTTGTGAAAAGAGCTCTAGAGAGTCACAGAACCTGAGTTCCTGTCATTTACCATCCTTGAGTATATCCCTTAATCACAATGAGCCTCAGTTTCCCCATCTGTAATAGGAAGGAGTAGGACTCAATGGCCTTCAAGGTCCTTTCTAGCTATAGATCTCCCATCCACTGAGCCTCCAACCATGGTTAGAGCTGCAACCTGGCTGAAGCCCAAGAGAGGACAAGGCAGCGAGTCCCAAGGAGAAGGCGATATTGGTCATTGTGGCTCCTCACAGCTGTGGGACTTTGGGTCAATTATCCAACTTCTCTGGCAGGCAGGTAGACGGGCAAATGTCTGGGGCTCCGGGAGATGCAGACATGCTCAAGGCTCTTCCATTTTATGGGAACATTCCCAAGCCCTGCAGATTACTCAGCCAGCCATCTATCTAATCTTGGCTAGACTTCTGAAGGGCTCCTCCGGCCCCAGTGGGTCCCTTTCCCTTCGAAAGTCTTTCTTGTGTTGACTAGGAAGCCTTAGGAAGGCACCAGGGACCAGCCACAAGGCTTTAGAGTGATGTTATCCAAATGAGAAAGGCTTATCAATAATCACAGCCCAAAGCAAATAGGGCCCAAAGGTTCCCAGACTCAGAGCCAATACAAACAAGTCCTCCAGGGTTCATTCTCATTCAGAAGTCCAGGAGGAGAGCCAGCAAAGAACCTCCCCAAAACAGAGATAATCCCCGGAGCCTGAGCGGGGTAAACAACCAGCCCGGGTTAATCATACACTGCCGATACAATCTGCTCGCCCCATTTTATAGTCTCTTTCTTTTCTCCAAATTAGTGGTTAAACTGATTCACCCAGGCTCCCTCCAGACTTGTAAATACTGGACTTTGGCGGAGGGGACAGCCAACAGAGCTGGAGGAGATGAGTGGGGGCTCCGTGAATCACCACCTCCTCCCACAGCCAGCACTGAGGACGAGGGGCTGGACCTCAGTGGGCTCTCTGCGTGGCCAGGTGGAGCCACGGACATGGGCCCAGGAGGATGTGTGTGTTTATGTTATATCATCATCATCATCACTGCAGGGATGGATGGTGGCACCCTCCACGTGGAGCCCGTATAGCTCTGCCCTCCCAGGCCCCCTCCCCACTCTAGAGCCAAGAATAGCCCCGAGAGCCACGCCGCCATCCCCGACAAGGCCACCCCTATCCCAGGCCTCTCATCCCCGAACTTCCCAGGCCAGAACATGCCCCCGCGAGGAGCTCTTCCCTCTGTTCCCCTTAGGAATGTAAGCTCGGCGAGGGCAGGAACTGTCTGATCTGCTTGTACTGGGTCTCCAGCAGTTAGCCCAGTGCCTGGAAAGGTCTGCAGGGACAGGGAGTGCATTTTTACCCCCTTATCCATGCCTCTGTGCCTGCTGGGACGGTTCCCAGAGTCTCTGCTTCAACAGCCGGAGGGCGCAGATGGGAGCAGGGAGGACAAAACTAGGGGCTCCGCCAAAGGGCCCTCTTGGCTCTCCCAAGGGCTGCAGGCCAGATCCAGGCAGGCCACCCCGGCCCAGCTCGCAGCAGGGACCAGGCCCGGCTTCTCCTGGATGGGTTTGCAGGGGCAGCTCAATCACTCGCTTCCCAGACATCTGCGAGTCTCTCCCTTCTCGGGAATGTCCCCCAGCCCTTTCGGCCTATTCTTCCCCGTCTCCCCTTAGTGGGAGGCTGAAACTGCCTCCCTCCCGGCCTGTCCCTGAATGACAGCTGGGGACTCGGGCAACTTTTGTCCTAAAAAGGAAAAGAAAAGCGTCCAAGGTCTGCTAAATATTTTTTTTAATCTGGATTATGTTTATTAAGTCTTCCCAGAGATCTACCAGGCTGCTCTTGGCGGCCCATGTGCTCCCTCTTCCCTGCCAGGAGCTGTCCCGATGCTGCGCCCAGCCCCCTCCCCAGGCCTTCCTGCCACCCACCCTTAGCAAGAGGCAGCAGCCAGGATAAGTCGCGGGCAGACCAAACAATGAGCAGCTCTCTAGCTAACCTGCCAGGCTTTGCTGATTTTTCTGGGGATTATTTCCTTTTTCTAATCCTAAAGTCTAAGATGAAGTGTGAAGAGTCTTTAATATCCATCCAAGTAACCGAGAAGCCGACTTCCAAGCAGACGAATTCCCCTCCGCCAGGAAGTCAGGCTGGCTGGAAAGCAGGAACCGTCCCTCCAGCCTGGTCCTAGTGCCCAGCTCTCCCTCCTGCTTCAAACCAGGAAAATGGAAGGAAGAAATGATGGAAGAGCAGGCAGGGGGAGATGGGAAGGGATCTACAAGAGCGTTAGAGAGGCGGGGAAAGGCTGGAGGATCTGCCGTCATTGGGCTCAAATCTGACTTACTGTTTGGGGGACCCTGGTAAAATAGAGGGAGGGAAGGAAAGAGGGAAGGAAGGAGGAGGGAGGAAGGGGGAGACAGAGACAGATTGGGGGGAGAAAGGGGGAGAGACAGAGACAGAAAGACAGAGACAAAGACAAGAGGGGGGGAGAAGGGGAGAGACAGAGAGACAGAGAGGGGAGAGAGGGAGAGAGAAACAGAGACAGATTAGGGGGAGAGACAGAGACAGAGACAAAGAGAGAGAGAAAAAATATGGAATAAAATATATTTGTAAAATGATGATAAGACTTCCCAGGAAACCTTTCCTGATGCCCCCAGTTCCTTGTTCCCTCTCTTCCAAAAGACCCCATATTTCATGACTTTGTATATTTGTTCTTTCTGTATTTATGCCATGTTTGGACATAGACCCATATATGGGCATCTCATCTCCCCTTATTTTGAGTAGGGGTCCTTTGATTCTTCTATGCCTGTTATATATTCCCTGGNGAGAGAGACAGAGAGGGGGAGAGAGGGAGAGAGAGACAGAGACAGAGACAAGAGAGAGAAGGGGGAGAAAGGGGAGAGACAGAGAGAGACAGAGAGACAGAGAGGGGAGAGAGGGAGAGAGAAACAGAGACAGATTAGGGGGAGAGACAGAGACAAAGGGAGAGAAAAAATATGGAATAAAATATATTTGTAAAATGATGATAAGACTTCCCAGGAAACCTTTCCTGATGCCCCCAGTTCCTTGTTCCCTCTCTTCCAAAAGACCCCATATTTCATGACTTTGTATATTTGTTCTTTCTGTATTTATGCCATGTTTGGACATAGACCCATATATGGGCATCTCATCTCCCCTTATTTTGAGTAGGGGTCCTTTGATTCTTCTATGCCTGTTATATATTCCCTGGACCTAGAACAGTGTCTGAAAGACAGCAAGTGATAAAGGCTCACTGATGGTTACATGGGAGTTTTCCTACTTCTCTGACTCACCCTCCAAGTGTTCTAAGTCAATAACTCAAAGACAGGAATTCCTGACACCCACTCCTGGGCCAGTCTGGAGAAGCTGAGGGTCTCCCATTCTCTTAGTCACACTTTCAAAAGCACAACATCAAACTGGAGAGACCTCCAGGAATTGATGCAGAGTGAAAGGAGCAGAGCCAGAGGAACATTGTACACAGAGACGGATATACTGTGGTAAAATGGAATGTAATGGACCTCTGTACCAGCAGTAATGCAATGACCCAGGACAATCCTGATGGATTTATGGTAAAGATGCTACCCACATTCAGAGGAAGAACTGCAGGAGAGGAAACATGTAAGAAAAGCAACTGCTTGAACACACGGGTTGAGGCGGACATGATTGGGGTTGTAGACTGGAAACTACCACAGCAATGCAACTATCAATAATATGGAAATAGGACTTGATCGATGACACATGTTAAAGCCAGGGGAAATGCGCATCGGCCATGGGTGGGGGGAGTGCAGGGGGTGAAGGGAAAGTAGGAGCATGAATCATGTAACCATGTTAAAAATGAATATTAATAAATGTTTTAAAAAAAGCACAACATCAAAGGAATACAAAGGAAATCCTGCAATATGGGAATCACTATCATCAAAAGAAAATAACTTAAGAACATGTTCCCCTCCCCCATCGGGAGACCCCTGCTCTAAGACTAAGTTGTCAAGAAGGAGCCGCCGTGCTTTGGCAAGGAGACTTATTGGGGCCAGTGAAATCACGGTCCTGGCCCTGTCCTTGTTCCTTGGATTTGATAGTCTCCTTGGCATCTGGGAGTCAGTGAGAAAGAGGAGATGCTCAGGTGAGGAAACTGAGGCTGAAAGGGGTTAAATGCCTTGTCTCAGATACAAATGGGGAGTCAAGTAGGGGAAGAGGTAGGATTTGAACCCAAGGTCTCAGACTCCTGACACAGGGTTCATTCTAGTAAACCCACCTTCCTAGTGGAGCCGGTATTGGCAGTTGTTCCGGTGTGCGGTTGTCTTCGACACTTTGGGCTCCCACAGACTGTGGGGTTTCCTTGGCAAAGATGGCGGACTGGTTGCCATTATGTTCTGGCAGCACCGTAGGGCAAAAGCCAACACCAAAGGCAGAGGAGGTCGCCTGGAGAAGACCCTCATTGCCGTTTGTATGTACGGGAAGACCCCGCCGCAGCGAAGCCCGGCTGCTTCCTGGAGAGGGTTCTCTGAACAAACAATGAGGGGAGACGCCGCTGCCTGCTTTGGGGGTTTCGGGGGAAACGGCGCTCTCTCTGTTAGAAGGTGGAGCCGTGAAGTTTCGTAACAATGTCCTCAGTCTGTGCTCAGAAAGAGCTGGCTGGGGGCGGGAGGAGGAAGGGGGGAGCCTGGCAGGGATCGCAGCCCTCCTAGATCCAAGCTATCCTGGCATCGCTGAGCAACGCTGCCCGGCAGGACACCCCCAAAGCCGACCACCGATCTGCCCACCTAGACGTCGGCCCACCTCGCCAGCCTTCCCACTGCGGAGGAAGCGGCTCATCTGTTTGGGGATAACCAGATAGTTTCGGGTATTCACTGGGTTGGTTTGTAAGAATCGTCTGCCGTGTTATTTTATGTCAACAGACAACACCTCGAAAGGCAAAGGAGTAACTCAGGTGCTGACCTCCGGATGAGGGAGGCCCGTATGCGAATCCTCCCCTACTTGGGCAGCTGTGTGACCACAGAGAAGTTCCTGAGCCTTGCTGGTCCCCTCTCTCTAGCACTATCCATTGATAGATGGGCATCGACAGGTTTTTATTGGTGGGGAGGGGTTGTGGGGTGGCGGCATGAACTCCTAAAGGGAAAATAACAACTCCCAGAACGAGCACTTAAAAGCACTTTAAGGCTGGCGAACAAAGCGTGAGGCAGGATTTGGCTCCATTTCTTCCTCAATCCAAGTCCATCACTTTATCTGCTATGTCTAAAGTGGAGGGTACAGCAGATAGAGCACCGAGCCTGAAGCCAAGAAGACCCGAATTCGAATCCAGCCTCAGACACTCACTAGCTGGGTGCCTGCTCTTGGCCTCAGTTTTCCCATCTATAAAATGGGGGTGGAGGAAGGAGTGTGCCCCTAAGCCCCTGCTAGGACTCCATCTAAGATCCTGTGACGTGACTCCCTCTCCCATGCTAGGAGGAGGGGACAGTGCCCATCCCCAGGACCCGGATCTTTTAGCCAGTTCTTCTGAAGAGAAGCCTTTACTCAAAGGGTGGCTTTGATGGTCGTCCCTCTGGGCAGGCTTACAGGGAAAAGCACTCGGAGCCCAGAGGCCTCTTGGAGTGATTCAGGTCACGGCGGCCCTTGGATGCTCAGGGGGTTCTCAACAAGAGCAAGGACCACAACGAAGGCTCTAAGTCTGCGAAAGCCCCTTCCTCCACTAAGCTGGTGGGAGAGGGAGGGACTCCCAGGGACAGAGGAGAGGCCTTGCCCAGGTACTGAGGGGAGAGCTGGGCTTTGAACCCAGGCCAAGAAGATAAGATCGCTGATTTGGATCTGGAACAGCCCTGAGAAGCCCCAGATTCCAACTCCCTGCATTTTATGGCTGAGAAAACAGAGGCAAACCAAGGCTAAGTGTCAATGCTAATACGTGTCTGAGGTAGAATTTGAACTCAAGTCTTCCTGACTCCAGGCCCAGTTCTCTAACCTCAAGGCACTGGTCCATCTCGCCCTGGGCAGGGGAAGGGTGCCAGTGGGTGAATTCCTTAGTACAGGGACGTCCCAGGAGGAAACTCCATTCTCCAAGGCAGTCGACACCCACTCTAGAGCGTGTTTTCCAACTTTGGCTCCCCAAACCAGCATGAGGCAGAGGCAGGGCTTGAAGTGAGCCTTCCTGGCTATCCACGCCATCACCCTGCCTCTAGGACACGGGCTGTGGCGCCCAGCAGATGAGTGAGGAAACTCAGGGGGCACCTCATCGAGTCTTAGTAGAAGTAAAAGCCCCACAGTACACATGAGGAAACTGAGGCACGAGCCGGTCTAAGCAAGGGACAGCGTGTACAGCAGCCCTTTGAGCCCTGCCCGCTGGGCCCCCCCTCCAGCTCCTGCTCCCCTCCCCCCAGGCCCCGGGACAAGGGGGCGCACAGAGCGCACGACTTACTGATCTGGTTGTTGAGCTTGAACGCGATGTCCAGCTGCAGGATGAAGAGCATGAACTGGAACCAGGGGCTCATCTCCATGGCGGGCAGCGGCACGTGGACGGCAAACACGATGTCGTTGGCCTCGATCCTCTTGGGGGGCGCCTCCTCGAAGTCCCGGATCTTGTCACACTGGTTGGAGCCCCAAGGCATGAACCACTTGGACTTGTGATGCACCTTCTTGGAGTCGACGCACTTCACGGACATGTAGGACACAGCCGTGGTGGGGCCGGGGGCTGCGGGGACAGAACATTTTCTGTTTAGAGAGAGCCTTGGCTGGGAGCAGACATCTCTGAGGGGCTCCCCTATGGGCATGGAGGGGCTTCCTGACCCCAGGATCTCCCCCCACACACACCTCCCAGAATCCAGAGCCCTCCACAAGCTCGGCCCTTCCCCGACACTCTGGGGTCTGACCGTCTGGACCTGCCTGCCTTTCCTCGTCTCCCACCTCCCAACGGTGCCCCCTTCCTTGTAGCTTCCCTCAGAGCTTCTCCTTACCTAAAATCCCACCTTGCCCTCCCCCCGCCTGGAGCTCGCGCCTCCTCCTCCTACATGGCTTCCTAGTCAAGCCACATGTCTGATATGAACATCATTTGAGTGGAACATTAGGGGTGAGCCTCGAGGCCAGCACACAGTAGGAGCTTCCTCAGGGCTTGCTGACA
Organism: Gracilinanus agilis; assembly: GCF_016433145.1. Classification (NCBI taxonomy): domain Eukaryota; kingdom Metazoa; phylum Chordata; class Mammalia; order Didelphimorphia; family Didelphidae; genus Gracilinanus; species Gracilinanus agilis. Next base: position 9,382,099 of record NC_058133.1, on the reverse strand, counting down.
GACTCACCGGCCACCCCGGTAACAACCACCTTTACACATCGTGTTAAGACTCACAGATGCTTTCTAGGTAACCGCCCCATGGGGCAGGCACAACAGGCGCTGTTTGAGAGGCGCCGATGTCTCCTAGAGGCCCCCGTCGTGTGGCTAGAAGGCTCCCCTCCAGCTCTAAGAGGCCATGACCCCCTCAGCGGCCCCCCAATGACTAGCGATAAAAGCCAAAGCCCACAACTGGCTATAGGAAGTGACTCCCTGGTTCTAGCTCATCCCTCCTCTGTCCAACGGAAAGGTCATCCTTCATTAAGTCATCCTGCGTGGTCAGGGCCATAGCGAGAGCGTCCCTCGGGGGCCGGCCACTGGGGCGCCCCCTTTCCTGCTCCAGCCACGGGGCCTCTCCCAAGTCTTCTGTCTCCCCTCAGACGCGCGCCTTATTCTGGGAAACATGACTCAGGGGAGACGCCAGCTATCCTGACTCAGCTAAACTGTCCACCCACATGAAGCCCAAACAGTATGTGAAAAGTGGCCCCTGTTTCATGTGGTCAGGGAAGCGAGCAGGGAGAGAGCCCGGGCTGGGGAGCTCCGACTGTCATGCAGATGTCTGTGTTTGAGGCCTCTAAAAGCTCCTCTTCCAGAAGGAACCTGGCCTTTCTGGGCTCATTCTCTTCCTCCGTCCCATTTGAACCCGAGTCTCTCGTTACACAGAAAGGGGCCACATGCCTTCACTAAGATACCCAAAGCAGGGCTAGAGCCCCGTGCCATACTCAGAGGTAATGATGATGATGACAATGACAACAATAATGATGATGATGATAACGATAATAACAATAACGATGATGATGGTGATGATGATGATGATGATGACAACGGTAACAATAACGGTGATGATGATAATAATGATAATGATAACTATAATAATAACAACAATAACAATAACGATGATGATGGTGGTGATGATGACAACAATAACGATAACGATGATGATGATAATAATGATAATGATGATAACAACAATAACAATAATGGTGATGATGGTGATGATAATGACAACAACAATAACGATGATGATGACAACAATAAAAATAATGATGATGATAATGATGATGATGATAACGGTAATAATAACAATAACAATGATGATGGTGGTGATGATGATGATGATGACAACAACAATAACAATAATGATGATGATAATAATGATAATGATGATGGTAACGATAAAGATAATAATAACAACAATAAAAATAACAATGATGATGGTGGTGATGATGATGACGACAACAATAACAATGATGATGATGATGATGATGATAATGATAATAATAACAATAACAATGATGATGGTGGTGGTGGTGATGATGATGATGACAATAACGATGATGATGATGATGATAACGATAACGATAATAATAACAATAACAATGATGATGGTGGTGGTGATGATGATGACAATAACGATGATGATGATAATGATGATGATGATAACGATAATAATAACAACAATAACAATGATGGTGGTGGTGATGACAATGACAACAACAATAACAATAACGATGATGATAATGACAACAACAGTAACAATAACGATGATGACAACAACAATAACAATAATGATGATGATAATGATGATGATGATGATGATGATATAACAATAACAATAACGATGATGATGGTGATGATAATACAATAATAACAATAACGATGATGATGGTGATGATGATAATGACAACAACAATAACAATGATGATGATGACAACAACAATAAAAATAACAACTATTATGATGATGATAATGATGATGATAATGATGATGATAACGATAATAATAATAACAGTAACAATAATGATGATGGTGGTGATGATGATGACAACAACAATAACAATGATGATAATAATAATGATAATAATGATGATGATGATCATGATAATAATAACAATAACAACAATAACAATAATGATGATGACAATAATAACGATATTGATGTTGATAATAACAAGAACAATAATAACAATGATGATGATAATAATAATAATATCCGAGGATCACCAGAGGGACCTGAGAAATCAATCCTCTCATCTGGGCATTCTTAACCTTTTTGGTGCCATGGACCCCTTTGGCAATCTGGCAAAGCCTTTGGACCCTTTCTCAGAATACTTGTTTTCCCAATGAATCAAAGATATTCAATAAGATTGCAGAAGAGGCCAATACCATTCAAATAGAATTACCCATTTTTTTCAAAACTATGTTTATGGATGCCCAAAGCCTAAGTATGCCCTTTTACAGATGAGAAAACTGAGACCTGGCATATGGTGCAAAAGAAAGAGAACAATGGCTCTCCAGTCAGAGGACTTGGGTCCAACGCCCACCTCTAATACTACCCTTCTGAGCTGGGGTTAGACAGTATGTCTGTGAGACATTTCTTCACCCAGAAAATGAGAGGTTTGGCCCCAGAGACCCCCCGAGGTCCATTTCAGCTGTATTTCTCTGATCCCCAAACTGTAGATAAGGTTCCAGACATCTCTACCTGGTTGTGAGCTAACAGTGTTATCAATGAACGCAAACATACCACATCTCTTAGACCCAATACGTGGGAGGATAAATTCAGGAAGCAACAAAGGTGCTGAGAGGCTCCACTGGATGAATGAAATAAGATGATAATAATAAAAGCTAGCTAAAGAGAGCTATACGGTTTATCATCTCATTTCATCCTTACAATAAGACTTTGCAATAGGGGCTATTATCAGCCCCCTTTTACAGATGAGGAAAACTGAGGCTGAGAGAGGTTAGCTGATTTGCCCGCGGCCAGATAGCTAGTACTTGAGGCAAAACAACAATAAGGACAATAAGGACAGACATAGTAATAGTTCACTTCACAAGATCAAGACGCAGGATGAACATGACTAAAGACAATGGCAGGTTTTTGTGGACTGTAACTTGAGTGAACAGCCCACGCCACTAGATCATAGCCTAGGTATAATGGATGACACTGATGCACTCAGTGCTGGGATACCAACAATCAGGAAAGAAATTCCAAACCAGAGGCACAAGAACTGCAGTTGAAGGTCAGCTAAGAGCCCTGAGTCACGGGGTGGGGGGCAGGGATGAGGGGCTGCAGACCAGGACAAATGAGAAATTAAGCTAAAGTGGGGTGAAGGATGATGTTAGCCAAATGTGTAACCAGAAAAGAAGGAAGAGAAGCAGGGATGGATGGGCAGCCTTTCTGCTTCCTTCTACAAGGAAGTTTATGAGATGATGGGTGACAGGCACCCAGGATGGGCAACCTGGACAGGATTTCACCTCTATTGTTGGCAGGGAATAGCCATATGGATGAGATTGCAGAGCCATGGGACTGTTGGAATGAATTGTTCTAGATGTCCAAAGCCTGAAGAGAGGAGGGAGAATCAGGAGAAAGGGGGAAAACAGGAGAGAGCTGGAATCTCAGGTCTTGAATGCCAGGCCAAGGAGTGTGACTTTTATGGATGGAATCAGGGATACACTGGAGCCAGTTCCAATTGTTAAAATTTTCAATGGAAGCATTTATACGTTAGAAATCAGGAATTTGGGGGTTAGCTGGGGGGCTTAGTAGATTCAGAGGCAGACCTAGAAATGAGAGGTCCTGGGTTCAAATCTGGCCTCAGACACTTCCTAGCTGTGTGTCCCTGGGCAAGTCACTTAGCCCCCATTGCCTGGCCCTTACCACTCTTCTGCCTTTGAACCAATACACAGTATTTTTATTAAAAAAAGAAAGAAAGAAAGAAGGAAGGAAGGAAGGAAGGAAGGAAGGAAGGAAGGAAGGAAGGAAGGAAGGAAGGAAGGAATTTCCAAGTCGATAGTTTTGTTGATTGTCTACAGTGATGGGCAAACTTGTTAAAGAGGGGGCCAAAGGAAAGGAAATGCTCATCTGTCAGTCTGTTTCTAAGGCAACTCTTTGGAAGTTTCATTGTATTGTATCCTACTCATTGTGTTCCTCAGATTAGGAATAATGTGGCGTAGCAGGATAGAACATTTCAGGACCCTACATCTAGCCCGTGGACTATAGTTTGCCCATCACTGGTCTAGATTTAAGAAAGTGACAAAGAAAATGTGCACTATGCAGATTCAGTTGAAATCTAGTAAGGATGTCGTCATTTCTTTAGGAGAGCCAGTTGTTAAACCCTTGCCAGCCCACCCCTGGACGCACAAAAATAATGTCATTAACTGGTTTCCCAAGAGTGGGTTGGGGAAGGTGGTGACCCAACCAACAGTGAGACCATTCCATTGCCTCAGCAATGATTAGGAGAACAAAGTCAATACTCAGTCTGGTGACGCTGGGTGGTATTAGGGAACTGAGTGTCAATCCAAGCTGACCCACATACTTACCTAGGTGACCTGGGACAGGGAAGTCACTTCCTCTCTCTAGGCCTCAGTTTCCCCATTTTTAAAATGGTGGGTTGACTAGTTGGCCTCTGCAGTCTCTTCCAGCTCCTTAAGATCCAGGACTGCTTGGGTTGGGATTTGTTTCTTTAGGGGATTTTTGCCTTTTTTGAAGGGATCCCCAGCACTTAAAAATCTAGTTCTTTTTTCTCTTATGATATGGTAAGTTGCTGTAGTTTGGCTGCCAGTGGGTAAGTGCAATATTACTGCATTTTGTTTTACAGATTTATGGTACAGAATTTACTTTAATTGGACTCTAATACAAGGGCCTGTTGTGAATTTATTCTTGTTTACTTAAAAGTTTTATACATACATAGATTTTTGATATTTTGATTCTTATTTTGAATTTTTATCTCTCCCAAAATTTAATTTTCTTATGTTTTTGGTTTTTCTTTTGATAATTGACTCATATACCCCATAACTCAACGATGTGTTCTGAGCTGATCAGGGTGTTTCCTTTTTAAACATCCTCTTCAGAGGGGATTGTATTTTTATAAAAATCCAAACCTTAAAATTTTGTTCAAAAACTTTTTTTCAGAATAAAGTCTGCTAATGCTTTGAAACCAGAAATGGACTATTTGCCTGCAGAAACCTACACTGAATCAAGATGATACAGAAAAGATGCCTGAATAAATCTACACTGAATCAAGACAATCCAAAATGAACTTTGGGGTGCAACTAATTGAACTTGAGGGGATTGAAAACAATTACTTGAATTGTAAACTCTTATGCCAAAGGGGATTGCCCCCTAATAGGCTTTTTGTCAATGCACCTAGCAAAACATTGGTTTTGCTCTCTCTCTTTCTATCTCTTTTACTTACCTCTTATCTCTAACTATTATAGCTAGAACTTTAGGGGTACAAGATGATTTTGTCAAATGATCAATTGAGGAGACCAATCTCCCAAATGATCACAGGGGGGATTGTGATAATTGGATTACGTCTACACTGCCCATCTTTAGATTTAATCACCAAAGGTGGAAAGCACCTTCAAATTCTGGGAGGTCCTCACCCACGTGTGCTAGAGTGAGTAACAAATCAGAATCAACGGACCGCCCCCTTTCTCACAGAAAGTGCCTATTGTGATTGGACACGCAGGCTAGGAGAAGGCACTGGAAGTGACACATACTTGACCCCTTTAAAAAGAGGGAGTTGAGTGAGTGAAGTGAAGCAGCTTCTGGTTTGGTGAAGGGGACCTGAGAGAGCTTTGCTGATTCGTGACCGAGACTGTTCCATGTGGTGAGTTTAAAGACTGAATCTTCCTGAACTTCTTTTAAGAAACTTCTTTTTATAGACTCTGTGAATGAAGTTTGCTCCATTCACCTCCAGGCCTCCGGCCCTTTAACCCTCGGCTGAGGGTTAAGATCTACCTGGACTAATCAGTGGGATAGATTCTTATCTCTGTACTTCCTCTCTCTCTTCTCATGTAAATAAATTTCCATAAAAGTCAATTTTGGTTTGAGATTATTCTCAATTGAGGATCGATAATAGTTCAATCCTCTGGCGACCATCTTTAATATATTGAACCCATAAAACCTCTTTTTCACCCTTACATCTCAGGCACATCATTGCTATGTGACCTTGGACAAGTCACTTAACCCCCAATTTCTAGCCCTTCACACTCTTCTGAGTTGGGACCAATACAGAGTATTGATTCTAAGATGGGAGGGAGGGAGGGAGGGAGGGAGATGAGAAACTAAGCTCAGGGCAGGCCTTAGGTTACTCTAACCTGAGATAGTAGCTGGAGGGCTTCCTCAGGCTCTGGGGCCAGAATGTAAAACAAACAACAGGAAATGGATCTCCTATGCCAAGGCTTAATTCTATTTGTTTTGAGCAGGGATTTACAATTTTGTGTATTTAAGACCTGGCTGGGTGGCTCTGGGTCAACAATATTAGGCATGTTTGCCCAGGTGATGAGCAGGGAGAGCCTGCCTTTGACAGAGAAGCACTTCTAGGAAGGATTGGGAAACAGCCCAGCCCAGCCCAGCCCTTCTTCCCCCCATTTCAGGGATCTGCCATCTCATCAATAAAGGCCATACAGATCATGAGTCCCCTTATCCTGCTCCCAATCCTGGGCACTTCCTCCTAGCAGGTCTCTGCAGAAGGCTGACCCAACCTGCCAAGCTGGACCTCTCAGAACACATATAGTCAATCATTAACAGAGAGCTTCAAGGTTGACTAAGGGCTCTCCACCGTGGCCTTCTCTTCCCGTAGTTGGACAGTGTCTTATAGCCCCTTTTGTACATTTTTTAAGTCCTGCCTTACCCTTTTGTCTTACTATCAAGTCTAAGACATTAGAGCAGCAAGGGATAGGCAGGCAGAGTTAAGTGACTTGCCCAGGGTCACACAGCTAGTTAGTGTCTGAGGTAGATCTGATGAAGCTCTATCCACTGTGCCACCTAGCTACCCCTCCCACCTGTTCATTTTAGCAACTGGACAATTATTGTTTCACCATCACATAGAAAGCAAACCATCCGTAAATGCTGTGATGGTGCCAAAGTTCCCATATTTGGGTTTGTTTCCCATCAAAAAGCCAGGACCACTAGTGTACTCCCTGCATGATGACTGCAGAGCCATTTTGATGCATTGAAACATATACAGCTAGAGGGTGCCCTGGATTGAGTGCTGGGTTTAAGAGTCTGGAAGACCTGAGTTCAAATTTGACCACTGACATTTGTTAAGTGTGTGACTGTGGGCAAGTCACTTTCCCTCTGGCTGGAAGATAATAATAAATCTATTTCCCACGGCTATGGTGGGACCAAATTAGATAGGGCTTAAGCACAGTGCTTGGCATACAGGAGGTGCTCAATAAATGCTTGTTTCCTTCCTCGAATGAGCATGGTGTCTGCCACTATTATAAGCACTTTCTTTGAGGGCAGGGATTGACTGGTTGATTTCAGAGCCTAATTCAAAATAAGTAGTTATGGAGGCAGCTGGGTAGCTCAGTGGATTGAGAGCCAGGCCTAGAGACAGGAGGTCCTGGGTTCAAATCTGGCCTCAGACACTTCCTAGCTGTGTGGCCCTGAGCAAGTCACTTGACCCCCATTGCCTACCCTTACCACTCTTCTGCCTTAGAGCCAATACATGGCATTGAATCCAAGAGGGAAGGCGAGAGTCTAAAATAAATAAGTAAATGCTTATATGTGGCTTTTGTTCATTCTTTTATTCAATCAATCAAGAAGCATAAATAAATAAAGTAGCTGCTGTGTGCCAGAAACTGAGCTAAGTGCTGGGTCTACAAAGTGGACACAAAGTCTTTGCCCTCAAGCAGCCGACACGGGACTAAGTCTATACATAATATGGACAAACGGGAGATTAATACAAGGTAGTTTGGGCAGGGAGTCCACAGGCAGCTTTCCGTGGGGGAGTGGAGTTGCTCTAGAAGATCTGCACCAGGCGACGGTCCTTCTCCCCACTGGACTCCCCTCAATTCTGCTCCTCTGTAAAATGAAGGGAACTGACCTCCAGGACTCCTGAAGTCCCTTCCCACCGGGCTGCTCTTAGTCTGAGACTCCCCCTCCCTAGTGGCTGTGCCCATTTCTTTCTAGTCACAAATGGACAACTAGAGATAATGGACACACGGACACACACAGCGATCCAGAAGAGAATATCCTGGGAGTGGGGCAGATCCTGCATTTGGGGGAAGTTATTATCATCAATCGCCCAAGGGACGAAGGCGCTGAGGGCTGGCACCCTTTAGCACAGCGTTCCCTCTTTACACATATGCCTCCTCTGCCTAACACAACACCCCTCCTCACCACCTCTTGGACTTCCAAAATCTCTTCAAAACTCATTTCCAGGGCCACCTCCTTCAGGAGTTCTTTCTTGATATACACATGTAATTTGCTTATGAGTGACGGTACCCTCCAACAACCCATTCCTTATTTTGCTTATATCTTGTATCTACCCATCTGAGGAGATGTCCTATTCTCCCTCCCTGCCCTCCCCAAGTAGAATAAGAGCTCCGCTACTGTCTCTGTATCATTAGTGACTAAAACAATTTCCTACACACAGCAGGAGTTTAATAAATGCTAGCTGGATGGATTATTCCAATGGAGGAACACCCATAGGGATGAGATTGTGAATCTCCTGAAGAACTGTAGTCTATGGAGGAGAAATGTCTTCTCTTGGGGATCCTTCACCTTTTGGGGAGTCACAGATCCCTTCAGGCAGGCTGGGAATCCTCTGGCTCTGAGAGGTGCCACTGGAGTGAGGAGAGGAGCCAAATGAACACTACAAATTTAACAAAGTAAATTCAAGTGCAATATGATAGAGATAATGGTCATTTGTGGTTTTCTAAGTCAAAATGTACCTGAAGTTCGAGTTTGACAATTTCTATTTGAGTCTGACAACACTGTTCCGGCTCTCTACTCAGAACCATGTTTTTCTAAGAGAAAGTACAAAGAATTCAATGACCCTGAAGTGGAGCTATTGACTCATTCAAACACTAGGAGCCCAGGGAAAGAGTCCCGCTGCAGAAGCACCTGGCACTTCTAAGGCTCACAAGCAGAGGTCCAGGATTTTCAAGGTCACACCCATCATCCCAGAAATCCTCATGGGGGAGTGTTGTAGGATAGAAACAAGAGTATGTTTATCACTGGAGGATACAGGTTGGAATCTTAGCTGTCACTCACTTGCAGGATAAGCTTGAAAAAAAAAATCCCCTCGCCCGGCTGCTTGGTGGGTCTCCAGGATCCTCACCTGGGAGGCCTAGAGGACCCCCCAGGGCCCTTCCCGTTTTGATGCTGTCATCTAACCCTTCTCCCAGGTGGGTAGGAGACAGCCCCAATCCAAGGACTGAGAGAATACCCCAGGCATCTGACTCAACCCATCTGCGCTCCTTCTCTCATTTGAACTCTGAATCATCAAACACTGGCTTTCCCCAAATTAATGGAAGAACTGTCTGGTCCCACAACAAAGGTGAGCTTTCAAGATTAATTTGCTGCCGGCTACAAGGGAAAGGAATGTGGAGAGGAGACTAGTTAAAAGGTAATTTGTGTTTACAAACCATGTTGCTAATAGAGTCCCCCCCCTTTTTTTCTTTCCTTTCAATTTAGAAGAGATTTTTAAAAGATTTCTGAAAACTCTGCTTTTGTAGATGGGTCCTATTAAAAAAAAAAAAAAGACAATGTCCTCTTCCCTCCCTCCCCCCAGCAAATAATCTTAAACTCTTTTGTGTCATGGGCCCCCTTAAGAGTCATTCTGGTGATATCTATGGACCTCCAGTGAGATAATATTTGTAAAGTGCCTGACAAAGTTAGAGAAGGTAAAGCTAAAAGGGGCGTCCAGGGACAAGTTTCTCCCACCAATCCCTGGGCACCTTCCTTCTGGAACTGGAGCTCCATATTCCTACATTTATGGTGGCCTCTTCATGTGGATGCTTCATGACTTTCTTTGGGGAATTAACTCCGAAACCCTCTATCCCTCCCTGCTTGGATCCTCAACTCATCTCATACAGACTCGTCCTAAAGATCAGTGTAGCCATTCTGTTTGTCCTGGAAGCCTTACAGCCAACAGCTAGCTTCAGTCAAAAGAAAGAAAATTTGGCCTGGTCACTGAAGGAGGATTGACTGTACAAGCACAGAACACAATGATACAGAATAAGAGTACACAAGGAAATAATTCTTTATAGTAATAGCACAGCACTTTATAAATCTTCACAACAATCCTAGTTACTATTATTGCCCCCATTTTTCAGTTACAAAAACTGAAGCAAACAGAGATGAAGTGATTTTCCTAAGATCCTACCACTGATAACTGATTGAAGCTGGACTTGAACTCAGGTTTTCCTGACTCCAGACCCAGTGCTCTATCCATTGGGCCACCCATCTCTTTCTCCCTCTTCTCAATGAATAACTTTGATGTATACTTTGAAAAAGGAAAATAAAACCAGAATTTCCCAGTAGACCCCACAACTGACCAAGATTTACACAAGCTTAAACAATAAAGCTATTGTAGTCACCGTCCTCCCCACCTTTGTCCTCTGGGATTGGCTCCTACAATTACTCTAAGCTCAGCTGCATTTTCATGTATGTCACTGGGTATAATATTTTTTGGTTCTAGTCTTTTTGCTTAGCATCAGCTCATGGACCAGAGTACCAGGGGTAGAAGGAAGGAGGGAAGGGAAGGGAAGAAGGAAAGGGAAGGGAAGGGAAGAAAGGAAGAAGGGAAGGGAAGAAAGGAAGAAGGGAAAGGAAGAAAGGAAGAAAGGAAGAAAGGAAGGAAGGAAGGAAGGAAGGAAGGAAGGAAGGAAGGAAGGAAGGAAGGAAGGATGGAAGGAAGGAAGGAATTCATTGATATTTTTTATCCAGGGCTAATTATTTGCCAGGTGCTGAAGATACACATTTTTGTTCCTTTGTTTCGGTCATGTCCAACTCTTCCTGACCCCATTTGATGTTTTTTTGGCAAAGATACTGGAGTGGTTGGCCATTTTCTTCCCCAGCTCATTTCACAGATGAGGAAACTGAGACAAACAAGATTAAGTGATCTCCCAGACTCACAAAGCTAACAGGTGTCTGAGGCCATATTTGAACTCGGGAAGATGAATCTTCCTGACTCCAGGCTCTATCCACTGCATCACCTTGGTAGCTTGTCCCCAGTAGATACAAAAGTACAAATAGGGATGGATCTCTGTCCTCAAGGAGATGATAGTCTTTTTTTTTTTAAACCCTTACCTTCCATCTTAGATTCAATACTGTGTTCTAGCTCCAAGGCAGAAGAGCTTTAAGGGGTAGGCAAAGTGACTCGCCCAAGATCACACAGCTAGGAAATATCTGAGACCAGAGTTGGACCCAGGAGCTCCCATCTCTAGGCCTGGCTCTCAATTCAGTGAGCCACCTTGCTGCCTCCAAGAGATGATATTCTAACTGAGGACAATACACAGAGGGCCATGGTAGCCAGGGAAGGCCACTTGATGAAAAGATGTGCTAAAAGGAACCATTTAGGCCATCTGGTCCAACCCTTCAATTTACAGAGAAGAAAATCAAGGTTGTGATAGTCTTCTGTCCTGACTAGTGAGCCAGTGAGTGTAAATAACCTGGGCCCAAACCTGTTGCTGGACCCATTCCAAGTTCCACCGAACACCCCGCTTTCTGCCAGAAGCCTCTCCAAGACCTTACTCTTAGGGTCTTCCCTCTGTGGATTATCTCCTCATTTTATCATGCTTCTCCTCTTTGTTCTTGGTTGGTTGGTTGTACATTGTCTATTGTCTCCCCATTGAACTGTGATGGCCCTGAGAGCAGGGATCCTCTTTTGCCTCTCTTTGTATCTCCAGGCTTAGCACTATCCCTGGCCCATAGTAAGTGCTTAATAAATGCACTTCAACTGACTAAAGACACAGAGACTGCCTCAGTTTCCTCAACTGTAAAATGGAGGTAATAATGGCACCTACCACCCAGATTTGTTGTCAAGATCCAATGAGATAATCTATGTAAAGTGCTTTGAAAGAGCTAAAGAAATGCTAATTATTATTATTAGCAAGACACAGAAACATATAATTTGGAGAAGAATCATTAGTACTCCCTGCTCTGCTGAATAATATCAGATTCTATAAACAAAACAGAACTTATTCTTGCCAGGAATTTTTCCTGTTTGATTATACTAACTACTTGCTCCAGGAAAGCTAAATCTCTTTCTAACCTTTTACAGATCAGGAAACCCCACGGGGATGTGACTCATCCAAGGTCATATAGGTAATATCAGGGGTGGGATGTGAACCCAGATCCTCAATCTCTGAATGCAAAATCTCTTCAAACCTAAGCTTCTGCTGGGAATCAAAGAGGAGGCAGCTGACCTGTCCTTTCTAGGGCCGTGGGCTTCTTTCTGTGAATATTAGAGCCCACGGGAACCAAAGCCAGAGACTTTCCATCAGCAAAAGTTTCAATAATGGAAGCAAATGCTAATGCTGGTTTTAAGGGCCATATGTTTGGCCTGCAGTGTTGAAGACCCTCAAGCCAAAGATAGAACAAACAGTCCCTGACAAGAGAATGGCTTGACATTTGTCAGGAGCCCTCCATCCATCCATCCATCCATCTGTCTATCTGTCCGTCCATCCAGGGAGCATCTTCCCCCTTGGCTGATGGCACTGGCCTGGGTCTGAGGCTGTCGGGTGTGTGATGTCCAATTTCTCCAGCCCATTTTGAAACAATTGAACAAACTCTAAAGATAGAGACTCGGTGTGGAAGGTTTAGGAATGCTTGTTGGTTGCAGCTGAGAGGAAGGCACCCCTCATTCTCTGTAGAGGCTTTCCTCAAGGTCTCCTGAAATGAAGAATCCACTTGCAGGAGGAGTTGCACAGCTGGGTGTCTTGGTGTATTGAGAGCCAGGCCCAGAGACAGGAAATCCTGGGTGCAAATCTGGCTTTGGACACATCCTAGCTGTATGACCCTGGGCAAGTCACTTAACTCCCATTGCCAAGCCCTTAAAGCTCTTCTGCCTTAGAACCAATACACAGTATTGATTTTAAGACAGAAGGTAAAATTGATTCTAAGACAGAAGGTAAAAATAAAAAAACAAAAAAGAGGCCACTGGTGCTTCTGTTACCTAACCTGTCACCCTTGCCATGTGATTGCTGAGTCCTCTTTTCTTCCCAGCCTACAGTCTGTTGATGACTTCTTTTTATGTTGTTTCATCAGCCAGAATTGTGATTTCTTTGGCTCTGAGAACTCCTCCTGGAGGAAAGTCCTCTCCCTGGGCGACCGAACTCCTGTTCTTCCATTTACCATCCATCTCACAGTCACTTAAGGAGAGGAGAGATGAAGCAATCTGCCCAGGGTCACCCAGGGAGTAATTGCCTGAGGCAGGACTGAAGCGAATTCGCTCCCCACTCCCCAAGCTGCTTCTCCTCCTCATTCCAGCATCATTACGAAGGATGAGTCTTTGGGCCTGTGATGTCATTGGTCTAGGCGACTCCTAGAGAAGAAAACTTCCCCTACTCATTTCTGGAACAACATGCTATTCATAAAGCACTTAGCACAGTGCCTGCCCATAGTAGGTGCTTAATGAATGCCCATTCCCTTCCTTTTCCTGACCTAATACAGGTTACGATCTAACTTCAGAGTCTAAAAAAGTTGCCCAGATTCTGGGAAGATGGCGACTTAAACGGAGCAAATCTTAAAACCTCCGCACCCTTACACACTGAGATAGAAAACAATGCACTTCAAGAAGAAAGAGGACCATATCTAACAACAGGACAGAGCAGGGGGATCCTACTACTGGACAGCTAAAGAGGTACACCAAGAAAAAGGCTTGAATTCTTGAACTGTCGAGTCTGAGGGTATAGAAGGGGAATCCCAGGACCCCTCCTCCACGAGCTGTGCAGAGTCTCCAGTGGCCCCTGAAATTTCCAGGCGGACGGGTGCACCAGCCTGGAGAGTGGGCCTTGCTGGCGCCGGACTTGGGGAGTTGAACAAAAGCACCGGGGAGATGACTGGAGGAGAAAGCCAGAGAAACAAAGCAAAAACACTCAGAAGATGGCGGCTTAGATGGAGCCAAGCCTCAGACCATCTAGATTCATCACACCGAGATGGAGAACAAAGGACTTCAAGAGGAAAGAAAACCAGATCAAACACAAGGACAGAACAGGAGGACCCTACTGCTGGACAGTTCAGAGAAACAATCCATACTGTTCCCCCCCACACACTTTTTTTTTCCCCGTCTCCAGGTTTTAGACTCAGGGCACATTAAGCAATATGGACTAATCCAATCAATACAGGTTTAATCCCATCAATTGGACAGATAAGAAGTCTTCAGGGGGCAAGGAAACTCCAACACCCCTCCCCCTGCACAGACTGCAGAGAAAGTAACTACAAACCTCCATTGCCAGCTGATGGAAGATCTTTCATCAAAGCTCATTAAATTCATCTGCTTAAACTAGCAGAATAGAAAAAGAGAAAAGAAATGACAATTGACAGCTTCTTTCAAGGAAGCGAAAAGAAAGCAAATGAAATAGAAATAGAAGAAGAGAAAGAAGTTCCAGCAAATTAGACACAGGTTTTGGAAGATCTCAAAATTCAATTAACTCAAGAACTTCAGGAACTCAAAAAGCAATCAAGAGAGGCTGACAACAATTTGAAAAAGAAAATACATGAACTAAAACAAGAAAATAAAATCTTAAAAACCAGAATTAACCAGCTTGAAAATGATGCAAAGAAGGCAAAAGATGATCTACAAAGAAAATCAGACCAGAAGGAAAAGGATGACCAAAAAGCCAGGGATGAAATTCAGTCTTTAAAAAATAGAACTCAACAACTAGAAGCAAATGACTTCGCAAGGCAGCAAGAATATATAAAACAAAATTTAAAAAATGAAAAATTTGAGGAGAATATGAAACACCTCATTGATTCAACCAAAGATCTGGAGAACAGAGCTAGAAGAGATAATTTAAGAATTATTGGTTTACCAGAACATCATGACAAAAGAAAAAGTTTAGACATCATCCTACAAGAAATTATTAGAGAAAATTGCCCTGACATTCTTGAACAAGAGGGAAAAGTGGAAATTGAAAGAATCCACAGATCACCTCCTATATTTAATCCACAACTGACAACTTGCAGGGATATTATAGCCAAATTTAAAACCTACCAGACCAAGGAGAAAATATTACAAGCTGCTAAAAAGAAGTCATTCAGATAAAAAAAGTTGCCCAAGGGCTCTGCCCAGGGTTACTCGGCCAATATGTGGCAGGATTTGAATACAGATCTTCCTGACTCCCTAAAACTCAACACCAGGCTGGAGAGAAACACCCTAACCCAAAGGGATACAGAAGGAGCCTCTTTGGTCCATATACTGCTTTTTAGGTCTACTTAGCAATTTACATACATAGTCTCCCTTGGGCATGAATTGAGTGGAGGGTGCAAGGAACCCAAGAATTAATATTCCTGTTTTATAAGTGAGAAAACTGAGACATAGAGATTTTCCCAAGGTTATGCCACCAGCAAGCATTAGAGGCAGGATCAAAACCTACATCTTTCCAGCTCCAAGTCTAATACTCTGGGCACCATATGGGCCACTCTCCAGTTTTATGAAAAAAATGACTCCTGGGTTGACTGAGCAAGAAGGTAGACCAGAGACAGAAAGAAAGTTGAGGCAGTGCATCATAGCAGAAAGAACACATGATATGGAATAGACTGGCCTGGGTTCAAATCCCACCTTGCTATTTGGGACTATTGGATAATTCCTAGACTTAGAACTGGAAAAGGTCCCAAGGCATAGTGGGGAGGGACAAGAAATTCCAACCTCTTTAATTTACAGAGGAGGTAACTGAGGTCTGAGGACCTTATATGACTTATTCAAGACCAAATTGGTCTCAGAAGCAGAACCTGAACCTAGGATCTCCTAACTGTCTTACCACTCTGCTTACTCTCCTTATTACTTGTATGACCTTAGTAAAGTCATAGATTCAGAGGAGCCTAGACCTACAGTTGGAAGAGACCTTGGTGGCCATCTAGTCCAACCTCCTTCATTTTATAGATGAGGAAACTGAGGTCCCTGGGGTTGTGATTTGCCCAAGGTCATAGATAGTGGGTGGGGTGGGGGGGAGCAGGATTTGAATTGAAATTCTCTGAATACAAAGTTAGCACTCCCAAGTTATTTACCCCTCTCAGGGCCTCAGTTTCCCTACCTGCAAAAATGGGGTCAGAGATGATGATTATAAAGAAGTTTCCTTTTCTAAATCCTAAGTATCCAATCATTTATTCCAATTTCTATTACTAAAATGTGGCCACAAGTAAACCTATGTCTTCTTAGCCTCTTAAGTTATGTTTTTAAAGAGCATTAAGGAGCATACATCTCTGAAACAAAACTCAATAAAACATGCCCTAGCCCAGCAAAGGAGAGCTTTGGCTTGGTGCTACAGTGCCGGGAAAGGCAGTCATCCGTCATCCCACTGAAATTCTGACTTCATGTCAAAGTGTTGGACCAAGAACCTTTCTAGCCAAAAGGCTGGGGATGCTGCCAAGACCACCTATGGAAAGTGAATTACAGCATCTTAGAATGTATTACCTTGAGCTGTGATCTCAGAACCTGAGCTAAGCCAGAGGAATTAATCAGCTAATGGGTGGGAAACTTCCTGGGGCCCCCAGCTCCTGCCCTGAAGACCTCCCAAAGCTGTCTTGGTTGGTGAATCATCAGAGACTCCTCTACCTGAATGAACTCAATGACTTTTGTCAGTGAGGTTTCAGGGCTAGTTGATCTCACCCGACATTCTTCCGTCCCCACGTACGCCTTCTTCAAGGGCCAATGCATCAATGGAAATGACTCTCAAAAGTCCTGAAAACACTTATCCTATAGACATAAATGTTCCATTTCCTATTAAAATGGGGATCAAGGCTAGCACAGATAGTGTCAGAACATCTCAGAGTTGGAAAGGACCATATAACCTAATCTTTGCTTCAAGATCTCCAATGATAGGGGCCCCCTCCTCAGCCAGGATAGCTCACAGAGAAAAATAGTGATGGTTTTGCAATTGGAAGACCTAGGTTCAAATCTCACCTTTGACATTTACAATCTGGGAACTTGGGCAAATCTCTGAATTTTTCTGTGCCTCAGTTTCTTCCCCCATAAAATGAGAGAGTTGAAGTAGGTGGCCCTGAAGTTCCTTCTGGCTAAAGATCTATGATTTTCATTAGCCAAAATCTGGTCCCAGTCCTTCCTTCTTGGGACAGACAGAACAATGTCTCTTCCCTCCCACAAAGGACAGCTCTGGCAATACTAGAAGATGGCCGTTGTGTCTCTCCTCTCTCCCTGGTGATCCTTCTCCAAGTCTTCTTGCCCACCATGTCAAGTTATCTGCTGCCTTTTCCATATCCCTGTCATCAACTACGTAATATCCATCTGAAAATGTGACCTCCAGGACTGCACACAACCATCCTGCTGTGTTTTCTGACCAGGGTGGAGAACAGAGGAACCACTACTTCCCTAATCCCATTTGGGGAGGTACTTCAGCCTTAATGTCCTTCAAACCTTCTCTCTGCCACCTAGAAGGAAGAATATTAACAAGAAGCCATCTCTGTACACTCTGTCCCTCATGCCTGGAATTCACTCCCTCCTTCCTTCCACCTCTTAGAATCCCTCCTACACTTCCAAACTCAGCTCAAACACCATCTCCTATATGAAGCTTTCCCTGACCACTTGCCCTCTCCTCCAGTCCTATTGCCTTCCTTTCAACAAAGAATTACTTTATATATATATATATATATATATATGTAAATCTCCCCCAACAGAAGGGGAATAACTACACACACACACACACACACACACACACACACACACTTTTTTTTTTAATTTTCATTTTTTGTTTTGCCCATCAATAGATTCCTTGTCTAGGTCACCATGGAGATAAGAAGGAAAATGACAAAAGAAGCGGGTTCCTGGTCATCCCTGAGCTACGTGCCCAGTTCTGGGCTGGGCATTGGCTATGATCATCAAAGATCAAGTGTATTTCTTTGATACCCATCAATCCATTCGTAAGCTCATCATTGGAGGTACAGAATATGGCTCATCCATGCTTTCACCTCCTTCTCCGAGGTGGCATTCGTCCTTACCACTAGACACCGTCTCCACAGAGGAGTTGCTCACCACAATGGTGGCCTCCCTCTGTGTCTTTTCACATTTTGTGGATCCTACCTCAGTCCCCTGGAGAAACCTCCATCATCCCAACTCTCAACAGTCAACACTAGTCCACCTCCTTTCCTGGTCCCACTGCCAGGATCTTGGAGGTCAGCTCACTATAGCCATTCTACAGCCTTCCTTCACCCACAATGCATCTTTCCACAGCTCTCTGGACCGTTTTCATTCATTAAAGACAACATTAAAGAAGCTTTAGCATCCACTTTGCTGCCGGACACTGAAGGACCACAGGACTTCTCCATCTCACTTCTGGCCAGAAATATCCATTGGGATTGTCACTCCCGTTTTGTCTTACTTTTCTATCTCCATCCCCAGCCCTCTGTATACAGTATGTGCTAACTAATGGCTTTAGTCATGCATTTATTCATCATGAACAAACGACCTTATGGGTTTCCTGGTTTGTAACTGTGTAACTGTGCAACTTGGGACATGAAGAGGTCAGAAATAGATTTCCAAGCCCAGAAATGTTTAAATAAAGGAAGAGGATTTAGTGAGCCCTTCCTGGCTGCCCAGCATTGTTCTATGGGCTGGGATGTATCCATAGCCTGCCCTCAAGGAGCTTATCTTCAAATATAACAGAGGAAAATTAATCTGGAAAGGCTGTTTGGACGAAGGAGGTGGCCACTATCCAGCACCTGCTTCCTGAGCCCTTTCCTGCAAGGGCCGGCTTGGTTTGTTTGCTGTTCTCAGAGCCGAGGAAGAAGCAGGGCTGAGGCGCAGCTCCAGAACAGCAGCTGGAGGTGTGAGGAGGGAACGGAGGGGACCGACAGCAGCAGCAGCAGCAGCAGCAACGACAGCTGGGTAGTACCAGGAAAGTGGCCAGAGGGGGGCCATCTTCTTTGAAGTCACAACCCCCTGTAGTTTCTTCCTCGGGCCTTGCGTGTAACCAAGCAAAGGCTGGCTCTAATTCATCTTCCTCTCGGCACCTCACCTAGCCCAGTGTCTTACACACAGCAAAAACTTCAATAAACATTTGTCGAATGATGAAAATCATTCCAAATCTCAGCGACAGACCCCCTTGGCGTCCTCTGCAACAAAGAGATTTCATTTCAGCGAAGAGAGAAAGCCACCTGCTACCTCTTCCCTATTTCTTCTAATAGGATAAGTCCAGACCAAGAAAAATGTGCTCCACCAGGACAGACACAGAATAAATGAATCTTGGCTGAGTCAAAGTCTCGACAGCAATTCCCTCTTGCCAAGAGATAATTGCCAAAGTCTGAAAACCAGAAACTAGCTCCCAGCATTCTCTGGCTTGCTATTGAAGCTGCTGGGCTCCTGCTCTGTTTGGGAAGCTTTCATCCATGAGTCCCTAAACAGTAGGGCACGGTAGGAAACTCCAGCTGCTCCCCTCTCTGGGCCTGGGCACTGGCTGGCTGTCTCCCCTGCCTGGAATGCTCTCCCTCTTCATCTCTGCCTGCTGGGCTGCCTTCCTTCAAGGCCCAGCTAAAATCCCACCTCTACAGGATGCCTTTCTGGGTTTCTTCATGGGCCGAGGTAGCCAATCATGTTTATACTTTCTATATATTACACAGACGTGGTTGTCCGGAGCTTGTGCCCCTCTCCGCCACGAGACTGGGAGCTCCTTAAAGACAGGGACTCTTTGGGCCCATATTTTTAGGGCATGGGGGCAGCTGGGTAGCTCAGTAGATGGAGAGCCAGGCCTAAAGACGGGAGGTCCTGGGTTCAAATCTGGCCTCAGACACTTCCCAGCCGTATGACCCTGGGCAAGTCACTTGACCCCCATTGTCTAGCCCTTCCCACCCTTCTACCTTGGAGCCACTACACAGTATTGACTTCAAGATGGAAGGTGAGGGTTTAAAAAAAAAAAAACAAACAAAAAAAAAAACAAACACCGTATTCCAGGGCTTAGCACAGTGCCTGGTTAAACGGCATTTTTATTAAACAGCATTTTAATTAAACATTGAACTGCAAGTTTAATGACTTTGTTGCTTAGCACACAGTAGGTATTTAATAAGTGCTCGATGCCTGCTGCACCAGAAAGGTTTAATAAGTGCTGGATGATGGCCAGCCAAGGCGATCTGCTCCAACACTCTCATTTTCCAGGAAGAAAGGTATTCACTCTATTCTCAAAATCAGTCCCAATGACTGGGAGAGAATCTGACAAGATTTCTCACTCAGCTACACGATGGCATCTCATTTTTCTAGATGGGAGGGCGAGGACTATGTCCTTATTTAAACTCTAAGACCACGTCATAATACTATTGCCTAGTATTTAGAGAATGCTTTCAGGTACCTTAATTTGATTTCTAAAGTTATTTATAAGTATTTCTCACAAGTACCGTGAAAGGGAGATGCTATTATATATTACCCCCATTTTACAGATGAGAAAACTGAGACGAGGGACAATTAAGTGAATTGCCCGGGATCACAACTAGTAAGTGTAGACGGTCAGATGTGAACTTAGGGTTCCTAAGCCCAGCTCAGCATTCTATCCACCTGTCTGGTTATTAGATGAAAAGACTTCAGAGGCAATTAGCCAGATTTTACAACCAAAGTCTAAGGCGACATACACCTCCCCAGTTCCTCCAGCTGATTCTCACGTGCCATGAACTCCAGCCCCTTCGCCATTCTGGCCGCCTTCCTCCTCTCAACCTTGGTTACGGCAGTTTGTCTAGTCCTGGAGTTCTTCATTTGGGGCCTGCAAATTTACAAAACTCTATTTTGTGAAGAGGATTTCAGTACCCGCCTTTCTTTGGTTACCGAAGAATTGATTTCATGGCCACACAAAAGCACGATTCGGAGAAGGGGTCCAGGGGCTTCCCCAGGATGCAACTCAAGGGATCCGGGACAAAAAGAAGGCAAAGAGCCCCCGGAGCTGGAGGATAAAAGTCCCACGAGGGCAGGGACTGCTTCACTCTCGCCTCAGTGTGTCTCTCCGGCCAGCAGGGCCTGGCACAGAGCGGGCACACCGTTCCTGCTTAAGTCGGACCTTGGTGGAGCACAGCTTCGCGGCAGGGTGACTCCATGCGGTCCTTCCCGGAGCGCCACTCGCCAATCCTACGGCTTCTCACGCCAAGACATCCTTCTGGGCCCTCCCTGGCCTGGACCCTCTTCCTCTAGTAGAAAAGAAGCTTCTTAACGACAGCGATTTTTGTGCTTGAATCCCAGGACTCGGCCAGTGGCTGGCACCCAGTCATCGAATGAATCAGTGCTAGTAATTCATACAGTCACAGTAAGCGACTTCCCGGCACATAGCTTGGGTCGATGGAAAAAGAGGAGAAAAAGGCTTGTCACCTTGCGAAGACACAAGAGGAAAAGAAGGAAGCCCATGGCGAGGGGCAGGGAGAGGGTGCTAAAGACACGGGAGGGCGCCTCGGGAGAGCGGCGTCCCCTTTCCGTAAGATGGAGGCACGTCTCCATCGCCTTCATCGGAGGGCGCTCGGAGCATCCTGCTCTCTCCTTATTCCCACCCACCCCCTTTAGGTGAGTAACGAGGATCGTTCTCTTCCTTCCGTAGCCGAGGGCAGCACCAAGAAGGTTCGACCAGACAGTGGCCCGAGGACGTCCACCTGTCTGGGCGAAAACCTGGAGCTGAAGCGTTGGCTCCATCTCGGTCCGGCCAGGCTCGTTAAATCTCCCCAAAACCTACAACCGATGTAGGCTCCCAACCGGAGTTGGAAAGACGTAGGAGGCCATTCCGTCCAATGGCCTTATTTTAGAGACGGGGAAACTGAGGTCCAGGGAAGTGCGGTGGACAGCTAAGTCGTATAGTGGGTAAAGTATGAGATCTCAAAGTGCTGGAGGAATTAATGCATCAGTGTTTATTAAGAATGTACTATGGGGGGCAGCTGGGTAGCTCAGTGGATGGAGAGTCGGGCCTAGAGACAGGAGGTCCTGGGTTCAAATCTGGCCTCAGACACTTCCCAGCTGTGTGACCCTGAGCAAGTCACTTGACCCCCATTGCCCACCCTGACCACTCTTTTGCCTTGGAGCCAATACACAGTATGGACTCCAAGATGGAAGGTGAGGGTTTAAATAAATAAACAAATAAACAAATAAATGAATGAATGAATGAATGAATGAATGAATGAATGAATAAATAAATAAATGAATGAATGAAAGAATGAATGAATGAATGAATGAAAGAATGAATGAATGAATGAATGAATGAATGAATGAATGAAAGAAATAGGGATCGAACGTGAAGGGACAAAGGAGAGCATCGAGTCACAGAGGAGAACAGAAGAGAGCGTCCTTAAAGCACTGAGGGTGGGCGGGGGGAATCAAAGAAACCCTCCTCATCCAGGGAGCTTGATTACCATGTTTTGGGTCATCGCCATCTCTGACAAACTGGTGAGGGCTGGGAATCCCTTCTCAGAATCGTGGTTTTCTTCCCAGCATCACAAACCTGGGCGTATATATTGTGTAACACAACCTCTGTCATGATACCTGCCATCTCGGGGAAGGAGAAAGCATGCATGCCAAAATGGCAGCAAATGATTATTTAAGATTATATCAACATGGAATCTGGAAAAAAATGGAAATTTAAAGAAAAATCAAGTTTTTCCCATAAAAAATGTTTTAAAAAAGAATCGAGATTTTGCATAATTTTTTTTTAAATAATCAAGATTTTACCCCAAAAGTCCCAACAGAAACCGGTTCATTTCGGAGACCTTCCTTGCCTCCTCTGAAAGCCGGGACTCTCTCGGCCTGCCCTAACAGAATTCTCCCAAGGCCAAGGCGGCTCCAGCCTCCGGCCAGGCATCCCATGTCAGACCGTGTGAGATTTATGGGGAAAAAAACTTCTGCCCAATCCCATCGGCTCTGGGGCTGAGGAATTAGGATCAGGTGACTGGAGCTTCGGGCTGAGTCGGATCGCTGTTGCCTGACGGCCTCTGGAAGAACTCGAACCCCAGCGAGCTACTGCCCAGGCAGGCCCATCCAGACTTGACAGACGGGGATGAAAGAGCCGAGGCCGGAGAGAGGCTTCAACGTTCCTATTGCATAAGAGCTCCGGCGGGGCTTTGTGAGTCAGAAATCCATCCTGGCAGGGGTTCTTGTTGATATTTGGGGGAAGAAGGCTCTGGGGGTGGCTCTGCCCTAATCCTCCTTCCCCCTCTGGGGGACGCGGGGGATGGAGCTGGTGAGCCAGCGCAAGGAGGGCTTCTAGACGCCTTGGACCGTGGAAAGGCATCAAAGGATAAAGGAACAGGAAGTGAGTTCCAAAAGGAAAAAGGGAGCGAGTGAGTCACTGGACTCACATCAATCTGCCCACCACGGGAAGCCGCAGAATCCCGGGAGGTCAGAGGCCGCTGGGTCCAGCCCTCATCCTTACTGGAATGTCCTCCTGCAGAATCCAATTACAGATCCTGTGTTTCTGCATTAAAGAGATCTTTATTTCTCTCCTTTTTCTTCTCCTGCAACCCCTTGGGTAGGTGTCGGAGAATTCCCTTCACCATTATAGACCTCCACTCATTTGGGGGCATCAGGGCCCCCTGAAAAGAGGGCTGGAGTCAGAGGCCCTACGTTCACAGGCCATCCCTGATATTTATGACTTGTATCACCCCGCTGGGCCTCAGTTTCCCAAATGGTAAAAGGAAGGGCTTGGACTTGCTGGCCTCTGAGATCCCCTCCAGATTTAGATCTATGCTCCTAGGAGCTCTGGCAACGAACCCCGGGGAATTAGCTGAAGCACACAGAAATTAAATGACTTGATCAAGGTCACACAGCTAGTCAATGTCTGAGGCAGGATTTGAACCCAGGTCTTGCTGAATTCCAACTCATCCCTCTATCCATCAGTGCCCCTCCCCCCCCCAAGCTAACAGACATAAATAATGAATGCTGCCCTGGAGGGCTTACTCTGACTCAGTAAAAATTCTATCATAGGGGGGCAGCTGGGTAGCTCAGTGGATGGAGAGTCAGGCCTAGAGACTGGGAGGTCCTGGGTTCAAATCTGACCTCAGACACTTCCCAGCTGTGTGACCCTGGGCAAGTCCCTTGACCCCCATTGCCCACCCTGACCACTCTTCCACCAAGGAGCCAATACCCAGTATTGACTCCAAGACAGAAGGGGAGGGTTTAAAACAAACAAAAAAAAAAAACACGAAATCTCAGCCCTCTTCCTCGGCGTTGCTCATCTCTGAAATACGCTGCCGACTCGCCGGCTGTTATTCTCACGTCTCCTGCCTGCTGGTAGGTCTCGGGGGCTGTCGTGAGCCGCAGCGCCCTGGCCGGAGCGCGGGGCAGCCCCCGGGGGGCGGGAACCGAGCGGCGCCTCCCTCCACGCGAGGACCAATGGCTCCGGCGGCCACGAGGACTCCGTCTAGCCGGGCGGTTCTCAGCCGGAGCCTGCAGAAGGGCGCCTGGAGACGGCGTCCCCCCGGCTCATGCCAGAGCCACAGCGGCCGGGCACACTCGACTGCCCGAGAGCTGCCGGGTGATCCCTCAGCAGACGAGCGGCTCGTCTGCGCACCATCCCGGCATGGGCTCTCTTTGGACGAGTGTCTTAGAGGGACACGCATACGCCCACGCGCACCACACACACGCACACGCGCACCGCACACATGCATACACGCACACGCACGGTGACAAGTCACAGGACGGAAAGGCCAAACCGAAAACGCCGACAGCGTGCCACGTGCCACTTCCGCCACGCGGAGGCCGGCCAGGCGTTCCCTCCCACACCTGGGGACACGCACAGCCCCGCGGCGGAGCCGGAAAGGCTGGTGTGACAAAATCCACGTAGGGGGAGGCGGGTCTAGACAGCAGTTAGTGTGAAAATCCACCTGGGGTTTGACCATCCCATAAGCTTGATAGGAGGAGCAATCTGGGGGTCCTCCTGGAGGCAGCTGCCATCTGGAGGGTGACATGTATGGGGGGGCCAGGCGGGCGGTCAACAACCACTGAGGAAGCCTGCCGTGGGCCAGCCCCTGGGCTCAGCCCCCCTCTGCCCTGGGGGACATCAAAGCAAGATGGCCCTGTGGGAAGGCTCACTGGAGGGGGAGGAATGGGAGCGGGGGTCGTCCAGGACGGGATGAGGCCAGAGTCCGGAAGAAGGCCTGGTAGAGCCGGAGGGAGAAGAGGCCGCCTTCGGGCGTGGGGGCGGCCGGAGAATAGCCAGGAGCGGAGAGCGGCTGGTCGGCCAACAGGGCGGCCCTGTTGAGTGTGTGGCCAGAGGGCCGCCCGTGCCCAGGGAGACCCGAGAGCTCGGGAGGGGCGGGAAGTGTGAGTGTCGGAAAAGCAGAACCCCGAAGAGGGCCGAGTTCCCTTTCCCGGGCCATCCCCGCGGCAGGCGGGTGCCAGAGGACAGGCGGAGCTCGGCTCCTTCCAGCTCCGGGGGACCGTGTGGCCCATCGGTTTGGGTCGGTTTGCTTTTAAAGGCGATGAATGTGGCCTGACAGCCGGCCGGACAAAAAGGAGATCAGGAACAAAGCCTCGAACACAACGGAATGCCCAGCTCTGCGTTTCTGGGAAAGATCCCGGATGCCAGGCCGGGCCCTGCACGCGCCGCAGAGGCGGATGTGGCCGACACCAGGCGTTCCCAACAGAGAAAACACTGGCTTGGCCCTCGGTTAGGGCGCACGACTCGTTTTTGTAATATGTCTGTTTATAGACCCTTTAATAAGGGGCCCCGTAGAACTAGAACTCGGGGCTCCCCTTGTCCCGATGTGCCCACTTAGACGGTGTCCGTATTAGAGAAGGTTCTCCCCTTTCAGTCCTCTTTCTCGTGCCATCTAAAGTCCCTCCTTCACCGGCTTCCAGGAAGAAGGGCTCCGAGCCATTTCCCCTCCCTCTGATCTCTCCCCTCAGCCTTCTTTTCACTCAAACTTTCTCTCACAGAACTACCAATTCTGAGACAGAAGAGCAGGAAGGGCAATGGGGGTGGAGTGACTCACCCACAGTCACACCGATACGAAGCGTCTGAGGCCTCATTTGAACCCAGGACCTCCCTCTCTCTCTGTCCGGCTCTCTGCCCTCTTAATAACTTGTCTCCTACCTACACGATTACTGCTTAAGTCTTTAGCCCAAATGGCCCCCCTGGGCCGGTCTTGCCCTCTTCGCTGGATGGTAAACCCTTGAGGCCGAGCCACGTCTTCCATTTTCCTTCTGTTCTCTCCCATCGGAGTCGACTTTGTCAGTGTTTGTTCATGGAAGGCTCAACCCTTAGAAATCCTCCCTCCGGCCTGTTGGCGTGGCAGGTGGAGTATAGAAGTGTTATTATGGTTATTATTACTATGGTGTCCGTTGGACAATTCTGCGCCTTGGACTTCCTCTCCCAGAACTCCTCTCCCCTTTTCGTTTATGCGGTCCCCACATTGCCCCTTCTACAGTCCCGTAGCTTCTCCCTCTTTCTCTCTTTATTTCCCCTGTGCCGGGCTGAGGAAGGTGGCGTTTGGCTCCAGCTTTTCTGTGTCCGTCAGGATTAATAAATCTTACCGAATGGGATCCTTAGAATATTGATCTTAATTTTGAAAGTCACACCATCATCATTTGTTGCTGTTGCTCTCGTGTCCCGGAGGCACAAGGCTCATGGCCAGAGCGTGGCCCAGGACCCAGGACTCTGCTCTCAAGGATGGGCAGATGAGAGGTCTTGGGGCACAGGTTAAAGGCCAGAAAAGGGCTTAGACCCACCGAATTCAACCTCTTTACAGTATTCTACA
The DNA here is from genome assembly GCF_016433145.1 of Gracilinanus agilis. Lineage (NCBI taxonomy): Eukaryota > Metazoa > Chordata > Mammalia > Didelphimorphia > Didelphidae > Gracilinanus > Gracilinanus agilis. The sequence goes on along the minus strand of NC_058133.1, from coordinate 9,355,446 downwards.
CAGAAAGAAGTTGAGGCTCAGAGGGTTTAAGCTACTTGTGCCGGGTGACTTTCAAAGCTATTAAATGTCTGAGGCAGAAATTGAACTTGGGTCCTCCTATGTTCTATGTACTTAAACCACAGTGTGTCCAGGTCAATTCATGATCTACTATTTATGAGCCGTGTGACCCTGGGCAAGTCACTAGAATTTGGAGTCACTTTCCTTACTGTAAAATGGGGATAATATTTTGCCCACTGCCAAGCTCACAGAGTTGTTACAGTTCATCTCAAAGTGTTATATAAAAGTTACAGGGGCAGCTGGGTAGTTCAGTGGATTGAGAGTCAGGCCTAAGGACGGGAGGTCCTGGGTTCAAATCTGACCTCAGACACTTCCCAGCTGTGTGGCCCTGGGCAAGTCACTTGACCCCCATTGCCTACCCTTATCACTCTTCCACCTATAAGTCAATACACAGAAGTTAAGGGTTTAAAAAAAAAAAAAGTTACAGCCTTGAGATCAATATTCTCTGTCAATCCCTGCAAAGCCCCTTCCAAAAACCAGTGGTGAGAAAACAGTCACCAAAGAGCAGCACAGCAATGTGAACAGTCAGCCTTCTGGTGGCGGAGTATTTAGGGGAAATCTTATCAGGGGCCTGGAGGAGTAGGAAAGAGGACTGGCGGGGAACAGTGGATGGAGAGCCAGGCTTAGAGATGGGAGGTCCTGGGTTCAAACCTGGCCTCAGACACTTTCTAGCTGTGTGACCCTGGGCAAGTCACTTAATCCTTAGCCCTTCCCAATCTTCTCCCTTGGAGCCAATATATAGTATTGATTCCAAGATGGAGAGAGGGAAGGTGAGAAGGAGAGGGAGAAGGAGAGAGAAAGGGAGAGAGAAAGAGAAAGCGGGGAGGAAGGGAGGAAAGGGAGAAGGAAGAGAAGAGGAGAGAGAAAATAACCCTGGAGGGAGACTGGCACTGAAGAGCCAAGAGGGCAGATCAGGGAGGACATCAAGGCTGAGATGCCCCAAGCTGAGCCCTGAAGGGAGCTGGGGGCTCTGACAGGAAGAGGGATGGAGGGAGGGGATTTGGGGCAAGAAGGTGCCACCGCAAAGACAAAGGCAAGAAGCCACCTCACATGCATTACTGGCCAGCCATGTGGCTTCGTTTCCTCATCTCTGGGAATTGAACCCCAGCCCTGCCTTGCCCGCCTCCCAGGGATGCCATAAGGATAAACAAGTACTTTGAAGGGGGCAGAAGTGCCAAGGTCGCCCAGGCTTCTTTAAGGGGCCCCTCCCAAGGGATTCAATGCTGATGTTTTGTGCAGAGGGAAAAGCTTTCTGCTCATCCATGACCGTGATGTCATTCCTTCCAGAAGCAGATGATAAAAGCCAGATGTGGGCTGCCCCCTCTGCCTTCAAAGGCTCTCCATAGTGATTATAAAAGTCAAAAAAGGGGCAGCTGGGTAGCTGAATATATAGTATTGGAATCAATACTATATATTGGCTCCAAGGTAGTTGAGAGCCAGGCCTAGAGACAGGAGGTCCTAGATTCAAATCCGGCCTCAGACATTTCCCGGCTGTGTGACCCTGGGCAAGTCACTTGACCCCCATTGCCCACCTTTACCACTCCTCCACCAAGGAGCCAGTACACAGAAGTTAAGGGTTTAAAAAAAATTCAAAAAAATATCAGGTGAGTCAGGAATAGAAAGCAGAGCCATCACCAGCTCCAACAGGGAACAGGCGTGTCCTGCACAGGATTCAAGGATGGGGAAGAGAAAAAGAAATCTGTATGAATGAAACTGATGGGGAAGGTATGCCAGGGTGCCTAGATGGTCATCACAGTATCCCCAGGTTACAGAGGGAAAAGCAACAGCAGAGCCATCAGCTCAGCTGATTGTTAAATGTTTAGTGTGGGCTTTGCTTTCATACCTCAAAAACTGCTACAAATCAAGGCTTCATTCATTGTTTTATCACCAAGTCTGAAGAAATGTTAATAATGCAGATTAAAGGGGGCAGCTGGGTAGCTCAGTGGGTTGAGAATTGGGCCTAGAGATCCTGAGACACTTCTCAGCTATGTGACCCTGGGCAAGTCACTTGACCCCCATGGGGTTACCACTCTTCCACCAAGGAGCCAATACACAGTATTGACTCCAAGACAGAAGGTGAGGGTTTAAAAAGAATACAGATTAAACTTAAAACCACATCCTAGCTGGGTGACCCTGGGCAAGTCACTTAACTCCATTTACCCAGCCCCTGACCTTTGTTGGTCTGGTCCTAGAGTTGTCCACAGAGCAGAAGGTAAAAGTTTAAAAAAGAAAAAACTTAAAAGTGTTTCTAGTGTGCATTTCTGGCCCTCCAAGAGCCAGTTGTTAAACATTTAGCAGGACTCCTTTGAGATTGGCATTCTAGACTCTACCCTTGGGAAAGTGAACATTCTAGACCAACGATTCCCAAAGTGGGTGCCCCCACCCCCTGGTGGGTGCTGCAGATATCCAGGGAGTGGTGATGGCCATTTATCTGTCCTATTAATTGCTATTAGAATTTTTTAAAAATTCATTTCCAGGGGGCTAAGGAATATCTTTTCTGGAAAGGGGGCGGCAGGCCAAAGAAGTTTGGGAACCCCCCCCCAAACTAATAAAAATCAGCTGATCCCAGAGAGCTGATTAGGAAAAGTGCTTCCTAGCCCCTTGCTGGTGAAGGGAAGGACCTCAGGGTGAGGGGACCGAATACAATGGCAAGATGCTGGTGAGTTCTGCTGGACTAGCCTGTTCTCTATTCCTGCCTAGAAGGGACGGCTCCTCAGGTAGAGAAGGATGGGGGGACACAAGCAATCCAGAATCAAATCAATGAGTTGGGAAAGACCATGGTGTGGCAGACAGAGCCCTAGATCTCAGAGCAGAGGGCCCGCGTTCAAATCTCATTTCTGGTGCTTCCTATCTGTGTGATCTTGGCAAAACCCCTTTGTGGGTTGGGCTGGCTGCCCGGCCCCTGAGGTCTGGGCCCTTCACTTCTGAACCTAGGCTCCTGTGAACAAATACTTATTTTGAGCTTACTCTCTTGCCAGGTTCTGTGTTCCTACAGTTTTATTGTTGTTAAATTGTGTCTTCAGCCATGACCCCATTTGGGGTTTCCTTGGCAAAGATAATGGAGTCCTTTGCCATCTCCTTCTCCAGCTCATTTTCCAGATGAGCAAACCGAGGCCAGAAGGGTGAAGTGACTTGCCCAGGGACACACAGCTAAGCTATTAGAGCGCTTTGCCATCTCCTCCTCCAGCTCATTTTACAGATGAGGAAACTGAGGCCAGCAGGGTGAAGTGACTTGCCCAGGGACACACAGCTAAGCTATTAGAGTGCTTTGCCATCTCCTTCTCCAGCTCATTTTCCAGATGAGGAAACTGAGGCCAGCAGGGTGAAGTGACTTGCCCAGGGGCACACAGGATGAGGAGTCTCCCCGAGTCCAGGGCGCCAGCTGGCTCCCCATCCCGGGGTTCCTCGGTCACCCTTCCCGACTTGCACCCCTGGGGCATCCTGGGAAAGGCTTCGGAGTCATGTTTTTAAAGGCATCCCAGCCTGAAGTGCAAGGCCAGGCTCGGCAGGCTGGCTGTCGGGGCCTGAACCCAAGGCGCCCCGCAGGACTGCAGAGGAAACCAGTCCTGGCGAAGGTCCTTGAATGGAACTACTTTTTAGAAGCCAAGTGAAGAAGCGCTGGCCAGGGGGCGTGTCTAGACTCGCCCACACGCGGAGCCCGTCAAATAGCCACAAGCTAACCTTCGCGGGCAAGAAAAGGAAGCTACAAAGTTTTCAGGAACACGTTTAAAATCTGTCCCAGGAAGCCTGGGGAGCCGAGCCAGCCCAGCCCAGCCCAGCCCGCGGCCTCGGCCTCCTGCGGGCCCTCCTGGTGCCCGTCCTCCGCCTCTCAGATGAACTCGCGCCCCTTCCTCGGGCACCATAAACAAAGCCCTTGGAGCTGCTCGGCCTTTCTATACAATCCCGCCCAGCGAGCAGCCACAATGGCTTTCTACTTCATTACACTAAGCAACCCAGGCTCGAAATAAGCGGGAGCGGGATAAACAGGCTAATTCTCCTGGGCCCGAGGTGCGGCCCGGCTCGCTCCGAGGCTCGCCCGGGGAAGCCTCTCCCGCCCGCTCTGCTCAGGCGCAGCGACTTCCCGGGCACACAGTAGGGCCCCATCCCACCCCGCAAGGCATTTCGGGAGGCCACGTGGGGCCGCTCACCTCCTCCCTTCGTCCTCCCCGCGGCTCTCCAGGGCGGGGCCTTTGGCCTCAGACTAGGTGGCCAGGGCCGGGCCCAGCCCCTGGGGAAGAGGTCTTGGCTCTCTTTCCCTTCATTAGTCGGGCCACGGGGACACCTTGGCCCGGATTAAATGAACGACCTTGGAGGGCGCCGTTCCCAGCTCTCAGGCATTCGCGCCATTATCCCGAGCAAATTAAAAGTCCCCGCCACGAGAGAGATTGTGAAAGAGAGCCCTGGCAGAGGAACCTGGCGGGGGGGAGGGGAGGAGCCAAAGCCGGGAACCCCCCACCCCACCCCCGCTCTAGATCTCTGATGCGGAGAATGATCCAAGACCCCGGGCCTAAGCTCCATCACCGGTGAGGATCTACAAGCATGAACCAACCCCACAGAGGGCCAAAGCTAACCAGAAAACGGGAGGGGCGGCCAAGCAATAGCCTCGGCGCTGCCCAAGGGATGCTTAAAGGCTGACCTTCTGGCGAGGTCGTGGTAGGGTGCCACGAAGAAGAAAGAATTCCATTGGACGGGAAGGCAAAGTGAGGTTCCGGCCCACCCCAACACCGCCAGGATCTCCTTAGAGGAGGAGAGCTGTCCGGGGGGGACCCAAGAGACAAGGGGGTTCTGCCTGCCCAGCCACAGCTCCTATCCCCCAGCCTCTGCGTAACCTCCCCAGGAATGGAGGCAACATCCACGCGGGGTGGGACATTCTGATCCGCCGGAGCAGCTCAAGACTCCAACCACATCCATCTTGAGTTTGTTAAGGAAGGAAAAAAAATGCAGCCGAGTCACTGCTTCAAATCCCATCTCTCCGGGTCAGTAAATCCACTGCGGGCCAGGAACGTCATCTTTATCCCAGAAATCCCACGGCCGCCATTTCCCGAGGGCCAATTTTCCGAGAGCTCCAAGCCCAGCCGAGAAGGATGGGATGGATTCATGCCACAGTCCAGGGAGGTCAGCAAAAGTAAAAGTCGCCCCCCTGCCAGAAAAGGGGCGGCTGGGGGGGAGGAGAGGAGGAAAGCCGGGAGCCAAGCTGAGGCTGAGCGAGGGATCCCGGCTCCCAGCAGAGGGGAGGGGTCGCTGCAAACCAGCCGGGCATTTTTTCAATTTCACTTTTCTCATTTTACCACAATTTCTCCCATCTGTGCAAACACAACTAAGGACAGGCAGATACTATCATCTTCCTTTGAAATAGAAATGTTCGTCCTATTGGCTTTAGCTGCAAATATGTGGCCACACAGGCTGGATGTTGGGGGGAGGGGGAGTCCTTAGAGCTCAGTCCTCCCAGGGCTCATTCTAATCAACAAGCACTTTACTAAGGGCTGATTAGAGCCAGACACAAGGCTTTGGATACAAAGACAAACAAAAAAAGCCTTAGGTGGGGGCAGCTGGGTAGCTCAGTGGATGGAGGGCCAGGCCTAGAGACGGGAGGTCCTAGGTTCAAATCTGGCCTCAGACACTTCCCAGCTGGGTGACCCTGGGCAGGTCACTTGACCCGCATTGCCTACCCTTACCACTCTTCTGCCTTGGAGCCAATACACAGTATTAACTCCAAGATGGAAGGTGAGGGTTTAAAAAAAATAGCCTTAGGGGGGCAATGTAGCCCAAGGTTAAGACCCCTCATTCTGGAGGCAAAGGATGCGAATTCAAATCCTACCCGGGATGCCTTACAACCTTTTGAAGCTGGACAAGTCACTCAACTTCCTCAGCCTTCAGTTTCCTCATCCGTAAAATTCAGGGGTTGAACTGGATGGCTTCTGAGGTCCTTCCAGTGCCCTGAGGGAGCTTCTATCCCATCAAGACAAATCCAAGATGGGACCCAAGATAGGACCTACAGACAGGGATTTGGAAGGAGGGTGGATTTTTTAAAATATCATTATCCAATGGAGGGAGGAATGAAAAGGGGGTGAAGGGAAAAGTAAAAACATGGATCATGGAACCATGGACATTTTTTCTAAAAAAAAAAAATAAAATATTTAAATTTAAAAAGAATATAAAAAAACAAAAATATTATCCATATCTTACTCTCCTCAGCTGATCTTATCTAGGAGGGAGCCCCTGAGTACTGCAGAGGTGAGGAGGGCCTCTTCCAGGCAAGGACACAGCAGTCACCAAGGAGTGGAAATGAGAAATGGCCCATCAAACAGGAAGTGGGCGAGTTTGGCAGGAACAGAGGTTTTGTCAGAGCTGGGGCACGGGGTGTCACTCTTGGCCTCGGTTTCCTCATCAGGGATACAAAGGCCAAAATGAAACAGCCCTTGTCCTCAGGAGGCTGATACTCTATCTAATTCATGACCTAAAAAAGAGGGAGGGATGTATATTCAGTCAATAAACATGGATTAAGCACCCACTATGTCCCAGGCACTGTGCTGAGAGCCAGGGTACAAGGAAAGGCAAAAAGTATACTCTCGAGGAACTCCCAAGCTAATGGGAGAGATATTATACAGGCAGATCCACACAAACAGACACAGAAAGGAAAGCCTGGAGATCAGAGGGAAGGCAGAACGTTAGACAGGGCCTGGGATGGAGGAGGAGAGGCAGCAGGAACCACCACATGACCCTTGTCTTCTGCCTCGGCACAAATGGCTCTTGGGGATCATCTGGAGATGTTAGAGTGCCCTAGAAACCGGAAAAATAATGGGAGCCGCTCCCTTGGCAGGAAGGAAGGGAGGAAGGGAAGCAGAGAAGAAGGGAGGAAGGAGGGAAGGAAAGAAGGAGGTAACAGAAGAAAGCAGGTAGAAAGGGAGGGAGAGAGGCAAAGATGGAGGGAGGAAGAAGGGAAGGAAGGAAGGAGGAAGGAGTAGATGATGCCCCAAGTTCCCCTCCAGAGCTAAATTGTGATGATTCTGCTAATTAAACTATAATGGTGACAATGCGGAGCAGGAATTGCCTCAATTTATAGACGAGGTGCCTTGAGGCCTTGACCAAGGTCACATGGTCAGAGCCAGAGTTCTTTCCACTACAAAATGCCACCTTTTTTTTTTTTTCCCCCAAGAACCATTTTCCTAGCGTGGAACCTGTAAAGGAGCAATTCGATCTCACCTGACAACCAGTAGGAGTGTAACAAGGACAGAATGCCCAAAGCTTTGTCCCAAGATGATGGCAGGGGAGGATGCCCCCATCAGTCCTCCTGCAGGCCTTGTTTGTGATGCCCTAACGATGGCTGGTAAGCCCTCTCTCGGGCCAGTTTTCCACCATGACAGTCTTGCCTCTCCACCTGATGCTCCCCAGGTCTGGCCATCTTCTCCCACCACCTCACCCAAAGGCCAATAGGCCTGGAGCTAATGGGTGGATCTCTTTCTCAAGATGGCCCTCCATATGCCACATCAACTACAAAGATTCACAGGCCCTTCAACACTAATGAATTCAGTTCTTTCCTTTATCAGATGAGAACACAGAGATTCATGGAGGATATGTGACTTGTTCAGGGTCACGCAGCTAAGAAGTGTTTGAGGAGGGATTTGGACCCAGATCTTCCAGTCCTGGGTCCTACATGCTCGCCACTATCACAGCACTGCTGGGCTGCCTAAATCCCCCAACCACCAGCCCAAGAGGCCATTCTTTGGTGGTTTTAAATGTTCAAGAAGGTTATTTCCAAGTTCCTGCACAAGAGAGGGAGCCATCGCCCATTCAAGGGCCCCCACGCCCTTCCTCCGCCCAGGCATGCAAACCCAGGACCATCTCCCACATGCCACGACTAGCCGAGTGGAGTCTAGCAAGGCTGGAATGTGAGGACATGAACTTTCCTCTTCGGAGGCATTCCTGAGCTCGCTGAGGCCAGCCTTGGAGAAAGGAGGGAGGGCCGGCTCCCAAAGGCAGCATTCTTAAACCACCAACAAGGACAGCAACGAAAATGACAACAAGCAGCCCCCGACTCTGCCTCCTTTCTCTGGGGAGCCCATCGGGCCGAGGGCTCTTCCTGCTTCTTGCTCCTGGAAATACACCAGATAGTTTTGGCTGAAATCATGGCAAAGCATTTTTATAGGGTGGGGAGAGGAAAAAAAGGAGGAGGGAGGCAGAAAGGCAAGAGGAAGAGTAGTAGAGAAAGAAAGAGACATAGAGAAAGAGCAGGGAGGAGGGAGATAGGCAGGAAAAAAGAGGGGGGGAGAAAAACAGAGAGAGATGGAGAAAGAGGGAGGGAAGAAGGAAGGAAGGAAGGAAGGAAGGAAAGAAGGAAGGAAGGAAGGAAGGAAGGAAGGAAGGAAGGAAGCAAGGAAGGAA
>NC_058133.1:9328795-9346803 GCF_016433145.1 Gracilinanus agilis | reverse complement strand
GGAAGGAAGGAAGGGAAGGGGGGATAGGAAGAAAAAAGAAATAAGGAATGAAAGAGAAGAGCCATTTTCAATCCCAATATTCCCTGAGTGTAAGGAAAGGCACCACATCCTCAGAGCCAGGCAGGAATCCTCTATGGTACATTTTGGAAGCCACACAGAATCAGCTCAATGTGTGTGATTGTGTCCCTCCACCAGAGATCACAAAATCCAGAGGAATTAAGTACACAAGAGGGTTGTGGGAGGGTAGAGGTATCATTAACCTAAGATATAGAAGCATTAATATAGTTTTAAGAACTTCAGGAATGTCATAATGAATATGATGACACCAATGACCACTTTCTTTGTGTTTTCTACCAGTTATAAGGCAAGATGGAGGCAGCCTTCCATGGCACATTCCACTCCTCCCCAGGTGACCCTGGACTTGTCCCTCCCCTTAGCAGTCGTTGCTGCTCTTTGCTCATCTCTACAATGAGACAGCCAAGCCTGATGGCCTCCAAGGTCCCTGCTAGCTCCGTGACAGTCCCGTCTAGTGGCCAAATCTTGTGTGATCAGGATCCTGAGCCCACTCTGGGCTTTTCACCCAAAACCGCCCCATGAGCAACATGATCCCATCCTGTACTGCTGAGAGCCAGGAGCTTCCACTCTTTCATTAATAAAAGGGGATGATAATATTCCCATTTCCTCAAAGGATCATTGAGGTCTCAGAAGGGCTCTCAGAGATAATCTAGTCCACCTTGCCCTGCCCCATTTTACAGAAAAGGAAACTGAGGCTCAGGGAGATGCTTTTCCTGAGGTCTCACAGCTAGCAAACCTAAAGGCAGGGTGATTCTGTGCCTCTAGAATTCATGGCCTTCCGTGGGAGATCTGCTTTTTCTTTTTTCTTTTCAGGCTTTTTGTTGTAGCCTCTGAAAGAAGGGAATATCCCTGACAGGCCCAAAGTGAGCCTGTGGCTGGTGAGCTTGGCTCCATGACCCTCACCAGGTCATGAATGCGGAGCCTCAGTTTCCCCACTTGTCAAACAAGGCAGCTCAATAAACATTTACCAAATGCCCCCTGTGTGACAGACATACCATACGCTAAACCCAAGGCATATATATAAGAGCAGAAAGGAGGCTCAGCCGTGCCTGAAGAGAGCCCACATTCTAAAGGGAAAAGATGGCAAAAGCCCACGAAAAGAAGCTAAGAGAGTTAGGAGGTGGGAATGGAGGGGAGATTGGAGTCAAGGTCCAAAGACTCAGCCACAGAGCTGGGAAGGGAATGACAGATGGGGGCTGGGCCCTTCCTCAAAACAGAAGTCCCTGGGGCTTCCCCAAGGTGAGGCGATATTCCAGGGTGAAAATAGCCCAAATGCTGAGGGCAGTTCTAAGGGGAGAGGGCAGCTGAGGAAAAGAAGTGAGGTGCAGAGAGTTTGAAGAGCCCGTAGGATCAGAAAGGAGGGCTGAGAAAATGGAAGTTGCAGGGGACTGGATGAGTCGACGTGTGATATCGAGTTGGGTCATCTAGTCTCCTTGTGCCTCAGTTTCCTTAATTCTATACATGAGGAAACTAAGGCAGAGAGAGGTCAAATGACTTGGCCTGGGTCACCCAGGAGTGAAGAGGCAGATTCACACCCAGGTCACCAGAGCCGGATTCTTCGCTCTTCTTGATCTTCGTGACTGGGGGCTGCCATCTTGGAATAGTCTAAGTCTGCTCCACTCATGATTAATTATTCTCCCTGCTCTCAGCTGGCTTCTCTGGCATCACCAGAGGAAGTGGACCAACCCGAAGAAATCCCCAGGCTGGGCTGGCTCGAACCATAAAAAAGACACCGACTCCTGAGGCTCGTGGGAGAGCGCTGGACGAACAGGGCCACGGTCAGCGTGGAGGCTCTCCCCCGGGCATGGAGACTGCTTCCTCCCGCCTGCAAGCTGGTATTTCAGGAGGCGACAGAAAGCCTCCCGACTCCCAAGCCCCTCGACTTTGGAGCCAGGACGCCCTGGACGAGGTCCCTGGGCCCCAGGAGGCAGCAGGGGTCGTTCTCTACTCTGGCTCACAGCATTCATCCTGGGGGGAGGAGAGCAGTTGCAAACTTTAACGAGCTGCTCAGGGCCTTGGTTTCCTTAGAAGGTTCTCAGGAAGTTCGAGTGAGAGGGGCCTCAGCGGCCATTTCAGCCACCCGCCCTCCTTGTCCAGATGAGGAAACTGAGGCGATTCTTGCAGCCAACTGGTGGCCCCTTTTCGGTGTCATCCACGTGAGACTCACCCCACGGGGCTTCTGGTTTCCAAGGGAAACTGTCGACAAGGACAGCTTGGTGGGTCCAGCTTGGCCGAAGAATGAATGCTCTGAAGTGGGAATCCACAGCCCTGCTTTCCGGGGGGAGGCAACAATTAGGGGACGGGTTTTCCATGAGCGGAATCTCGAAGAGTGAGAATCAAATGCCCGTGACCATCATTACGGCGCCAATCGGGACCTCGGCCAGGGAACAAAGACCTGCAGGCTTCGGTGGTTTCTAAAATTCCCCCCAGCTTTACAGGAACCATCTGAAAAGCACCCTGGGGACTCTCCGGGGTTAGCAGGAGTATAGAGCACTCCGGTAGGTACTGCAGGGTCCTGGGTTCCAGGGTGACCCAAAGCAGGGCTCTTGACCTCTCAGGGTCCCCGACATGTCTCCAAGCCCGTAAATGGCGGCTCGGAAGCTGTCCGCCGCGTTGGGAGAGCTTTTTACCAGGAGCTGCGCTGGCGCACTGAGCCCTCAAACCGGAAGGGCCAGTCAATTCCCCCCAAAGCATGGAGGGGAGGGATCTGGAACCCCCAAGCCTCCATCGGGTTCCCTCGGAGGCTTATTGGGGAGGGATGGCGCCGGGCTCCCCCTTTCCGTGACCTAGTCAGGGGTCCTTTCAGATGGACCCTTCCATCAAAGGATGGCTCGAGCCTGCCTCCGGTCAGCCTGGGACCTCAGCACCTCTCTCCTCCCCGGGTCACTCGGGCAGGGAAGGCTGCTGGGAACTTGGATTCCTGGCACCGTCCCCCACCGTTCGCAGAAGAATCGAGGGGGCCTGGAGCTGCACAGACACAACCCTTCCGTGTCTTGGGTTTTTTCCATCAGCTCCCCGGGCCTCTCCCCGCCTGCCAAGACCTCGTGAGGGCTGCAGGAATCCTTGCACAGAGGGGGAAGCCGCCTGGCATTCTCCGCCGGAGTGCAAAATGAACTCTCCGAGACGACAGAAATCCATATGTGAGGGCTGCCGGGGGCGGGGGGAGCCTGGAACAACTAGGGGGGGGGTTGCCTGGGGAGACGTACGTGGGTGCAAAAGTGGAGCACACAGGAATTAGACTCGTTCAGCTTTGGTTTAGTGCGCTCGGCCCCCTCCCACTCTTACCAATAGGCTTCGGAGCCCTCTCAGAAATCAGGGCGATGTTTGTCAGGAGCTTAGCCTGGAGCTGCGCACGCCAAACGCACTCAGTAAATCCCTTCCCTCTTAACATCACAGATTTTGGGCTGGGAAGGAATCTTGGAAGCCATGAGTCCAGCCTCCCTCGTTTTAAGGAAAAGGAAACTGAGGCAGAGGAGTCCCAAAGCTACTAAGCATCTGAGATGGGATGCGAATCCCAGACTGCCGTTCCACAATCAGGCCAAGCCAAGCCTCCGGGCTTTGGTCCCTCAGTTGCCCAATGATGGGGGCAGACCAGACGCTCTTCCAGTCGGCTATTATCCTGCGACCTGTGGCCTCTGATCCGTCCCAGGAGGCCATCGGAGTCAGAGCTACCAAGAACGGGAAGCCCCCCTCTGGGTAACCGTGGCCAAGTCGGGGCCCCTCCTGGTAACTTCCAGCGCTGCCTCTATCGATGAGCTCCGCCAAAGCGCCTTCCCCAGACGAGGCACCGGGAAGGCAGAGCATCCCTGCTTGCCGTGATCTTTCCCCCAGACATGCGGGATGGTGACCAGAACCACCGAGACGGGGCGGCCCCAACGAGAGCTCCCTCCCGGGGGCCCCGGATGATGGAGAAGCTTCGAGCAGCCACGCTGGCCGGAGCCGCGGCGAGACGTCCGCCTGGCACGCAGAGATGTCGCTCGGGCAGCATCCCTCGGCCTCGGGAGCTCCGCTCGGGCGCCTCAGTGTCACTCAAAGACATGAAGGCTTCCTTTGTAGCAGGAAGGACTGAGATCGAGCGCCCCCGACTGAGGAGGAGCTCGACAAACTGGGGTGCGCCCACCGCAGCCACTCAGTAAGAAATGATGGAAGGAGGGACTCTGAGAAAGACGGGGAAGCTCTGCAGAGACGCTGCAGAGAGCCCCAAGTTCGAATCCCGTCTTACTCTCCGTGGGACCCTGGACAGGTCACTTAGCCTCTGTCTGCCTCCATCGATCACTCAAACATTTATTAATCGCCTCCTGGGTGCCCGGCACTGTGCCAAGCAGTTTCCCTTTTTGTCAAACAGAGAGAATCCTGGCACCGGCCCCCGGGCTCGTCCGAAGGCTCAAACCAGGCTGTGTACAACGTGAGCTCCTTTTTTCAGCCCGACCTTTGTCTTAGAATCCTTACCAATATGAGTTTCAAGGCCGAACGTTCTCTATCTAATTCCGCCAAAGTCTGCACATGGGCAGACATCTAAATAGCGACATAGACACACACACAAACACGGACACGTTTCTGACTAAATTAGAGCGTCTCAACTCAAAGCCCCCTCCTACGGGAAGCCTTCCAGACCCCTCTTAATGCCTCTGTTCATGATTTCCCCTTTTTCTTCTCTAGAGCTTCCTTCATGTATATCTGCTGGCACCGTCGCCTCCCCCATGAGCCTGGGAGCTCCCTTGTATTCCCAGCCCTTCACCCAGGACAGGCACTCAATAAATGGGGACATTTTCTCTTTTTCCCTTTTTCTTTTCTTAAATTCTTCCTTCTACTGTGGATTCAGTCCTGTGTATTGGCTCTAAGGCAGAAGAGCGGTCAGGGCTAGGCCATGGGGGTGACTTGCCCACCAGCTAGGAAGTGTCTGGGGTCAAATTTGAACTCAGGACCTCCCATCTCTAGCCACCCCGCCGCTTGATGAACTGGGCCTCGTTTTCCTCATCTGCAAAATAAGGAGTTTAGGTGAAATTGGGCCCTAAATCGCTCAGGCCTCAGTTTCTTCCTGAGTAAAAAAGAGGGTGTTGGATGAGCTGATCTCGGAGACCCTTTTCTCCTTTCAAAGCCTGGGAAACCAAAGGCCGGCTGTCCGCATCCAGGAGAGGCAACGCGGGGCCGTGGCTAGAGAGCTGCCCCTGCACACGGGAAGGCAGGCCTGGCTTCTGATCGCTCCTTCAGTCCTCCCAAGCTCTGTGACCCAAGAAAGAGTATGATCGAGGAAACGGTGCGCCTTCTCCAAGACCCACATGGAGGATATCATTGTGGCCCCCGAAACGTGGCTGTAAAACAGGCCAAATGAAGACCCTGAACTCAGAGCTCGGGCCCCAGGATCAAAGGAGGTGGAATGATTTGGGCAAAGCCCTTCGTGAATGTTAAAGGGGGATCTAAGAGTCAGCTATTGCCATGATTCTCACTGGGGTTATTACTATAGTGACCACCCCCCGGGGGGCCTCCAGAAAGTGTTCCCTAAAGCCCTGGGCTCAGCCTCCCAGAGAAGGGGGCGGAGGGCTCTCTCGGTTCTTGAACTCGGTCTCGGGCCGCCTTCTGAAAACTTCAAAGTCAAATGTAGCCTCCATTCCTTTCTAGGAGACTGTCTTGGCTTTCATGGGAACAAGAGAAATACAAAGAAAACGTCCTTGAAAAATGGCAATCCAGCCCCAAATGGAAGGCTGGCCGGTCCTCCCTGAAGCCCAGAGGCTAAGGCGGAGCTCGGATCATGTTATCATCCTTCAATTTTTTTCATCAGAAAATCCAAGCTCATTTTTTCCCTCCTCAGAGCATTGTGGGAAAAGACCCAAAACAAAACAATGGAGTCTGAAAAGCCGCTCTGAAGGCCACCTTAGGTATTTCTCAGAAAGGAGACAAGGAAGGGTAGAGAGTTGGCCTGAGTTCAAGTCCGGTCTCGGACCCATGCCAGCTGGATGACCCTGTGCCAACTGCTTCCCCTTGGATGCCCCAGGAAACCTAGTAAGAGTCCAAGTTACAGAGCAAGCTCTCATCCTGAGTTCCTCGGACCAATGAAATCACAGGCCGATCGACTGTTGTTCAAATACCACAAAAGAGAAAATGGCCACGTCTGAGGCAGCCAAGGAACGCTCTCTCCTTCGTAGGGGAAGTTGCGATCTCCAAAAGAAAACAAATTGATTTATGGGCTTCTGGAATCCCCCTGGAGTCCCAAACTGGGCAGGGGCCGCAGAAATACCTGCCTGACCAAAGGCGCCCCCCAGGCGAGTTAGAATTCCGTGTATTTGAAATTCAGCCCCACACTGAGCAAAAGAGAAACAGGAGGGGCTCGGCTAAGGGTCTCCCATGCGCCGTGCGGCAGGGAGGTATCGGACAAGAAGGTGGCGGCTGAGAACTGACAGAACGTGGTGGAGAACACACTGAATTTGGACTCAGTGGCTCTGAGTTCCAGTCCAGCTGTCCTCTGGGCCAATCGCTTCATCTCTCTGGATGATTGGAGGTAGTGATAGTGTAGAAGCCATATTTGCTGTCAAGACCCCCCGAGTTCAGACTCTGGTTCTGACCCTTACGAGCTGGGTAATAAGAGAAGAGTTTCGCTTCTCTGAATCGATGGTTTTTTCATGCACAAAATGCGAAAATACAATTAAAAAAAGGAAAGAGAAAAGCTCCTGGCCTTTTTTGGCGAGCACGACCAGGGAAAGACCACACGAATGGGCATGGATACGGACCACAAAACTTGGCTAGAAAACAATCCACACCCAAGAGAGTCGGTTCCTGTGAGACGGACCCTCGAGACTTTGTCCTCTCCTGCAGATGCCATCTTGAAAGCACAGATCCTTCAGGAGCCGAGATGTCAAGCTGGAAGGCCCCTCAGAAGCCAGTTGGTCCAACTTCTTTATCGTGCAGATCAATAAACTAAGACCCAGAAAAGTAATCGAAACATAGATTTCAAATTGTAAGAGACTCCGGATCATCTGATCCAACCCTTTTGTTTTACAGATGAAGAAACTGAGGCATAGGGAGGAATATAGACAAGAATAGAACCTGATAATTGGGAGGAACTTCAGAGATCAGTTGACTCCATCCTCCTTATTTTATAGATGAGGGAATTGAGGCCAAGAAGTTGAAGGGACTTTCCTTAAGTAACTTGCAATAAGTGAAAGAGGTAGGATTTGAGCTCAGAGACAAAGAGTTCAAACTCTGGCTCCATCCATGAGACCTTCAATAAGTCAATTCACATTGTTGGGCCTCAGTTTCCTCATCTGTAAAATGTAGGGGTTGATTTGATGGCTTCTAAGGCCCCTTCCAGCACTTCCTGCAAATATCCCAGGCCCATTTTACAGATGAAGAAACAGAGGCTAAGAGTGTGTAAATGGTTCATCTATGCAAACGGAAAGATGGGTTCTCCCAAAAGAGGGAACTCTGACCCGCTTTTCTCACCCAGGAGAACTGAAGCCAAGAAATCTCAGCAGAAATGCACAAAACGGAGGCTGGAATTCAAGGCTGTGATTTCAGAGTTGTGGAGGTTTGCTTCAGAGCAAATCAGCTTCCTCCACCCCATCCCCACTTCCCCAGTCCAAGATCTAAATTTCCCAAATGGTAAAGAGAAGGGGACATTCCCTTTCCATTGTCATGCCAAGTTTGCCATTGATGGGTGGGGAGGGGAATCATGGGGCACACTTGATAGACTTCCGTCCTCTCTGCACGTCCTTAAAAACTAGGACAGACAGACACTGGCATTCATCACTTAAGAGAGTCCTTAGGCAGACTGTAGCTCAGAGCTCTGGGGGAAATGTTTACTTGACTAAGGTGAAGGAGGTGAAGTTGTTTTTACTCCTGTCTGACTGTTCATGACCTCATTTGGGGTTTTCCTGGCAAAGATACACGAACAGTTGGCCATTTCCTCCTTCAGCTCATTTTACAGGTGAGGAAACTGAGGCAAACAAGGATTAAGTGACTTGACTTGCCCAGGGTCACACAGCTGGTAAGTATCTGTGGCCAGATTTGAACTTGGATCTTTCTGACTCCAGGCCTGGTGTTCTATACAATATGGCACCTACTACCCAAAGCAGGGGATATAAGTGATCTTTAAAAGCAAAATGCCAATGAAGAGCCCCAGGTCCAGGCAGTGTGCGCAGAGCTGAGAGTACTGGACAGACTGGGAGTCTGGAGACCTGGTTTCAAGTCCTGACAGTTCTCTTCAAGGAATGAATTTCATCAAAACCCTCAGGCCACAAACTGTGACAATAAATAAATTGTGTATGTGTGTGTGGAAGACTGAGGCTCCGCTTGATGAGTAACTTGTTCCTGAGTGCCTATAACTCTGCCCAACTGAAATCCTTGTTCTCCCTCCATCCACTGGGCTTGGGGTAGTCCAAGGGTCTTCCATCTTTGTGTGGGTGTCCACTGGGCACTCTATACAACCAAAGGAGATACTTTTGTAAAGCATTTAGCCCAGTGCCAGATATATAGTAGATATGTAATAGATAACAAATGTTTGCCTCTTCTCCTTCCCTCTGCACACAGTAGGTGCTTAATAGTTGTATTGTTGTCAAACTTCTCCAAACCTCAGAAGCCCCATCTATAAAGTGGAATTCTAACAAGTCAGTTTGGCCCAGGAAAAATGTTCAGAAAGGGCATCATGTCGTGCCAGGAAGAGCACAACCCTAACCCTGCCAAGGACCCCGTGGCTCTGCCACCTTACGCTCAGTGATTTGGGGTAAGGATGGCAATGAACTGCCCTGGGATATAGAATGAAGCCACCGGACTGGTCAACTTCTGAACTCCCCTTTAGCATCTAAATCTATGATCCCATGAAACTCTCTTCCCTCTAGATAGGTGGGAGAAAAATCACTGCTGGGTCTGTATCCCAAAGAGATTTAAAAAAAAAAAAAAGGCAGGAGGGGAGAAAAGACATTGTTCGAAAATATTCATAGTAGCTCTTTTTGTAGTAGCAAAGAATTGGACACTGAGGGGATGCCTATCAGCTGGCCAAGAGTTGAACAAATTGTGGCATGTGATTAAAATAGAAAACTGTTGTTCCCTAAGAATGATGAGCAGGTCGATTGCAGAAAAAAACATGGGAAGACTTATATGAACTGATACAAAGTGAAGTGAGCAGAACCAGGAGAACATTGTATATGGTAAGAGAAATATTGTGCCATGATCGGCAATAAATGGCTTAGCTCTTCTCAGCAATACCATGATCCAAGACAATCTCAAAGGAATTATGATGAAAGATGCCATCCCTCTCTAGAGAAAGAACTGATGAGGTCTGAATGCAGATCAAAGTACATCATTTTCCACTTTATTTGCTTTAATGTGTCTTCTTCCATAGCTTAGCCAATATAGTAGTATATTTTACATGATATCATTTGTATAATTTGTATCTTTATTTACCACCTCAGGGAGGGGAGAGAAGAAGGAAAGAAGGAGAGAATTTGAAGTTCAACATTTTAGAAAACTAATGTTTTTTGTTTGTTTTTAAACCCTTACCTTCTGTCCTGGAATCAACACTGTATAGTGATCTGAGGCCAAATTTGAACCCAGGACCTCCCCTCTCTAGGCCTGACTTTCAATCCACTGAGCCACCTAGGTGCCCCTAGAAAACTAATGTTTAAAATTCTTTTATGCGTAAAAAGGAAAAAATAAAACATTGAAAGATGAAAAAAATAAAATCTATGTTCCTGGGGACTATCGGAATGAATATAATTAGAAATTCAAGATGAGGGAACAAGTAGGTGGCTCAGTGGATACAGAGGCAGGCCTGGAGATGGGAAGTCAGAGCTCAACTCTCATCTCCTTGCTGTGTGACCCTGGGAAAGTCACTTTCTATTCCTTACCAAGAACTGATACCTGGTATCAATTCTTTTTTTTTTTTTTTAAACCCTTGTACTTCGGTGTATTGTCTCATAGGTGGAAGATTGGTAAGGGTGGGCAATGGGGGTCAAGTGACTTGCCCAGGGTCACACAGCTGGGAAGTGGCTGAGGCCGGGTTTGAACCTAGGACCTCCTGTCTCTAGGCCTGACTCTCACTCCACTGAGCTACCCAGCTGCCCCACCTGGTATCAATTCTAAAGCAGAAAGTAAGGATTTTAAGGAAGAAAAATTAGAAAAGGAAGGGAGAAAGAGGGAAAGAGGGAGGGAAAGAGAGAAAGAGAAAATGAGAAAGAGAATATATATAAAATCTGGCGATATAAAAACAGGAGTCATCAACATATTCTTTTTTAAACCCTTCATTTCCATCTTAGAATCAACTGATTCTTGGTAAGGGCTAGGCAATGGGGGTTAAGTGAATTGCCCAGGGTTACACAGCCTAGGAACTGCCAGAGACCTGATTTGAACCCAAGACTTTCAAACATCTCTAGGCCTGGCTCTCATTCAGTGAGCCACCCAGCTGCCTCTATTTTTTATTTGTTTTAATGAAGTGGTTGATGCAGGTATTTCTTCAGGGCTCTAAGTTTCACTCTAAAAGTCAATAACGCTACGGCTTCTGGAAACCTGTGGTCCCATTTCTCCATTATTTTTTTTAAGGGGAGAATCTGAGGCCCAGAAGTCTGTTAGCAGCAGTGTTTGGCTGTGGGACTTTGCGCTTGGGCTACACTTGTCAGTGGCAGCCCCAGAGTCCTCCCCTTTTGACTCTTCCTCTTACCCAGCTGCAGATTTCATTAATTAAACAGCCGACTTCTAATGGCACTTTCCCAAGCATTTTCACATACAGGCTCTCATTGGATCTTCCCCATCATCCTCCAGAGAGCAGGCAGGAAATGCATTCTGCCTATCTGGTAGAGGAGCAAATTCAGACTAGGAAGCCTCCCAGACCTGGCCCAAGGTGCGGAACCAGTGAGTAGCCCAGAGTAGGGCTCAAAGGTCTTAAATATCACAAACGCTCCCCTAGTCCGAGGGTCCTTCACGTCTGTGTGGGTCATGGGCGCCCGCAGCAGCCTGGTGAAGCCGCGGGATGCTGCTCAGACACTGACCGCCCACGAGTACCCATTTCCCGGCTATTCAGCCTCTTCCTCCTCAAGTCATCACACGCAGAGTGTCTCAAAAGTCTTAGTGCAGGTTTAAACTCAAATCACTTAAGAAATGCATGTTCACTGACTGGGCGGGTCCATACACCGTTTGTGGGACATCCCCAAGCATGGAGGCTTCTGTGGGACAGCCAGAGGCCCGGGGGCTCGTCCGGAGCCTCCGAGTCTTTTAAGGTTTGGTTTGTTGGGGCCGAGGACACAGAGGCTCAGAAATCGAGGGAGACGGCTCTTTTCCCAGCATCTCTTCTGCATGGGGTGTGTCTTCCTGGATCGTCTCTAGGCACAGGAGGCACCATGGGACGAGAGTTCCGTGACCGAGAGTCAGAGGTGCCAACCCTCGCTTTCCTCCACTTCTAACTGTGTGATCCTGCCTTCTCTGGGGGCTTCAATGAGTGCCACTCAGCAATGCGGGCAGTAGCTGGCCGATCGACCTTATCCAACTGTTTTCAGGAGCCGGTAGGCTGTGTCAGTGAAGGCCGCTGCATGGTGGCCATTGCCAAATATAGAATTCCATCTCAAGCAAAGGGTCATGGGGCCAGTCAGATTTTGAGCTAGGAGAGACCTTAGAAGTCCATCTAGCCAATGTCCCCAAGAGGGAAAGGTAGTTTTATTCTCAGAGTTGCTATAAATCAACAAGCAAGGATTCAACGTCTTCTGTGGCAGGAACAGCGGCGACTAGTGGCAACTACATGGTTTGGTGGGCCTGGATCAAGATCGAAAAGATCTAAGTTCAAATCCAGCCTCGGATACTTACTAGCTGAGAGACCTAACTCTGCTTGCCTCAGTTTCTTTATCTGTTAAATGAGCTAAAGAAAGAAAAGACAAACCACTCGAGGATCTCTGCCAAGAAAACTCCAATGAGGTCATGAAGATTCAAACAGGAGGACCGAACAACAACCTGGGAAGTCCTGGGAATGTGAGAGCAAAGGAAACAGCCCCTGCCCTCACAGCCCCTAAATTCCAGTGGAGAAAACAACACATTAAGCAGAGCTAGAAAGGCAGGGGCAGTACTGGACGCTTCTTGCAGCATGGCATGGAGGGGGAGACCTGATCATTCCCTTGGCATAGATTTGTGGGCGCGGCGTCTCCTCCATTCGACTGTAAGTTCCTCGGGGGCAGGGACTGTCTTTTGTCTCTTTTTGTATCCCCAGCACTTAGCGCAGGGCCTGGCATGTAGCAGGCAATTAATCGCTGATTATCAAGCTGAATTGAGAGCTCACCTGCCAGAGCCCCCAAAGCCGGGACATTCATATATCGATGTCAGAACTATGAGAGGAAAGAAGATTCTTAACCGCTGAGATAAAAGGGATACAATTAAATTGTCTTCAAAAAAAAAAAAAAAGATGGATATGGATAAGAGAAAGAAACTCATTCAGAAAACCCTCCGTTAGAAGTAGGAGGCGGGGCAGCTGGGTAGCTCAGTGGAGTGAGAGTCAGGCCTAGAGACGGGAGGTCCCGGGTTCAAACCCGGCCTCAGCCACTTCCCAGCTGTGTGACCCTGGGCAAGTCACTTGACCCCCATGGCCGACCCTTACCAATCTTCCACCTATGAGACAATACACCGAAAGTACAAGGGTTTAAAAAAAAAAAAAAAGAAGAAGAAGAAGTAGGAGGCACCCATTAGAAGCCAGAGGAGACTGGCTTAGGTCTAAGACAAATTGCACAAGTGACCATTTGTGTAAGACTCACGGAAGGGACTGCAGACAGGAAAGGACCTTGGAGCTCCTCGGAGGTCCAGAGAAATGAGCTGCTCTGGGTCCCACCTGCAGCGAGGGGTAGAGTTGGGAACCAGCGTCGGTGTGTCCCCATTTCCAGCGCGGTGCATTTCTCTCCGTCTACACCAGGGTCCCTTGGCTTTGTCTTTCAAGTTCCTCTTCCTTTCGTAACTGGCACTGATCTACTGTAAAGCACCTTAAGTGACATTATTTCACTTGATATCAAAATCAGTGCACGCTGATTTCTATTACATAGAATAGTAACTATTATTACCGGGTTCGTTTTACAGAAAAGGAAACAGAGTCTCAGAAGTGAAGAGACTTGTCTAGGGTCACGCAGAGACAGGAAGGTTCCAACCCATAGAAGGCCCTTCCGATGCCCACTTCCAGCAGAGTCTTCCGGGGGGCAGAGGCCAAAGGGCCAGCTCATAAGGCAGGATGGGATTCACATCTTCGGAGCTATTTCAGAAGGAAGTGCGCGCCCTGCAGCATTCCGAGGCTCTCGGGAGCCCCACACCGCCCCCAATCCTGTCTCATTACACCCCCCTGTTGTGCCCGTGTGTATCTCTCCCCTATCACGTACAGGAATCCCACCGACTTCAAAGAGAATTCGAGATGGTAGTGGGGGGAAACGATGCCCACAGGAGGGCCGAGCCTGGCGGCTTGAGGTTTGTTTCTCTTCTCCCCCCACAGGCCTCCTGAATGCCTGGAAATGCCCAAAGGCCAGAAGCACAGGCTAAAATTGTAAACAGGTTCAAGATGGGGGTCAGGCAACTTAATGATGATGCTCAGGGTTCCCGAGGTGGAAGGGACCATCCACCATCTCCTGAGGTGGCAAGGGAGCTGGGAAGCTCTTGGGGTATAGCAGCAGCCTTCGGAGGTGGTTGCCCATTAGGGAGTGCCCCAAAAGGCACAGATTATTCGAGGCTGGCCACTCTGGGACTTCAGCCTACTGGGCAGGGACCACTGGGGTGAACCCGGAGGGGTCTTCACTGGACATTTAGTCGGACCCATGCCCAAAGAAGACAGGGCTGAGTTTTCCCAGCAGCCCCTTGATATCCAGGTGAGTCCTGCAGCGGAAACAATATAGGCTGTGAAGTCAAAGGACTTGGGTTCAAATGTGCTCCTTATTATCTATGTGAATTTGGGCAATTCTCATCAGAGATCCACGGCTGCAAGGGACCAGGGAGGCCCTGAGCCCAACCTCCTTATTTTATAGATCCAGAGGCACTAAGGGACTTGCCCAAGGTCACGCAAGTAATAAATAGCCAAGGTCCAAGGCCATCCATGGCCTACCACTTTTCCCACCTATAATGGGGCAGGCATTGGGAATACAAAGGCAAAAGAATGAAGTCGTCTCTGCCCTCAGCCAGCTCACATACAACCCAAAGGAGAAGGGGAGAACGACAGATCCAAAAAAGGAAATACAAAACAGATTCCTCTATTTCAAGAGGGGAGGGGCCAGACGCATGATTTCCTTAGCTTGGGGAAGTCCCTGCATGAGGACCTCCCTCCACCAGAGGTGGGCTTCTTCTCTGCAACTTCAGTCTCAGTTTGTCCAGAGCTGAGAGGAGAAACATGACTTGCCTAGGGTCAGACTGCCAATACGTGTCACAGGGAGAACTTGAACTTAGGTCTTCCTGGGTTCAAGGCTATCTCCTTGACCTCTGACACATTTGCCTTCTTTTCAGAATAGATGGCAATAAGGATTTGGGGGGATTTCATTGACTTCGGAAACTCCTCATTGAGAAAACTCCATTTCCTAATGCAGCTCACACTTTATATACTTGGGGGTTACCCAGGGCACTGAGAGAGAAGTTTTAGGGACTTACCCAGGGTTACCCAGCCAGCCAGTATTCAGAGGCAACATTTGAAGTCAGGTCTTCCCTTGCTCTATGCCAGCTTTCTATGGGATCTGTCATTCTGCCTCTATTTCAAAAGTGTCAATAAAGGAGGAAAAAGAAGGCAAAAGGAACCGAGGTAAAAAAAAAAATGGGAAAGTCCTCTTATAAGAGGAAGCCCTCCAGGGGGCAGCTAGGTGGCTGCCCCGGGAGCTCATCATTTGCAGGGGGCTTGGAATCTGGATTTGGGCTCGAGTTCTTGAAAGCCTCAGATAGGCACTCTGGACAAGGCACTTAACATCTCTCCGTCTCGGCCTCCTTCCTCTATAAAATGGAGGCAAGAATTGCACCCGCCTGAAAGAGGCGTCCTGAGGATCCGAGGAGACATTGAAAGTGCTCTGCAAACCTTCAAAGTCTGTCTGGGTTTCTCTCTCTCTTGGCTATATACATAAATACATAATATTTCTCTGTCATCTATTTTTAAAAAGCCTCGCCAGGCTTACAAAGTGTTTCCCAGGCCTGCTCTCATCGGAGGCTCACACCAGGTCCTCCAAGTAGAACACAGCCTCCAGGAAATGTTCCAGATGAAAAAACAGCCTGGGAAAGGGGGAAAAGCTTGCTGGGGGAGAGGCCCATCGGCGCCCCGGCTCTCCTGTTGCCAAGGCTAACCTGCTTTCTCCCTCTCTTGCTTTGTACAGCAGCGGCGCCCAGTCTCCTCTCTCTGCCTGGTCCCTCGTTCTGACCTTCAGCCTGGTATGTGGCAGGGGGGCAACGCTCACCCTTCTCGAGTCCCCACCCCCACCCCAGCCAACCCGCAACAGTTGATAATGGACTCCTTGAGGCGAGGAGATCAGCTTTTTGCACCCCCTCCCCAAGCACCCCCCCCCCCAGAACTCTGTATAATCCCTTCCCCCTGCCTGGGCAGAAACCTCGGAGAGGATGAAGGTCAGACAGGGATAATAGGGCAATTTAATTCCCGGCGCACAAGGTGTAAGCAATTTTAATTACGGTCTGCCACGGAAATCACACAAAGATCGGGTGGCATCTCCGCGCAACTGCTCATCAAGGGAGACAAGAGGCTTGTAATTGTAACCGGCGCATAATCACGGCTAGTGGCCTCCAAGAGGGAGGCAAGGAGGGAGGGAGGGAAGCTGCAGGCGGCGGCGGCGCCTGCAGCCTGGGTCCTGCCTGCCTGGAAGAATCCGAGCCTGTGGAAGGAGGGAAGGAGGGAAGCCTTGTCTGTGGCCGAGGGGGAAGCTGCAGCCTGCCGTGGGGTGGAGAGCACGGGATATGTGGCCAGGGGCACAAGCCGAGCGTTGGCCAGCGGGGCTGCGTTCAGTCCCCCAGCCCCCTCCTCCCCTCCTTTGTTCAAACAATTTGCTCGGTAGTAGCCGCGGTTTGCGGGACCAGAGACTCCTAATTAGCCAGTTCCAGAGGGCACAGCGAGGCTCGGAGACCTTCCGAGTCTGGGGAGGCAGCAGGATAAGAGAAAGCACTGCCTCTGGAGTCCGAGGCCCTGGGTTCGAATCCCAGTCCTGCCTCTTAAGCTTGTGCTTCTTGGGCAGAAAGATCCTCTCCCCGCCCTGTGCCTCAGTTAGTAGGTCTGCAAAAGGCCAGGACTTGGAGTGGACGGCCTCGGAGGTGCCTCTCAGCTTTAGAGCGAGGAGCCCGGGAACCCGGGAGTTTCCAATCCCGCTCCCCCTCCCCTCGCTCCCCTCCCCCGCGCTTCCCTTCCGAGGAGGCGCCCGGAGCCCCGCAGCTGCCCAAACTTTCAGCAAACAAGCGGGAAGCAGCGCCCCACCCGGCCCCAGACTGCTGCCAAGTTTGGGGAGGACTCAGGCCCCGGGATGCCCGCAGGCTGCGAGGGGCTCGCGAGGGGGGGGGCGCCCCCGGCCCGGGAGGGGACGGCCAGGCCCGGCCCAGCCCGCACCCGGAAGGAAGCCCGGACAGCTAGCCTGCTTTCTCTTCCAGGAGTCCCAGCGCTGGGGCCGGAGGGGAGACAGGATCTCGCAGCGCAGCTGTCCGGGCTGGCCCCTGCGGGCCACCGGGCAAAGGGGGCCTGGGGGAGGGGGTGGGGGGTGCTGTCAGCGGCCCCCGGCCGGTCCAGAGCCCCAATCCCGGCTCGGGGAGAGCGGAGCCAGGCTTACTTTTGCGGCTGGGAGGCAAGGAAAGCCTTGCTGCTTTCGGGGGTGGGGGCGAGCAAGTGCACCCTCTTTGGGCCATCTCCGCCCCCCTCCGCTCTGCCCCTCGGCCCCCAGCTGGGACCTCTCCAGGGCCCCGCCGGCCCCAGGTCGCGATCAGCCCCCTCTCCCCTCTCGGGCCGGCTCGGGCTGCCTCACCCAGCGGGTTACGGCTCCCTCCGGGAGGGGGGAGGCGCGGGAAGGGGGTCCCCGCAGGGCGAGGGCAGGGAAGGGCCCGCAGAGAAAGCAGGCAAGTTTGAGGCGAGCGCTTCCCCGGCCGAGCCCCGTCGCCATGCTTGGGATTCCGGGCGCCCCCCCTTCCCGGCTCTTTCTTTCAAGTAGATACTGAAACTAGGCCAAAACTTTTCTTCCCCTGCCTTTCTCTCCGGCGCCGGGCTGCGGTGTGCCCCTCGGAGCCCCACGGAGCCGGGCTTTCTTAGCCACAATGGGCAGCCTAATTAGATCATAGAAGCGAGCCACTGATACTGTAACAGGGAGCCAAAGGCGCGCCGAAGGGAGGAGGCGGCCGCCGCCACGGGGCCCGAGCCCGGCCACGGGCCACGGCCACGGGGCGGCCCCCGGGAGCCCAGGGGTGCGGGGAGAGCCCGGGGGCGCCGAGAACGGACGCGGGGGGAGGGAGGCCAGAAAAGTTTGCGCCTTCCTACTCACCGATCAAGCCCCCCACCAGGAAGGCGATGACTTGGAAAACGAGCAGAATCCCCCCGACGATGCACAGCTTCTTGGTGCTCATGTTCTCGATAATTGCCCCAGCCATGTTGTCGCCTCTCCCCCAACCCGGCGCCTGCCCGTTCCTCGGCTGGCTGGCTCGGCTTCTCCGCGCCCCCTCCTCTGGGCGCTCCGCCGCCGCCCCCCCGGCTCTTCGGCGGCTGCAAAACTTCAGGGGACTAAAGCGACCACGGGATGGGGAGGGACGGAGGGCGGACCGCGACACTGATTCAGCGCACGAGCCGGCTCCGGGTCGGGCTCCCCTGTGCTGAGAGCCGTGATTGTGCTCGCTCGCTCGCTCCCTCGCTAGCTCGCTCTGCCACGGGCTGTGGACGCTTTAAAGGAGCAGGCAAGTGGATCACATGACCCAGCCTGGCTCGCTCTCTCTCTCTCTCTCTCTCTCTCTCTCTCTCTCTCTCTCTCTCTCTCTCTCTCTCTCTC
>NC_058133.1:9309785-9323873 GCF_016433145.1 Gracilinanus agilis | reverse complement strand
AGACCCTGCCTCCCCCTCCCCCCCCCATTACCTTCTTAAATATGTGCATGTTGTCTACCACAGTAAAACGTAAACACCCCGAGGGCCCAGACTGGATTGGCTTTAGCTGGGCGTCCCGCGGCCGCCCCCGAGCTGGGCTCCCGGTAGAAGATTCATAAATGATCGATCAGATAAAAGACTTGGAGCTGCCCCCACCTTAGACGTCTTTAGCTCTCCTCTCTGGTTTTACTGATGGGGAAGCATCCAGAATGGCAAAATGACTCGACCAAAGCCACGCTGCTAGCCAGGGGCTAAGCTGGGGTCCAGGCTCTACTCTTGGGGCTTCTTCCACTGCATCTTGAAATGTTGGGCGGATCGCCCTTAGAGACCCTGAGACGGTCTCTGGTTGGCTGGGGGGGGGGGGGAGGGGTATTCCCGCCACCACCTCCCTTTCCACTTCCAGCTAGGAAGAAGCCTTAGAAGGGATGCTGAGGAGCTGAAGTTCTACCGGAACTAGCAACGTGATGGCGACGTCAAAAAGATGCAGAGGACAAGCTGGGCTAGATTGGAAACTCCTTGAAGGCAAAGGCTGCCTCTTCTTGGTCTCCGTATCCCGAATTTCACCTGCAGCCAGCCCCTGGCTCTCTATAAAGCTGGCTGGCCGCCCTTCCCCTCGGGTTTCTTTCCTGCTCTGCTTAGCTTCTTCCTCAGCCTAGGAGGATCCATTCTGCATTCTCTTCCTCAGTTTCCTTAGCTGTAAAAGGGAGGGGTTGGACTAGCCGACTTCTGCGGCTCTTTCTAGCTAGCCGCCCTCTTTTTGCCGGTTGCTTTTCAGGCTTGTCTGACTCTTCCTGACCCCATTTGGGGTTTTCTTGTTCTTCTCTGGGCATCAGCCGGCTACTAAGTGTCTGAGGGAAGATGAGTTTTTGTGACTCCAGGCATGGCACTCCCCAGTCCAGTGCTCTGTCTCAGAATGACAAATTGCCTCTCAGATCTCCTGAGGAAAGCACATCGAGGGGACAGCTGGGTAGCTCAGTGGATGGAGAGTCAGGCCTAGAGACCGGGAGGTCCTGGGTTCAAATCCCGCCTCAGACACTTCCCAGCTGTGTGACCCTGGGCAAGTCACTTGACCCCCATGGCCCACCCTTACCACCCTTCCACCTAGGAGCCAATACACAGAAGTTAAGGGTTTAAAAAAATAATAAAAAAAAATTTTAATTATATTGAAATTATATTTATTATGGCTTTCATTATCAGAAGCTGCTGGTTTTTGCTTGTTAGGAGGATTCCAGAGGCCTGTTGGATGCAATTCTGATGAAGGTCACAGAGTGAGAAATTGAGAGCTAGAAGGATCCCCAAAGACCATCTAGTCATTCCCCCCTTTCCCCCCTCCCCCATCCTACAGATGAGGAAACTGAGATCCAGGGAGCTTGCCCAAGGCCACACACAAGAGCCAGGGTGGGGGCAAACCTGGGTCTTCCGGATCGAAGCTCTCCTCTTTCTCCAGTACCAGGTTGCCTCCCTCCCACCTTCCCGGCGTTCGCAGACACAAAGAGGACAAGCTCACTCTTTCTCGGCTCAGCAGCCGTCTGACTCCTAATTCCCAGTTCCTTAGAGCAGCCCTGCAAGCTGTTGGCATTCAAGGAATTTTGAATAATAATGATGCCTTTGAGTTCGAGTTGGGTTTTAAGCCCGGGCGATTTTGCAAATCCAGGCAGACAGGTTTGAGTTGTAAAAACTGCCCTCCTTCTGACCCTCCACTTCAACCGGGCAAAGAGGGCCGGGGCGCTCCCGATCTCCTAGCACAAAGCGAGAGAGCCCGGGCTCCCGGATCTGCTCCGGCTCTTTCTTCCTAAAGATTGTCTTCCTGAAGATCGGCCCGCACCTTCGCCTCCCAGTGCGTCCATCGCCTGCCCATAGCTTCGGGGCCAGGAGCAGGGGTGGCCCCGCCCCCCCAGCAGCACGTGACCACACCTGCGCTCGGGATTTCCCATCAGTAAAATAAAAAGGTGATTCTTCCGAGAGAAGTGGACCTTCCCCTGCAGAATGTTAGATGCACTAGTGGAGGTCTTCTCTAACGTACCTCAGAGATCATGTAGGCCAACCCTCTCATTTTACAGATGAGCTAACTGAGGACCCTAGAGGGACAACAGCTTAACTTGCCGCCCCCAACCCTCCAAGGTCTGTAAGGAGCTAAGGCAGGATTTGATCCCAGGCCTTCTAGACTCTGAAATGTTTCTGCCACACGAGGCTGTTGAAAACATTGTTCAAAGACCAACTGCTCTTAGGTTAGTAGCGTCCTTCCCTTCCTCTGACTTCTTATGGTCCACATCGTCTGGGGTTCTCTTTTAGACCCAGAACGGATCCTCAAAGCTGCTCAAGCCCTCTTATTGTATAGATTAGGAAATGGAGATTAAGTGACTTGCCCAAGATCACACAGTTCTAGAATCAAATCTTGTTGGCGTTTAATGCTCTTTCTCACTTGACCCCTTCCTACTTTCCCACTCCCCACAGCCAGTTTAACATCTTATTCCTTTCTGTATGTGTACTCTAAGGTTCACTTTATTGAAATGACCCTCCTACTCACTAGGAGCTTTCATTCTATCAACAAGTCACTATCCTGATATTCTTTCAAAACAAAACAAAACAAAACACCTTACTTTCAGTCTAAGTAACAACTCTGAGACACAAGAGAAACCATTAGAAGTAAGTGATCTGGGGGGCAGCTGGGTAGCTCAGTGGAGTGAGAGTCAGGCCTAGAGACGGGAGGTCCTGGGTTCAAACCCGGCCTCAGCCACTTCCCAGCTGTGTGACTCTGGGCAAGTCACTTGACCCCCATTGCCCACCCTTACCAATCTTCCACCTATGAAACAATACACCGAAGTACAAGGGTTTAAAAAAAAAAAAAAGAAGTAAGTGATCTGCCCAAGGTCACACAGCTAGGAAGTATCTGAAGGCAGATTTGAACCCAGGTCCTCACTCCACATCTGGTATTCTAACCACTGTGGCACCTAACTGCGCCTATCCTATTATTGTATGTTTCATGGTCTGGACACTATTGCACAGAAAGATACTAATAGCTAAAAAATAAATATATGAAAAGTATAAAAAATTTTAAATTAAAGATACTAACAGCTGCTTTTTGTAACTGAAGAGAAGTATTGGGAAGTTAGTTATTCTTCTGTTGACTACCTGAAAGTATTTGGGGGACAGCTCTGGCAGCCTAGAGAAGAGGAGTGAAATCTACCTCATCCTGTTCATACATGGTAGAAATACTTTCTCCTAAGTCTCTATATTTTGAAGGCTTTTCATTTCGCAATTTGGTGATTAGGAATATTTGCTAAGGTGATGTCCATTGAAAGGTGTTTTTATTTTATTTATTATTATATTTTATTTATTTTTTATACAAAATTTTGTTAATGAAACCGTGTTCTTTTCATCTCGTTCACTGATGTGCTGATAGAAATAGTCCTGGGAAGAGATTTTCATGCTTCTGTTATTCATTTATAGTTAATGTTCTTTGGACTAGTGCCCAGGTAGACAAAATAATTTCTTTTTGTAGTTAAACTAAAGTATTAAGACATAAGCTCATCCCCTGTGGGTTCGTTGCAAGCATCCTTGGCATGCAACTCCAGTAGCAGATAGGATGATGGGAATTATGTGTATGTCATCTTGTTCCCATATGATTTTGATTTGTTCTATTCCGTCTCTAGGTTTTGAAAGCTTTTATTCCATGCAGTTTGGAGGTCATGAGCATTTGCTATGGCAACGTCTATTGGAAATATTCTTGAGTTTGGGGGCATCAATGTTATGGCTGAGAGATTGGTAGCAGTGGGTCAAAATGGGGTAATGTTCTGTGGCTGTGTATGGTGCATTGAGTTCCCAAAGATATTTTGAAGTTATTATTTTGTTGTGATGGTGGTGGTTGTTACAATTTTGGTTCTCATGGGT
The DNA here is from genome assembly GCF_016433145.1 of Gracilinanus agilis. Lineage (NCBI taxonomy): Eukaryota > Metazoa > Chordata > Mammalia > Didelphimorphia > Didelphidae > Gracilinanus > Gracilinanus agilis. The sequence goes on along the minus strand of NC_058133.1, from coordinate 9,319,943 downwards.
TCTATGGGGATAGTGTGTTCTTGCTGATAGTGCCTGATGGGTATCATCCCTCCATATTGGCTGGGTTCATAACTCCTAAATGTGTCCTACAGACAAATCAACCCATGTTTCACTTCCCTTTTCTCTTACCTGTTCCATATATTTAAGCTGTCTATAGCTTGCTTTGTATATATTTGTTTGCATGTCATCTCCTCTGTTAGAATGCAAGCTTCTTGAGGCAGGGATGGTTGTTGCTTTTGTTTTGGGTGTTCTCCATGCTTAGCCCAATGGCTGCATGTAGTAGGTGCTTCATAAACGTTTACTGCTGCTTGCTTTATTGTTCTTCGACATTATCTGAGTCTTTCAGATCAAGCATTTCTAGTTTCCCCTGTCCTAAAAGCCAACACTGCTGGGGGTGGGGAGGGGGGGAGGAGGGGATGCTTTTACCCTTCTTTCCAGAATCTTAGTTAGAAGGAACCTTGGGGGTCATTAGTTTAATCTGTGTAAGAACAAGATTGCCGTCGACAAAATCCTTAGTGGTAATAATCAGCCTTTGCTTGAAAATCTCTAGCAAGGGAAGATGTCACCTCCCAGTTCCACTTTTGGATAGCTCTGACCATTATAAGGTTTTTCCTTACATAAATTTACCTCTCAGGAATGGCTCAGTCATGGCTGCTATTTTCTGTCCTCTAGGGCCAAGCAGAACATTTTTTTTTTTAACCCTTAACTTCTGTGTATTGGCTCTTAGGTGGAAGAGTAGTAAGGGCTAGGCAATGGGGGTCAAGTGACTTGCCCAGGGTCACACAGCTGAGAAGTGCCTGAGGCTAGATTTGAACCTAGGACCTCCTGTCTCTAGGCCTGACTCTCAATCCACTGAGCTACCCAGCTGCCCCCCCTATAGACTCCCTTCTTGAGTTTGGAGAAGAAGGAATTACTGTGAAACAAAGCTGAAAGTAAGGAACAAAGACTTTCTAATCTAAGGTCAGAAAAAGGCTTGAGACAGAGACATTGATCCTACTAATAAGTGGAAATGAGTTTTTAAAAAATGGACTTGATCTCATTCCTGGGACCCTGCCTGGTTGTTGTTGTTGTTGTTTTGGGTGGGGGGGGGCAGCCACAAATTTACTAAAAATCTCCCAGTCTGCTCTTATTAGGATGAAGCTTTTAGTATATTCACAGCACTCCAGCAGGTAGAAACCAAAACAGCCAGTGGATGCCCTGGAGAAATGAAGTCCAGATTCTGATAGGAGAGAAAACTGGCAACTCTGAGGCCATTGGAAACATAGACCACTCAGTGAAAGGTAGGGCCACTGAGACCTCCGAGATCTGGCAACACCAGAAATCTGACTTGTCCTTCCACAAAGGCTAACAATATAGGCAGCAATTCATGCATATAGCCTAGCCAAAATCTATCCCCTGTCTATGTGCTCTCCACACATGTTCCCCGGGCATAGCCCCGCATCACTGATGATGTGGGATACTTCGATGGAAACTCATAAACTATGCTTTTTGAGTGGGTACAGACCTAAAATGGACTCTTCATTTAGGGCAGCTTTTCTACAAAAAGGGAAAATTGGGGGGGGGGGGGAGGAGGCTCTCTTTCATAGAGTATCTGATGCGAGTCACTAGTTTTAGTATTTCTTGTAGAACCTCCTCCCACCCCATCTCAGCCTCCTTCTTCACTTTTTACTTCCCATACATAAATTCAAACCCAGTCCTTCCCTGATGATCTATCCAATTTCCATTATCATTGGTTGGGACGAGATCATACTCATGTACAGAGAGGCATCTGTTTTTTCATTCAGAGAAACAACGAGAGCTGGCCCCAGGTGTAGTGGGCTGCTTTGGGAGATGGTGGATTCTCCCTCCCGATAGGCCTTTAAGCAAAGGCTAGATGACTACTCATTTGGAATGTTAGAAAGAGGAATCCTAGCCTTAAGGTTCCCTCACTGAAAACCAGGCCCTTCATTTGCAGTCTCACAAATAATACCTTCCCCTCCATATGAAGAAAAATCATATTATTAAAGAGAAGGTTCTTAGATTGTGAGTTCTAAGGGACCTCAGAAGACATCTGCCTTCCCACAGAGTAGGCTTTACCAAGAGGCCTTTGCTGGTTTCCATGCTTGGATCCCTTGCTAAAGAACATGACCTGGGACAGCTGGGTGGCTCAGTGGATTGAGATCCAGGCCTAGAGACGGGAGGTCCTGGGTTCAAATCTGGCCTCAGACACTTCCTAGCTGTGTGACCCTGGGCAAGTCACTTAACCCCCATTGCCTTTAGAAAAAATGATGGAAGAATAAAGAACATGACTAGACAATCCTGATGGCTCCCTGCAGGTTCTTTCCCATAGAAGAGTCCTTGCTATCATTCTGATAAGGAAACAGAGGCCCAGGAAATGGGCAGAATTTAGAGTGATTGTACAAGTCTCATTTCTACTATAGACCCTGATTTGTCTTTCTTAGAAAGCACTCTTTGGCTCTACCAAAAATGGAGTCCCTTGGGTGCCGTTTCTAGCAAATTACTTTCACTTGCATACACTAAGGACCCTCCTCCCCACAATAAGAGAAAGGGGAATGGCAGATTGGAGGGGAGAGGGGAATCTGCCAATATAATTTCTGTTGCTTGGCCCTTCCCATCCCACAATCTCTCTTTCAAGTTGCATCTAGAGAGCTCTCTTTGAAGTTAAGAGACCAGATCCAGCTGTAGCAGTGAAGGGGGGAAAAAAAAATCCAGTCTTCTCTGTATTGCCATTCCCACCCCCACTCAATGCTCATCTTTTCTGCTGACTCCTGGCAGCTTTTCAAGAACCTTTGTGGGCCATTTGTGCTTCACTGTCCTTGTCTGGGTGGTTGTCAGCCCTCTCATCTGCTCTGTGTTCCATCCTGCTCCCGCTCTCCATCTGCACCTCCCTCCCACTCAGATCAAACCCTGTACTTTGGAACCCTCCATCTTCCCTTTGTGTAGCACATGCTGAGGGCCTCAGAGTATGGAAGATCTAGCTTAAAGGGAGATGGCAACAGCAGGAGACTGATTGCCATGCTTCGGATTCTAGAAAGTTTCCAGGGTGGTCTTGAAGTGAGGAAGTTATTAAAAGGCATTCAGGGAGAAGCAGTATGTTCTAATGGCTAGGTAACTAGCTTTGGCATCAAGGAGGCCTGGATTCAAATCTCAGTTTAGGCGCTTACTGACTGTATGACCCAGGGCAAGTCACTTAGGTTCCCTGTACCTTTGTTTCCTGAGCCATTAAAATGAAGAAGTTGGACTCCAGGGCTCTAAGACCATTTCCATTTCTAGATCTTTGATTCACCTCTGATACATATTAGCTATAGCTACCTGGCTGAGTTACCAAACCCCTCAGTGGTTTAGGTAACTCTCCAAGCCTCTAAATTGCAAAGTAGGTGCTGAGCTAGAGGGTGAAGGGAGTTCCCCGTTGGGAGTGCCCACACTGATGAAATCACAGATCTGTTGTTTTTTTTTTTTGTTTTTGTTTTTTTTAAGAGGCTCTGTGGGTATGGAGTCTGTTCAGACCCCTTAGTTGATTGCAAAGAAAGATTTTTAATCAACATAATCGATGCTTATGGGATCATAGAGATGGTCTTAAAATACCAGCCCTAGAACTAGAAGGGACCTCAAAGATCATCTAACCCAGTGATTCCCAAAGTGGGCACCATCACCCCCTGGTGGGTGCTGAAGAGATCCAGGAGGGCGGTGATAGCCACAGGTGCATTTGGGGACAGTGAATAACTTTAAGGGGGTGGTGATAGTATGTGACAGGGGGCGCTAAGTCATGTTTTTTCTGGAAAGGGGGCAGTAGGCCAAAAAAGTTTGGGAACCACTGGTCTAGCCCAACCCCCTCATTTAAATAGGAGAAGAGCATGGGTGTGGGGACAGCTGGGTAGCTCAGTGGATTGAGAGTCAGGACTAGAGACAGGAGGTCCTGGGTTCAAATCTAGCCTCAGACACTTCCCAGCTGTGTGACCCTGGGCAAGTCACTTGATCCCCATTGCCCACCCTTACCACTCTTCCACCTAGGAGCCAATACACAGAAGTTAAGGGATTAAAAAAAATTAAAAAGAAGAAGAAGAAGAAGAGCATGGGTAAAGTGCTTGGCCCTTGGTCACCTAGTCAGTGGTGAATTTGAACCCAGGGTCACTGATTCTAGTAAGTGATCATTCCCTCCGTATGATGGGAAAAGGCCCTTCTGAATAGTGTGCCCTGCTGTAATCACTGGAGGGGACACTATTGCTTCTGCTGAGAAAGTATCCTCCTCCCTGAAACTCAGGGCAAGCGCTTCTCAGTGTGTTACTTCATTGTGATCCTTTGGGAGCAGCACCTGGAGAGGGGTCTGAGGACGTTCTTAATGATGTTCCTGGAGTCGCTAAAAATGTTACAATGACGCTGGGCCACTCTCACAAAGATACAATGTCAAAACTAACTGTATTGCCAGATACTCTGTTACCGCTGGAGACCAGTGAGTGGGAAACATTGGACACACTATCTACTCGGGTGATAGTTTGATTAATCTTGTTGAACAGCTTAAAAAGAATCTTCTGCTTTATTCTTTACTAAAAGAGATGACCTTATGGGTGGGGGAAAAGGGGCATATTTGGAAATGTGGGTGCTGTGGAGCAGGGCTTAAAGTCTCTACATGAGATTCTCCTCATTGGCACAGAGGAGAGCATGCCAGGTCCAGAGTCACCTTCCTGGGTTCAAATCTGGCCTCGGTTACTTACTAGCCTTGGCAGGTCACTTCATCCTCTTTGCCTCAGTTTCCCCATCTGTACAATGAGCTGGAGAAGGAAATGGCACTATCATAATCCAGCATCATTGCCAAGAAAACCCCAAAAGGGCTCACAAAGAGTTGGACATGGCTGAAATGACTGAACAACAACAACTTAATCAATGCTCTGTGACTGCACGGATGGAGGAGTTGTTGAGGGCTTAGCAAAGCAGAGCTCCTGAGTCTTCTGTTTCCAGTTTCAAGAGAGAAGACAGAACCCTCCAGATTCCATACAGGGAGAGGCCTCTGAAGACAGAGAAAGACTCAGGAGAAAACCACATGGAGAGGGGCCAGCACTCTAGCCACGTCCCTGCTCCAGATTACTACAGCAGAGAATTCAGAGAATGTCCCCTTGGGCGAGGTCTGAGATTCTCTTGCTGGAGGTGAGATCTCCTGCTCCCAGTGGAGAATGGACACACTCTGTGTATTTGTCTGCTATGTCCTCCTCTGTACAACTCCCTGATTGCTGTGTGCATCATTATCAACTTCAGTAAATGGCTCATTTTCTGTTGGTTATGGGTGGTCTTTGTTTAGCCAGCATCAGTGGATATATATGGCTTAGCACAGTCCTTCCCTGTGAAGAGGTACTTATCAGGGGGGCAGCTGGGTGGCTCAGTGGATTGAGAGCCAGGCCTAGAGGTCCTAGGTTCGAATCTGGCCTCAGACACTTCCCAGTTGTGTGACCCTGGGCAAGTCACTTGACCCCCGTTGCCTACCCTTACCACTCTTCTCCCTTGGAGCCAATACACAGTATTGACTCCAAGGCGAAAGGTAAGGGTTTAAATAAAAAAAAAAAATAATAAAAAGAGGTACTTATCAGGAATACGACCTGAACCGAAAAGTTATATCCTCGCCACTAGCAAGATTAGGAGTGGATAAATCGAATTCTAGTCCAGCGTCCTTTCTCTGAGAAAAGCAAAGTGGCCGGCCTCTGTCGGCAATCCCCTGCTCCTCCCTTGGGAGAGAGAACAGGGCACAAAACTCTAGGGATGGCCATTGGTACTGCTTTCCATACCACATCTAGGCAGAACCGTGTGGACTCCCATCACCTAGATGAGCACCACACACGATCTCCCAGGCTAAACAAAAGATACTGAAATGTTTTCTTTTTTCACTGCAACTTTACTACCAAAGGTTGAAATACTGTAGGGGGCATCCAAAGCATAGACTCACAGACCCTCATGGATTTAATTCTAGAACAGCAGCCCTGGAAGGGTTCTGGAAGGTTCTCAAGCTCAGTCAGTGCCTCAAGCAGAGTCCTTTCTTTAGCATCTCTGCCAGGTGGTCATTCTGGCTCTGTCCCCTGACTATCACTGCAAGCTTAGGCAAATGACTTAATCTATATGGGCCTCAGTTTCCTCATCTGTAAAAAGAAGAAGCTGTATTAGATGGCCTCTAAGGACCCCTCCCCCTATACACACACACCTCTAAATCTATAGGCTTATGTTCCTATACAGCAGTGGTCGCCAAACTATTTTGGCCTCCCGCCCCCTTTCCAGAAAAAATATGACTTAGCGCCCCCTGTCACATACTATCACCACCCCCTTACAGTTATTCACCGCCCCCAAATGCACCTGTGGCCATCACCGCCTCCCTGGATCTCTGCAGCACCCACCAGGGGGCGGTGGTGCCCACTTTGGGAATCACTGCTATACAGCATTTATACATATATAATATATATACATATATATGGATTTCCGTTTGAGGGAGGACCCGTCACCTCCTGTGGCCCCTCGTTCTATTTTCAAATGCCTCTAATTGTTGGAAGGTTTTTCCCCACATCAAGGTGAAATTGTCCCCTTTGCAACTCGTATCCAAGTGTAAGGCCTCTTTCATGCAATTCCTTCAAATACTTGACAGAAATCCTCAGCACAGAGCCTAGCACGGAAAAGATATTTGACAAAAGCAAATTGTTCACTCACTCACTGGCCTGAGATTATTTCCATTTCCCATCCCCTTCGCTCCCTCTCCAAGCTAGACACACCCAGCTCTTTCCCTCAGTCCTTCTACACATGACTTTGAGACCTTTTGCCATCCTGGCTGACCTTTTCTGGACATTCTCCAGGTAAGGAACGTCCTTCCTAAAAGAGGCACCTGGTGCCACAGATGGAGTCTGACCAGCCCGAAGCTTCACCAGATCATCCCTTTCCTCCATCTTGATGTGAAATTTCTTTTTTATTACCAGAGGTGTAAGCTACAAGGGGCAAATGGGGCCTCCCTCCCCAGAAGGGCCCACTTCCCCACCTCTTCCCTACAAGAACCCCTGTGCCCACTCTTCAGCTTCCAGATCAGCAGAGGCGTGCCATATCGCCTCCAGACGTTCTGTGGGACAACTCGTTCTATCCTTGACATCATTACATCTAGATGGGGCTGCCCTCTGGGTTCCCCCCTCCACCAAGAGATGATTCTGCACTCCCAACCCCCAAATCGTGCCCTGTGCATATGCTTCCACCATTCCTCTTCAGCTGGATTTTCCCTGCATATAACCAACCTTGCCTCATTATAGTGCTGGTTTCTGTTCATGTAGCCTAGTGATTTCCAAAGTGGGTGCCACCGCCCCCTGGTGGGTGCTGCAGCGATCCAGGGAGGCAGTGATGGCCACAGTTGCATTTATCTTTCCTATTAATTGCTATTAAAATTTTTTAAAAATTAATTTCCAGGGGGCTAAGTCATATTTTTTGTGGAAAGGGGACAGGAGGCCAAAAAAGTGTGGGAACCACTGATGTAGCCTAAAATCAAATTCACTTTTGGGGGAGACTGTGATATACTGGTGATGCCATTGAATCTGTGATCCCTCCAGACCCCAGACCTGCTTTCCTTCTATTGTCATCCAGCTGCTTCTGCCCTTTATTAAGTGTGTTGGGCGCTCGTGGTTTATTCTTAACCCAAGTCTAGAACTTTCTATGTATCTCTTATTGGATCCAGCCAATCGGCCTAGACTTTGGAGGTCTTTGGGGACTCGTTTCTAGCATTTGGCATCTTAGCTAGCCCTCCTAGCTTTGGGTCTCCACCAGAAGTTTGATGGGCTTGGCATCTGTGCCTTCAGGGCTCTCAAAATGCCTTGAATCTCACATCCTAACCAGTAAAACATTTTGAACAGCCCCCTAATATGTGTCTACTTATTTGTAAATGAAATACAAGTTCATAGATTCATATAGCTCCTGCATTATCAAATGGACATAGGACAGAAATAAAAGAATGAGATAAAGACAAAAGAAGTAGCCATTTAAGATTCTAATTTTATTGATCAGAAATGCCAAAAATAACCTTTTGGTTTTGAAAATCATGTGATTGGTTAGAATTCATTCTTTATTATTATTATTTTAAACCTTTACCTTTCATCTTAGACTCAATAGTGCATATTGGTTCTAAGGCAGAAGAGCTGTAAGGACTAGGCAAGTGACTCACCCAGGGCCACACAGCTAGGAAGTATCTGAGGTTAGATCTGAACCCAGGACCTCCTGTCTCTGGGCCTGACTCTCTATCCACTGAGCCACCCAGCTGCCTCCTATAATTCATTATTTACCAAAATGAACCCTGTTTATTTCCTAAAAGATAGGATAGGCTTTAAATACTAATTGATTGTTAGTAATTAATTAAATTGTTAATTTGATTGATATAACTCACCAAACAGGTAGATTTCTTCTTTATTTATTTTTTTAGGAAATAGTCATTTATTTTGTTTTAAAATACAATCAATTTCTTCTATCTCCTATACTAAGCTCCATAGCTAACCACTCACATTAGATTTCTTCTTTTTAAAGATACATGTACACACACAATCAAGTAATAGTGATAACAGTCAGGGGCAGGTATCACAATGGATGATAGAACATGAGGCCTAGAGTCAGGAAGACCCGAGTTCAAATCTAGCTTCAACACTTAATAGCTGTGTAACTCTGGGCAAGTGACTCAGTTTCCTTAACTATAAGGGCAGATAATAATGGCACCTACCTCCTAGCATTGTTGTGGGAATACCATATGGATGTGAGGATGAGATAATATTTATAAAGCTCTTAGCGTGATGCCTGGTACACGATAGGTACTTGAAAAAATTCTTGTTACCCTCCTTCAAGGAGGATCCCAGTTTTTCCACAGAATTCATGTTTCTTTGCACCTTGGTCTTGGCCAGCAGTGATGAAGCAATGAGCAAAAGTTACTGATCTTTCCCCTACAGTGCCTTAGGACAAAAGGCATTTCATTGTTTTTTACATTTAATTATTTTAAAAAGTGATTTGTCCCTGATTTCAACTCCACAGAGAGTTTTCCACTGGCTCCTTTTCCATTCTTTATTCATGTGATTTTGCTTAAAGGGAGATGCCACGCCTATTTGGGTTTTTTGGTTGAACTTTTGTGTGAGTATGAGCAATAGCAACAAGGCCAGACCAGGGAGTACAAGAGGAATAATTTGTGACTCTGGAAAGGGGAATTGGAGCCATCTTGCAAAAGGTGATAAACACCAGAAGAGCTTCTATTTCACCCTAGTCAACAGGGATAAAGTGGAGCTTGTTGGGAAGAGAGTAGAGTGGTCAGATCTGGGCTTCCAGAAAGCCATTTTGGCAGGTGGGAAAAGATTGCTCGGAGGTTAAAGAAACAAGGCAGGAGCCCACTTAGGAGTCCATGGCACTAGTCAGGCACAAGGTTGATGAGGACTTGAATTAAGATGTTAGCTGTGTGGATGGGGAGGCCATTACCGATGTCAGAGTTGTTATTGTGATAAAAATGGCAACATCTGGCAACTTATTGGATATGTGGGGTGAGTGAAAAGGAGTCCAGGATGACACCAAGTTATGGAAATCTGGCGTTGATCTGGGACTTTCTGGTCAATCCTTTGGGATCAAGTGATGGCCGGCACCTTGAAGACCACTGATTCAAACTGGAAAAAAAAATGTTAAATAGTACAAGGCTGAGGACAAATCACAGGGGCCCTCTGCTTGAGCCTGCCATCCAGATTAGTGTCAGTCCAGTAATGACTCCTCTTGGCCTCTCATCGTCCAATCAGTTGCAATTCTATATAGTTGTACATGTATCTGGTTCACAGAAACATTGCGAGAAACTTTGTCTTGCTAAAAGAATAAAAGTCTACAGCAGTCTCCCAATTGGTCAGTCTAGTAACTCAGTCACAAAAGGTAAGAGGATTCATCTGACGTGGCCTATTCCTTTTGAACCCATGTTGGCCCTTATTCAGTACTGACCTTCCAACATGCTCACAAACCACCCATTTAATAATATGTTCCCGAATTTTATTTGGAATCAAAGCTCAGCTTACTGGCCTATACTTTAAATAACCTTTCTTCTTCTTCTTCTTCTTCTTCTTCTTCTTCTTCTTCTTCTTCTTCTTCTTCTTCTTCTTCTTCTTCTTCTTCTTCTTCTTCTTCTTCTTCTTCTTCTTCTTCTTC
>NC_058133.1:9285595-9309433 GCF_016433145.1 Gracilinanus agilis | reverse complement strand
CTTCTTCATCTTCTTCTTCTCCTTCTCCTCCTTCTCCTCCTCCTTCTCCACATTTCCAATTGATTTTCCCCCCAAAACAGTCACCAACAATGGCTTTATAGTCCCTTCTGGAAGTTTGTCCAGGCCTAGGGATGAATTTAATTGATGAAACACAGCATGCTTCCTCTAGGCCAGTGATGGGCAAACTTTTTAAAGAGGGGCCAAAGGAAAGGAAATGCTCATCTGTCAGTCTGTTTCTAAGGAACTCTTTCAAAGTTTCATTGTATTGTATCCTACTCGTTGTATTAATCAGGTTAGGAATAATGTCACCCGGCCGGATAGAACATTTCAGCCCCTCCCCCATCTGGCCCTGCGGGCCTTGGTTTGCCCATCACTGCTCTAGGTCATCAGAAAAGAGGAAATGTGGGAGAAAACCATCATTCAATTGCAGCTAAACTGGAATAAAATAACACCCCTGGTATAATAACCACTGGCAATATAACATCGTGAACAAAAAAGTCAATAAAATGAAAGTAATAAAATGTATTGACTTTACAATTTTTAAATCCCAAAACACTCCACTAGTATTTTTTCTCTGATGTTTCCTTTTGGAGTAGAGATGACCCTGGCTTCTTGAAGGCTTTTCCACTGAGCACAAGCACTGCTAGGTTGGCTGTCATGACCTAGAAAGCCTCAGAGCCGGGCCCAGGAATGAACTTGATTTCTGGAGTCAAAGCACCAATGGGGTCAAGTTCTAAGAGGCTCATCAACAATTTGCCCAAATGGTGACACGTTCTTTTAAGACTCAGCAGCTTATGATATTCATTTAATGAGGCATAAATCCCGGCCTTGTGATCCCCAAAACCTGAATTCAAATCTGCCTTTAATATTCACTAGCTATATATATAGGGACAAGTCATTTCCCTACTCCGGCCCCTAATTTCTTCTTCCGTAAAGTGGAGGTGATAATCCACGAAAGGAGAGCCAGTTATCATCATCGTCGTCATTGTCATCATTATCCTCCTTATTTGTGAGAGAGAGACAGTGTGATTGTGATTACAAGCTAGCCAAAGAGCCAAGAAAACCTGAGTTTAAGTCCCGCCTCTGACACATACTGGCTGGATGACCCTGGGTGGGTCACTTAATGTCTCCGTGCTCTAGGTAACTCCCTGAGACAAACTATGGCCTGGAATCGGTGGAGGTAGTTTCCTCACATGGGATTTTCCTGGGCCAAGGAAGTCCCCGTCCCTACGCCTATTATCGTATGTCCTCTTCATCAGTGGAAGTTGCCCCCACTCAGATGAAATCGCAGCCACCTCTAGCAAATTCCGGACACCAAATTGGATGGCTCAGTGTGTCCACGCTGGCGCTGGCACTGCAACCCTGTTCCAGACAATTGGTCCAGCTCTAGCCTAGGTGCAAGGAGTGGCGCAGAGCACTCGCTATAGCTGCTGTGGCCCCGGTGGCTGCCAGGTGGGAGGCAGCCGCACAGTGTTCCCCTACTGGACTACTTTCCAGCTCCTCAGCCTTTGAAGCTTCTGCTGATAGGAGAATTGATGTGTATAAATGTGCGGGAGGTTATCTATTAGCCGCCAGAGTGGGCTCCCAGCAGTTTTCAATCCTGCTTCTTAAAAAGGGACGGCAAATGGAGATCTGGGGAGGGGGAGCTCTGCTAACCCAGCCAACAGGCTTTCTAGAGTTTCTGTAATTCTGTCTTTTACTTGGCCAGCCTAATGATGAAGGGGCTTTATTACCGGGGGAATCATTAAGGGTAGAGGAAAGAGCACTGGTCTGGGAGCCAGAAGACCTGGGTTCTAGTTGTAACCATTGCTAAGTCATTGCAGTATCGTAGGCAAGTCATATAAACTTCCATCACAGCACTTCTCAGTTTGATGCAAGGAAAAAACTCCCTAACAATTAGGGCTGACTGCGAGGGGAGCGGGCTGGCTGGAATAATAATAACAATCATCATCACTATATAGACTTCAGGAGTTGCAAAACATTTTAAAATATTTTATCATTTGATCCTCAAAATAGCGCTAGGAGGCAGGTGCTATTATGTCTAATTTACAGATGAGAAAACCGAGGTTCTTGGGGGATACGTTGTTTGCCCAGACTCAAACACCTAGTAAATATTGGAGGCAGAATTTGACAAACTCAGCTCATCCTGATTTCAAGTCCAACATGCTAGTTCTTATACCTCTTAACTTCAGTAAGAGATAATGACAGGGGCAGCTGGGTAGCTCAGTGGCTTGAGAGTCAGGCCTAGAGACGGGAGGTCCTGGGTTAAAATCTGGCCTCAGACACTTTCCCAGCTGTGTGACCTTGGGCAAGTCACTTGACCCCCATTGCCTAGCCCTGACCACTCTTCTGCCTTGGCGCCAATACACAGTATTGACTCCAAGATGGAAGGTGAGGGTTTGAAAAAAAGAGAGAGAAATCATGGGATTCGCCCTCGTTGGAGGACTTCAAGTGAAGGCTAAAGAAACCCTTGGCAAGGATGTTGGAGTAAGAATTCCTCCTCTGCTGCTGGTTGGAATAGTGGCCTCTGAGATTCCATGTGTCTTTCTGAACCTCAGTTCCCTCCTTTGTAAAATAAAGGCACTGCATTTGATGACCTTTGTGGACCCCTTTGTCACCAGTGTTCCACAAGTCTGGATTTTTCATTGGTGGCTGAGGTAGCATTGAATAACAGACCTTCTGTCCATTGTTTCTTCCCACCCTTAAGCTAATCAGGAAAATTCTAGAATGAAAGGGACAAGTATCAGAATAACTCCAACCTGATTAACAATTGGATCAAATTTTTTTTTAATTGTAAGCTTTTTAAAGCTCTTTACAATCTGTCCCCTTCTTGTTTTTCCATTAAACACACACACACACACACACACACACACACACACACTGGTTTTTGATCTAGTAACATCTCCAAGACAGAAGGGCAAACAGGAGTTAAGTGACTTCCCAAAGATTGAACAGATAAGAAGTGTCTGAAGTCAGACTTGAACCTAGATCCTTCCATTTCTGGCCCATGCTCCATACACTGTGCCTTCTAGCTGCCACTCTCTCCATTCTGCCAATTTATTCCTTTCCACATATTCTATGATCCAGTAACAACACTCTATTTCCCAACTCTATGTGTATTTACATTTGTTTTTCCCCCTTCCTAGGATGTTCTCCCTCCTCACTCCCATCTCCTAGCTTCCTTCAAGACTACATTCAGAGGGGCAGCTGGGGAGCTCAGTGGATTGAGAGTCAGGCCTAGAGACAGGAGGTCCTAGATTCAAATCTGGCCTCAGACACTTCCCAGCTGTGTGACCCTGGGCAAGTCACCTGACCCCATTGCCCATCCTTACCATTCTTCTTCCTTGGAGCCAATACACAGAAGTTACGGGTTTAAAAAAAAAAAAAAGACTTCATTCAACTCCTACCCTCTAAAAGAGACCTTCTCCAAAAGCCTCCTATCTATGTTAGTGTCATATCTGAGTTTACTGTCCATTTATACTGTGTGTATCTTGGATGCACAATATTTTGGATGTTATCTCTTCCATTAGGCTGTGAGCTCCTTCATGGTAGTATAGATAGACAGACAGACAGACAGACAGACAGACTGACTGACTGACAGGATAGATGGATAGATGGATGGATGGGTGGATGGATAGATAGATGGGTGGACAGATTGACAGACAGAGGACAGATAGATATATAAATAGACAGACATACAGACAGACAGATAGATGGATAGATATAGACAGATAGATAGGCAGATAGATGGATAGACAGACAGACAGATAGATATAGACAGACAGAAAGGCAGATAGATAGATACATAGGTAGGTAGATAGATAGATAGATAGATAGACAGATAGATAGACAGACAGATAGATAGATAGATAGGCAGATAGATGGATAGACAGACAGACATAGATATAGACAGACAGAAAGGCAGATAGATAGATACATAGGTAGGTAGGTAGATAGATAGATAGATAGATAGATAGATAGATAGATAGATAGATAGATAGATAGATAGATAGATAGATTTGCCTCTCTTTGTATTCCCTGGGCCTTTACACATTATCTGCCACATAGTAGATGCTTACTGAATGTTTGTTGACTGATTAAATATTAACACCTTCTTTCCCCCTTTTCCCCCCTAAGTGTTAAGGTCTTAAACCAAGTACAAAAATGAGTCTACACTGTTATTCCTTTACATGGGGTTCTTCAGTTAAGCTGTGTAGCGTATTGTCTTCTACCACCTTTAAAAAAGCAAGACATTCTGTAGGGAGAGGATCAAGGCAAGAAATAGCTCAGAGGAGTGTTTCCTCTGCAGAGCCAGCTTTAGATGAATCTTGACCTTAAAAGGGAATCATTCCTCACCTCTGAGGGAACAGAGGTAGGGGGTGGGGGGATGGGAGGGATTTCTCCCTCTTACCCCAACATGACCGCACTGTCTTGGAGTGCACTGCTTCCCCATTAGGTGAAGTATCTAATATCCATTAGATCAGCCAACACAAGACATCATTCTGGTGAGTATAAGTTCTATGAGCCAAGACAGCCAGCCCCATCCAACAGGAGATGAGCTATAGAGAGGAAGAGGCTCAGGTATCCCAGCTGAATGATCTGCCCAGAAGATATTGCTTTCAGAGGAGTACCATGAGGACTCCAATAGAAAGGAAAGGTAGCAGATTGCTGCTCCAATGCCATAGATGTGTGTCTCTCCTGAGGGTGTGCCTCTACATGTATGCTCTAGATCAGGGGTTCCCAAACTTTTTTGGCCTCCTGCCCCCTTTCCAGAAAAAATATTCCTTAGCCCCCTGGAAATTAAAATTTTTTAATTTTAATAGTAATTAATAGGAAAGATAAATGCACCTGTGGCCATCACCGCTCCCTGGATCACAGCAGCACCCACCAGGGGGCAGTGGCACCCACTTTGGGAATCAGTGCTCTAAGTGCTTGTTCACTCTTACTAAAACTCTCTGTAGTTGTGGGAGATTACATCTCAGGTTAAAAGAGGAATTGGGGGATAATTTGTTTCTACTGATGTGCTATATTATTTCATTAAGTGCATTAACTTTGCGTTCATTGTGTCTACTGGCTGACTATTGGAGGCAAATGTCCTGGTGGGGGCTTGTCAATTATAATTTTAGTAGTGTGGATATACGTGGAATACCTGGAACTTGCTGCATTTGTGAAGAATGAAGAACAATGGACTTCAAATGAGGATCCTTGGAGATTCCTTTTCCAGTGTGGAATTATGTAGCAGTGTCTTTATCAGGAAGCTTGCTGAGGCATTCATGCCCCCTCAAACCTTTCATGCTACTCCTCTCCTTTCTCTCTCAGCTGAGAACCCTGCCTCATATTCTACAGAAAAAAAGTTGAGATCAATAGCTATTCACTCTCTCTTCTCCTGTCTTCTTCATCTCCCTCTGTCCCTCTTCCTTCACCCCCATCTTGCCTGATTAAGTGGCTTTGCTCTTTACCAAGTCTAACTCCTCCTTGTTCAAGTAATCCCTTTCTGTCCCATCTCCTTCAGTCCATTATACCCCCCTTCCCCTCCCCATCCCTCACTCGTTTTCAATCTCTCTGTACACTGGTTCATTCCCTTTTGCCTACAAAGATGCCCATGTCTCCCCCATCCTAAAAAAAAAAAAATCCCCACACGTTCTTTCCAGATCAGCTAACTGTCATCTTGTCTCTCTTCTGCTCTTTGTAGCTGTAACACTCATCTACAATAGGGGTCTCCGCTTTCTCTCCTCTCACTCTTTTAACTCCTCATCATCCAGCTTCTGACCTTATCATCCCACTAAAATCATTCTCTCTGAAATTCCTAATGAACTCTTACTTGCCAAATACAAAGACTTTTTCTTGTTTGTTTGTTTTTTTTAAACCCTTAACTTCTGTGTATTGGCTCCTTGGTGGAAGAGTGATAAGGGTGGGCCATGGGGGTCAAGTGACTTGCCCAGGGTCACACAGCTGGGAAGTGTCTGAGGCCAGATTTGAACCTAGGACCCCCGTCTCTAGGCCTGACTCTCAATCCACTGAGCTACCCAGCTGCCCCACAAATGCTTTTTCTTAATGCCCATCCTCCTTAAGCTTTCTTCAAACTTTGGCACTATGAATCACCCTCTCCTCCTCAACCATCTCTCTTCTCTAGGTTTTTGGTGCCCCCACTCTCTCCTGGTTCTCCTCCTACCTCTCTAACCTCTCCATCTCTGCCTCCTTTGCTGGATCCTGACCCACATCCTGGCCTCCAACTGAAAGTGTCCTCAGTCAATCATCAAGTGTTCATTAATCCCTACTGTGTACCAGATAATGTGCTAGAAACTGAGGACACAAAGTAAAAAGCAAAACTGTTTCTGCCCTCAAGGAACTTAGATTCCCAGAGGCCCGGTTCAGATGGCTCGATGCCCACAGTCAACCTAGAAAATGATTGGTTTTATTAGTGTGAGAAAGAAGTGGAAGCTAAAGGCAATGATTTCATTGGTTCCACTATTGATCTATGGTGAAATTAAGGGAAAAGCAACCCCAAGTTCTTTCCTTATATGTCTATACCTATCTTTCTATTTTCTTTAAAGGTAGAAATTATGTCTTCATAAAAGGGAGGCTCAAAGATTTTGAGCCTGAAGAACCACTGGAGGCCTTTGAGTCCAAACTTCTCAGTTTTCAGATAAGGAAACTGAGGCTCAGAGAAATCTAGTGACATGCCCAAGGTCATCCAGGTATTCTAGGCCCTCCAACTCCCAATCCAGAGTTTTTTCTACTGGACCACACTGCCTTTAAAGAGCAGTTTCCACAGGAGGTTTTCAACTCACCATGACAAGGCTAGACCTGTATAATGAGGGGGGGCCAAGAACGGGTAGAGTGAAGAAACACTACCCCCCCCCCCTTAAACGGTGGCATGTAACAAATAAGTGGCCCAACAGGTCTTCTTGTCTCTGGCCGAGGGCTTTGGAGGTCTGTTTTGGAAGTCTGAAACCATCTAAGATAAGACAATTTACGGGGTGGAGAAGTGAGGCTCTCATTATGACTCTCGGGACCCTTGTAAACTCTCATCTGAGAGCTGCCTAGTTTTTGGTCCAGTCATAATAACCCCTTCTAGAGTTGCCCCATTCCTCATATCCTTCTTAGATCGGTATCACAATAATCCTTACCACAACCCTGGGAGGTCCTGGACAGTTATAATTATCCCCACTTTTCCATGGAGGAAGTGGAGATCCAAAGATGAGAAGGGAGGATGGCAGGCTGACTCACCAAGTGCCTCATTGTGGAGTGAAAAAGAATAGAAATCTGGAGCCTATTCCTAGCTCTTCCTGGGGCTACACCACATCAACTTCTATGCTTTAGAATCCAAAGGAAAGTCATGCTGGAGTCAGGAAGACTTGGGTTCCAATCCTGCCTCTGATGTTGACTTCAGCTTCTTCATCCTGGCTCTAAATCAATGATTCTCAAGTCAACAAACATTGACTAAATGGATCACCTCCTTGTTTTACATTTGAAGAAACTGAGAACCAGAGTGAAGGGGTAGCAGGTTGGCCTCATGGAGAGATAGCTGGACTTGGAGTTCAAATTCCACTTCAAACACTTCCCAGCTGTGTGACTCTAGGCAGCTCATTTAACTCCCATAAGGAGATTTGGCTAGAGAGCCTTCAATACCTCTTCCACCTCTACTAAGATCTTCTGTCTTTCTCCAGGACACACCAGGAAGAAGGAGTAGAGACGGGATTAGAACCTCCATCTCTCTTCTTGGTTTTTTTTTTTCCCAGCCATTTTTCACTTGTTTATTTCTCCAAAGTTTTGCTCTTGTGAAAAGACAATATTAATACTTTACCCTTAAAACCGGTCCATTGTATGCTAAACTCTATACAATGGTGTCTCAACTTCTGTTTCATCATTTTGTTTTTACTTCTCTTTCATCTTCACCTGCGTGATTTTTTTTAATTAATTTTTTTATTTTTAGAAAAAATTTTCATGGTTACATAATTCATGTTTTTACTTTACCCGTCACCCCCTCAAACTCCCCCCCCCCCATAGCTAACTCGAATTTCCACTGGTTTTAACATGTGTGGTCAGTAAAGACTTATTTACCTATTATTGATAGTTGCATTGGTGTCATCCTTTCTAGTCTACATCCCCAATCATGTCCTCATCAACCCAAATGTTCAAGCAGTTGTTTTTCTTCTGTATTTCCTCTCCTGTAGTTCTTCCTCTGAATGTGGGTAGCGTCTTTTCCATAAATCCCTCAGAATTGACCTGGATCATTGCATTGCTGCTAGTACAGACGTCCATTACATTCGATTTTACCACAGTGTATTGGTCTCTGTGTACAATGTTCTCCTGGTTCTGCTCCTTTCACTCTGCATCAGTTCCTGGAGGTCTTTCTAGTTCACATGGAATCCCTCCAGTTTATTTTCCGTCTCTCTTCTTAAAATCCTGTTCTCTTTTACTTTGGGCTGGTCCCCAGTTTGGGGAGTTTTAGAACTTCTGTCTCAAACAGAGTTGCCATTGGCATTATAGATATGGAAGATGTAAATGTTCCGAGATACCTGTAGAATGATTCGTGGCAAGCAGAAATTGATATCGAAGGAAACCAGAAGTATCTTTTCCCATGTAGAGAATGCGGACAATCAAAATAATAGGAGGTCTAGAGTGTGATAAAGAGAAAATGGCTTTTTCCTCAGGCTTCCTTGGGTTTATTCAACAGGGCCACAGGAGAGAAAACTCCTCCATAGCTGGTCTGCTGCTCCATTAATCACTCTCCTCTCTCTGGAGCTTGAAGCTGGTGAGAGTCATGGCTGCCTTGTATAATATGCCTTGTATAATATCCCTGGGAGCTGAGGTCCTAAAACAAAGAGAGGATTGCTTTGTGGGTGGAAAGGGCCAGACGATTCATGAATTTCAGGATCTGATTTCCAGAATTGCTGAATTCTCGCTGCTTGAGAAAAAAACAAGTAAACAAATAAACTGGAGGTGATTAGAAGCCTGCCATAGCAGATAAAGTGTGGACTTTGGAGCCAGAAGAGCTGAGTCTGAGTTCACCCTCTGGTATCACCTCTAGGATGGGCAATCCTGGGAAAGTCTTTTAATGCCTCAGTGCCCTAGGAAGAGCATAAGAAAATTAATTTTCAATCAGCTAGGTGGCACAGTGAATAAAGCACTAAGCCTAGACTCAAGAGGACCTGGGTTCAAATGTGACCTCAGATACTTCCTACCTTGTGACCCTGGGCAAATGGCAGCCACAATTGCTTCTCTTCTGTTTTAAAATTCAAACTAAGACAGAAGGTAAAAGTTTTTTATTCAAAGAACATAAATTTTGACCAGCCATAATTCCAGAAGAATCAGAATGAAACACTCCGCCCACCTCCCAATAGAGACGAACTCAGCAGGCCCAGTGAGGCGCCATTCTTTGGACATGGCTAGTGTGGGAATTGGTTTTGTTGGATGATTCATGTTAGTAAAAGGGGTTTTATTTTTCTCCCTCCTTCACTTGAAAGGGAGAGAAGGGAGATCTTCATCTGAAGAAAATAATATATTTTTTAAAAAGACCATAAAATGCATCTACTCTAATAAAGGGAGTTTCTTGACCTAGGAATTCCCTATTCCAATGAAATGATGGTCCCAGTTCTTCCCCCCTTTGAATCCAATTGTTTATAGAAAAACAAGCATTAGCTTGGAACAAAGGTGCTTAATCTGGGGTCCATGAACTTATTTTTGTTGTTATTTATATATATATTTCAAACTCTTACCTTCCAACACAGAATCAATACTGTGTATTGGTTCTAAGAAGGCATAAGAGCTAAGCAATGGGGGTTAAGTGACTTGTCCAGGGTCACACAACTAGAAAGTATGTGAAATCAAATTTGAACCTAGCACCTCCCGTCTCTAGGTCTGACTCTCAATCCACTGAGCCACCTAGCAGTTATGATTTTGATTGCTATTTTTGACATAATTGCTTTCCTTTGTAATTCTATATATTTTCTTTTACATGTTTCAAAACGTAATTCTGAAAAGGGATCTCTAGATTGCATCTGCTTGCACAAGATGTCTGCCAAAAAAAAGGTGAGGAAGCCCTGCCCAACAGGAGGAGGGAAGTGGGCTCTGGGGATGATTTGATCATAAAGTTGCAGGTGTATCAAGAAAACTTTGACGGCCTCAGCCACTTCCCAGCTGTGTGACCCTGGGCAAGTCACTTGACCCCCATTGTCCATCCTTACCAATCTTCCACCTATGAGACAATACGCCGAAGTTAAGGGTTAAAAAAAAAAAAAAAGAAAAGAAAAAGAAAACTTTGAGCTTATAAAAAAAATCTTAACTTTTTTGCTGCTGCTGCTCTGCTTTGGTTACATATGGAGGGTTTGTCCATTTCTGAATAACAGCTCTTAGGAAAGACAACCACGAATTGGAGTCCAACCAGAAGGTGTTGGCCACGAAGAGGTAACTGGAGATCAAACTCAATCCTCAAGGACTGGTAAGGAAATGATAAAGTTTAGCCTGGAGAAGAGACTTGTAGGATGAAGAATGGAAGGGAGGGGGCAGCTGGATAGCTCAGTGGATTGAGAGAGCCTAGAGACGGGAGGTCCTAGGTTCAAATCAAGCCTCAGACATTTCCCAACTGTGTGACCCTGGGCAAGTCACTTGACCCCCATTGCCCACCCTTACCACTCTTCCACCTAGGAGACAATACACTGAAATACAAGGGTTTAAAAAAAAAAAAAGAATGGAAGGGAAAAAATATCTGGCTTCAAACATCTGAAGGACTGTCCTTTGGAAAGGGATTCGACTTGTTTTGCTTGGTCCTACAGGGAAGAGCTCAGAGCAATGGATGAAAGTTAGAGGGAGGGAAATCAGGAGCTGATGTAAGGAGAAACTTCCTAATGAATAGAGCTATCCCAAAGGAGAATGGATTGTCCTGAGAGGTGAGGAGTTCTTCGCCCAGCTCCCCTCATCCCCATCTTTGAGTTCTGACTGAACGACCATTTGTTGAGGAAAGTTGTAGAGGGGATCGCAGCCTAGAAAGAGTGTAGAGGTGTAAGAGAAGGGATCTATCCCTGCGGTTGCCCCCAAATCGGAGATTCCGGGCTACCTGGGATCCAAGGATCAAGGTTGTGTCCCTTTAAGGCCCTGGCCAGTTTCCAGGAGGTAAGGGACAAATAACAGACTGTGGGCCACGTGCTTACAATGGGAACATCTGGAAGTGACTTGGAGGCCACCAAGTTCACCCTCTTTTTACAGATGAGAATACGGAAGACCAAAGAATGACTGGCCCAGAGCTGTACCGATTTGATATTTTGGAAACAGGACATGGTCTTCCTGGCTCCAAATTCAATCCTCTCTCTGCTTACAACAGTGGTTATCAACCTCAAATAGAAATGGAGCCAATGATCTTCACTGACGGATCTCTGGGAGTTTCATATTCATTTAGTTTTAAAGTAGAATATTAGTTACGTTGTATTTGTTGTATTCACTTTGTTATAAATTCATTTAAAACATCATAATAAATATGATTATAAATTATGTTATATTTATTATTATATACCATAATAGAATTATAANCTTACAATGGGAACATCTGGAAGTGACTTGGAGGCCACCAAGTTCACCCTCTTTTTACAGATGAGAATACGGAAGACCAAAGAATGACTGGCCCAGAGCTGTACCGATTTGATATTTTGGAAACAGGACATGGTCTTCCTGGCTCCAAATTCAATCCTCTCTCTGCTTACAACAGTGGTTGTCAACCTCAAATAGAAATGGAGCCAATGATCTTCACTGAGGGATCTCTGGGAGTTTCATATTCCTTTAGTTTTAAAGTAGAATATTAGTTACGTTGTATTTGTTGTATTCACTTTGTTATAAATTCATTTAAAACATCATAATAAATATGATTATAAATTATATTATATTTATTATTATATACCATAATAGAATTATAATATTATTGCAATAATATAAATATTATTATAAAACATCATAATAAATAAATATTTAACAATAAATAGTTTGCTAAGAAATATTAAATATCTATTTATCTTGAAAGATATTTTTATTAACATTTTAATAAGTATTCTTAATTATGTTATTAACAAATTTAATAGTAAATATTAGATATCTGGGCAATTAGTTGGTACAGTGGATAGAACACTGGGCTTGGAATCCAGAAGACTCCTCTTCATGAGTTCAAATCCAACTCAGATACTAATTAGCTGTGTAACCCTGGGCAAGTCATTTAACCTTGTTCGCCTCCGTTTCCTCACTTGTAAAATGAACTGGAGAAGATAATGGCACATCACCAGTATTTTTGCCAAGAGAACCCCATTTGGGGTCACAAAGAGCGGTGAAACAATTGAACAGCATCCCCACCAACACCATTGGACGACAACGACAACATTTATTTTCTTTAACTCCTTAAATATTTCCCGGTGATATTTTAATCTCGTTGGGCTACCCTCAGGAGTGTTGTCGGCCACCCACATGTCTGACACCCTTGAACTGTACCCTGCAATTTCTCCTTCCTTTTCTGGTTTTAATGGCAGGCAGTGATTCACTAGTTCTCCCCATTTATTCTTTCTAGAAGTTGGGAAATGATGGTTTTGTTTGCTCGGGTCTCTCGTGGTTGTTTTTAGCCACGATTCCCTCCAATCACAAAGCTGCCCCCCCCCCCGTCCCTCACTCCCCCCAAAGCCCTCAACCCTTCAACTGCTACTGGAAGCAAGTCCGAACCGGGCATTCGTAATCACCCTCTCTTTTAATTACAGCCCAGGCTGGCAGGATTAGGGATAAATATAGGGAAGGCAGCCCTGCTCATTGGGCAATGCTTAGCTGGCAGCACCCTCCCTGGGCCCCACTTCTGAAAAATGCCTCCGAAATACATTTCTTGGGTAAGCAATGGGAAAGCCAACGTGCCGAGGCCCTAATTATGCGCCTGTCTTAGATGTCAGCTGAAATCGGGGCCTGCTTTCTGTTCCTTTTGCGGCTATCATATTGGAGGCAAAGCCGTTGCTTTGCTGGTGTGTGATACACGCTTACATGTTTTATTCAGTGAACGAGGAATGTGGATGTTAATTAAAACACTCACAAACCCATGAATATATTTTTTTTTCTCTTTGCAGTAAGATGGAGAGTGGGGATGGGGGAAGGTTGACAGCTGTGCAGTGAGTGGAGGCTGGGATTGACTATTCAGTCTACACTCGGTGCCTACACTGGGTGTGTGTGTGTGTGTGTGTGTGTGTGTGTGTGTGTGTGTGTGTGTCTGAAATGCCTGACCTTAATGTTTCGATTATTCAGAAAGAAGTTTTCTTTAAGAAGTCCCAGGGGAGTGTTCTATGACAGGAGAGAAGGTTGGCACTGCCCTTGATAAGGAAGGAAGAGGTCCTAGTGGTAAAGGTACTCTGTGCCACTGAACCATGTTTTTATCTGGTTCTGGCTAAGAGATGGAAGGGCGACTCAATGGAATAGACTTGGGGTAAATGAGCTCAGCAAGCTGGTGCTCCAGAAACCCAAAGAGTCCAGCTCTGGGGACAAGAACTCACTATTTGACAAAATCTGCTGGGAAAATTGGAAAACAGTACAGGAAGCTGAGGTTTAGATCAACGTCTCACATCCTATACCAAGATAAGTTCCAAATGGGTAAAAAATATATATAAATAAATAACATAACATAACAATATATTAGAATGTAATGCTAAATGATATAAATATCTTTTAATATAAAGTGATATTATAAGTAAATTAGGTGAACATGGAATAGTGTGCCTGTCAGATCTATGGGGAAGGAAAGAATTTAAGACCAAGCAAGAGACAGAGAACATTTCAAGATGTAAAATGAATAGTTTTGATTATGTTAAATTAAAAAGACTTGGTATAAACAAAACCAATGCAACCAAAATGAGAAGGGAAGCAACAAACGGGAAAAAAATTTAGAACAAGATTCTATGACAAAGGTCTAATTTTTCAAATGTACAAAGAACTAAGTCAAATTTATAAGAAAGTAATCATTTCCTGATTGACAAATGGTCAAGGGATATAAATAGGCAGTTTTCAGATGAAGAAATAACAAAAAAAATGATCAATAATCACATGAAAAAGTGTTCTAAATCCCTCTTGATTAGAGAAATGTAGATAAAAACAACTCTGAGGTACCACCTCATACCTAGCAGATTGGCCAATATGACAGCAAAGGAAAACAAATGTTGAAGGGGATGTTGCAAAATTAGGACACTAATATACTGCTGGTGGAGTTGTGAATTGATCTAACTGTTCTGGAAGGTAATTTGGAACTATGCCCAAAGGGCTTTAAAAGATTGCTTGCCCTTTGATCCAGCCATACCTCTACTAGGTTTGTATTCCAAAGAGACTTTTAAAACGAGAAAAGTTCTATTCATACAAGAATATTTACAGCCGTGCTTTTTGTGGTGTTAAAAATTTGGAAAAAGATGGGGTATCCCTTGACTGGGGAATGGCTGAACAAATTGCGGTATATGATGGTAATGGAATACTATTGTGCTAAAATGAATGATGAATCACTTGATTTCTAGAAGAACTCAAAAAGACCTCCATGAACTGATGCAGAGTGAAATGAGCAGAACCAGGAGATGATGATACACAGTAACTGAAATATTGTGGGATGGTCAAATGTGATTGACTTTGCTACTAAAAGCAAAGCAATGATCCAGGACAACTCTGAAGGACTTATGAGAAAGAATGTTATGCACATGTAGAAAAAGACCTATGGGAGTAGAAATCCAGAAGAAAGCATATGATTTGTCACTCTTTTATATGGGTACATGATTTGAGGTTTTGGTTTTAAAAGATTGTTTTATTACCAAAATGAATAATATGGAAATAGTTCTTGAATGATAATACATGTATAACCTAGTGAAATTGCTTGTCATCTCCAGGAGGGGGAAGGGAAGAAGGAAGAGAAAGAATGTGAATCATTGAAAAAAATTAAAAATTAAATTTAAAAAAAAGGGGGAAAGGTGGTACCCTGAGAGGAGAAATACATCAAGTCTTCGGCACCCAGTAAGCATCTTGGCACTGATAATAGTGATTCTGACAATTTGAGAGCATCCTTAATGCCTGACGACTATAAATGAGGGAGCAAAATATGGTCTACAAACAAGAGGGAATATTATTGGGCCATCACTAAAGGAAGGCATAAAGACGTCATAGGAAAGACTAATTCTGGAGTCAGGGGACTTGGCCTAAGTTCAGAAGCTCTGATGCTTATCTACCTGTGTGGACTTGGGAAAGTCACCTAATCTGCAGAAGCCACTGTTTTCTTATCATAAAATGAGAGGGATGGACGGGAGAATCTCTGAGATCTCTTCCAGCTCTCCATCCATGCAATGAATGCAGTAACGTGAATGAGAAGAAAATGGACAGAGAATGAGACTCTGGTCATAAGATTCAGTCAAGTCAGGACTTACTCTTTGGGGAGAATATTGAAGCCAATAGGGTGACTTGTCCAGAATGATACACACACACACACACACACACACACACACACATTTTAAAATCCTTACTTTCTGTTTTAGAATTGATAGTAAGTATTGGTTCCAAGACAGAAGAGAGGTAAAGGCTAGGCAATGAGGGTTAAGTGACTTGCCCAGGGTCACATGTCACACAGCTAGGAGGTGTCTGAGGTCACATTTGAATCCAGATCCTCCCAACTCCAGGCTTGATGCTCTAACTATTGAGTCACCTAGTTTCCCTCTTTGTGTGTGTGTGTGTGTGTGTGTGTGTGTGTGTTTGACATGACCAAATGTGGGAATTTATTTGGCTTGACTGTTCATCTTGATGACAAAGATCTAACGAGAAGGCCAGCAGATGACACAGAAAAGCTTTAGAAACTCAGAAATGCATAATGTTGTAGAATATCGACATAATTTATCTTTAAATGCCATAAATATACACAATTTCTTTTTTAATGCTAAGATAAGTAGAGCTTGTGGAAAGTTTGTGAAAGGCAGCCAATGCCACACAGAGGCTAGAAAGAGGAGACCTCTAGAAAAGCTTCCTAACTCATCAGTGCATGTAAGGTCATGTAAATGCCCCATAAAGGAAAAAGAAAGCATTCCCACCTCTTCCCTGGTCTGAAGGGGGAACAGAACATTGATGTGAGTTTTCCATGGCCTCTGCGCTGTCCAAACAAAAGAAGAGGGTTCCTGCCCTCAAGGAGCTTACCTTCTAATGGGAGAGACAACACACTCAAAGGATGTGAGGAGGCGTGCTCATCAAGTCTGAAAAGTCAGCACAACTAGGAGGGAAATGGAAGTTTCTCCACCAAATGGAGGCCTTGGGAGAAGCTCAGCCATTGGAGAAAACTCACCCCTGGGTCAGCCACAGGGAAGGTGTCCAGCAGCCAGTCAGTCGGTGATTGGGGGCTTGAGCTCAGGGAAGAGATGAGGGCTCGCTGTGTAGACTTGGGAATCATTTGTTGTTTTCACTTCTATAAAATGGGGTGAAATACTTGCGAGCCCTAACTCATGGGGGTTTGTGGGGAAAGAGGGCTATCGCAATGCAAATCTCTTCAGCTCTCCCTTGCTTTATAAAGTCATCAATAGAATATTATGACCAGCTCTCAAACATAATCATAGATAACCCAATGGGTAGTGGAGAGAGCATTGTGCAGTGGATAAGGTGATGTCTTTGGAGTCAGAGGACTTGGGTTCTAATCTTATGCTATTTATTACCTGCATGACCTTGGACAAGTCAATTACTTCTCATCACTCATGTAAACCTGGGAAGGAACAAAAAGATCACCATGTTTAACTTCATCATTTTACGCATGAGGAAATGGTTTAATGGTTTGCCCCAGTTCATACAGCCAGCCAGGACTTGAATTCAGCTCTTCCTGAACCTAGCCCAAGGCTCTACCCATTCTACTACAATGCCTCTTCAGTTTCCTCATCTGCAAAATGGTGGAGTTGGGCAAAGTCCCAATTCGGGCTGCAAACAATGATCCTACATATGAGAAGAGGCCTGATGGTGGAAATCAGATGCTGAGTCTTAGCAGGGACAACTGCATGAGGATGGTCTAAAGCAGCGGTTCCCAAACTTTTCTGGCCTGCCGCCCCCTTTCCAGAAAAAATATGACTTAGCGTCCCTGGAAATTAATTTTTTTTATTTTTAATAGCAATCAATAGGAAAGATAAATGCCCCTGTGGCCATCACCGCCTCCCTGGATCGCTGCAGCCCCCACCAGGGGGCGCTGGCGCCCACTTTGGGAATCACTGGTCTAAAGAAAAGCAAGGGCCTAAATGACCACAAAAGCAGGTTTGGGGGATGGAGGGAAAGCAGGACCTGAGGGTGATGGACAACCTGAGCTCTGCACTAGTCTCCATTCAAGGCCCAGAAGAAGGCCTTCAGTGGGTTGGCTCCGTCCTCCGGTAAAATATTATGAAGGATTTAGAAGAGAATTTCCCAGAAGGAAAAGGGGCAGGTGAGCCATTTTGTGGACCAGGCGTAGCCTCAAGAGATCGTGCGCCTGTCCTAGGAGATTCAGGGCGCTGCCTCGCAAGCCCATTGGCCTTTGCCCCTCTAGACAGGATCTTCTTCTGCCCAGGCTGAGGTAGCTCCCCTCTGCCTGCTGTGGTACAGGAAGATTCTGAATTTCTCCATGGTAACAAGGGAAGATGCTGGCATTCTGTCTGGGAAACCAGCACTTGATGTTATTGCCTTCGCTCTGAGATTGCCTTCAGTTTACCTCCGAGCTGTCCTGTTTATGCACAGCTGTTTGTGTGTCGCTTCTTCCATTCTGTTATGTAGAGTATCTTCAATGCTTACACAATAACTGGCACACGATGGGCACTTAATACATGCTTAATGACGGACCAGAGTCCGGGAGATGTGGGTTTGAAGCCCATCCTCACTCTTCACTAGCTGGTCTATCTGTTATCCCCCCCATAAGGGATTCCCGCCCCCACCCCACTGTGTCCTCCCCTCAGCTCCAACCACCTCTTAGAATCTTGAGCCTGGGGCAGGTAGGTGGCTCAGTGGATTGAGAGTGACACCTAGAGAGGGGAGGTCCTGGGTTCAAATTTGACTTGAGACCATTTCTAGCTGTGTGACCCTGGGTAAGTCACTTAATCCCCATTGCCTAGCCCTTACCATTCTTCTGCCATGGAACCAGTACACGGTATTGATTCTAAGACAGAAGGTAAAGGTTTAAAAACAATTAGGAGGCCCTTTCAAAGAGCTTAGATCCAAGAGCCCTTTCCCCAGTGAGACTCTTCTCTAGGTGCAGCAGCCTCCCCACAGCCTCAGGCTGCCTCATCTTTACTCTGAAGAGATTCTACTACAATGCAGGCTTCTGGAGGTCCAGATTTCTGCTGCTGCTTCTGGGGGGGCTGGGGGAGCAGTAGGGGCTTCATATCCCCAGTGCCTGGGACATCACTTGTTCTTTTTTTTTTTTTTTTAAACCCTTAAGTACTGTGTATTGGCTCCTAGGTGGAAGATTGGTAAGGGTGGGCAATGGGGGTCAAGTGACTTGCCCAGGGTCACCCAGCTGGGAAGTGTCTGAGGTCGGATTTGAACCCGCGACCTCCCGTCTCTAGGCCTGACTCTCCATCCACTGAGCTACCCAGCTGCCCCATCACTTGTTCTTGATGTGTGCTTCCTGATCCATTGTTCCGGGACACGTTTCTTAGCCTCTGAGCCTCTCCCTTTAACTTCCGCCTGCTCTTAGAGATCAGTGGTGACCTCCGCCTAGCTAATCCCCAGGGATGTCTTTCTTATCCAGAATGTGAGGAGGAAGCCTACCCGTTTGGACAGATCAAGCTGCAGTCTCTGTTCTCGTCCTCTTTTGGAAGTCTGAAATGCGCCCACCGGCCCTGGGAGGACCATCGAAGTTGGCTCTGTGGGCATCGTGGCCAGTTCAGGGAAAGAAGGAGCCTTGGGAGCTCTCCAAGAGCCGGGGAAGGCGGCTCTTAGTTCAGGGTCATGGGCGCCTCCCCGACACTTATTACATCATGCAGGCAGCTCTAATCCATTTTCCAAGGGGGACCCTGATGTGAGACTCAGGGCGGCTTGCCAGCCGTGAGAGATTTCCTCAAGGAGTCCCAAGATTCCGAGCGTTTTAACATTAGCTGACAAAAGCAAGGTCAGCACACAGGAAGCCTCCACTTGGGCCTCTTTGGGGCTGTGCATCTTGTTGGTCATCTCGCCTAAGTCCTCCACCCCGGAAATCCAGAATCGGAGAGAAATCTGCCCGTTTGGAGCAGTTCCTGGTGCCACCCCTCGTTTATTTCTCCCAAATAGAAGCAATTTGAAAATGTGTGTGTGTTAGTAACGTATGAGAGTCAGAGAGAAAGAGGAAGGCTTATGGCAGACGGGTGCAGGATTTGGGCTTTTGAAGTTGCGGGTTCTAAAATTGCCTCCTTGGATGCTTTACCCCCTAGGTGATCCCTCGCAAGTCATGTGGCTGCCTTGGCCTCAGTTTCCTCATTGATTAAAGGAAGAGATGAGACTAGGTGATCTCTGAGGTCCTTCTCTCTCTGGATCCAGAATTCTATGATTTCTGAGTGTCTTCCCACAGCCCAAACTTTGTGGCCCCCGCACGTGCTACAGCTTCTTAGAGCCACGGGTGAGGCCTGGGGGACAGGAGGACACCAAAGGGGTAGGAGCAGCCCCGAGAAGGGCTTGGCAAGCCTTCCAACCAGAGGAGCTGGTCCTCCATGACTGCTGTTTCCACCCTGGTAGTCCTCTGATTCTGCCTCGAGAGAGTTTTCCCTATCAGTTCCCAGGGCCCGTTATTTGGTTCCTTCTAGGGATCTTTTCATTGATTTCTTGTTGTCAATATAACTCTTCTTCTCTTGGTTCTGCTCATTTCACTTTTCCTCAGTTGGTGTCTTAGGATCTTTCTTTGAAAGCTTCCTTGTCCATGGCTTACTGCATGACAATATTCTTGCCTGCTCCTATGCCCAGGTCTGTCAGCCTCCATTATTCAGGGGGCATTTCCTTTGTTTCCATTTCTTTGGCGAGCATGCTAGTTAGCTAGGGAGGCATTATGGTGAAGCTGGTCCTTGAGAGAGCTCCGGACTTGGGCTTGAATTCTGTCTCTGATACGTATTAGTAGTGTAAAGGCAGCTGGGTGGCACAAGGGGTAGAGAGCTGCCCTTTGAAGCAGAAATACCTGAGTTCAAATTCAGCCTCAGATACTAGCTGTGGGACCCTGGATAGGTCACTTCACTGCCATATGCCTCAGTTTCCTCAACTGTAAATGAACGATAATAGTAGAACTAAATTCCCAGGATTGTCATGAAGACCAAATGAGGTAATGTTTATAAAATACTTTATGGGGGGGGGGCAGCTAGGTGACTTAATAGATAGAGATCCAGGTCTGGAGATGAGAGGTCTGGGGTTCAAATCTGACCATGGGCACTTTCTAGCTGTGTGACCCTGGGTAAGTCACTTTACCCCAATTACCTAGCCTTTACTGCTCTTTTTCCTTGAAACTGATACTTAGTATTGTAGGACTTTATAAACACCCCAATTTTGTACAACTGTTATGATGGTAATGATTCATGTTTCCTAGAACTAAGCACAGCATCCCCAGGCCGTCTGACCAGAGAAGAGCACCCAGGCCTTGTCCAGTAGGAAGCTCTGCCTTTCTTAATGCTGTCCAAGAAGTCTGAGCTTTAGACTGACCAGCAGACCTGGGAGAGAGGTTCCATTATGATCACCAGCCCACCAATGAGAAACTGAGATTCAGAGACATGGTGCAGGATTACATGGGGCGTTTACTGCCCATGTGGCCTTGGACAGACCCCAGAAGCCCACAGGCCTCAGCCACCTCATCTGTAAAATGACTTGCTGACCTCCGTGTCCCCTTTGAGCTCCAGATCCATGATCCCATGCTTTGCACGGCTAACAAGTTGGGATTTGAATCCAGGTCTTCCCGACTCCAAGCTCAGCCAGCCCTTTGCTACCCCAGCCTGCCTCTGAGTCTGTCTCCTCATCTGTAAATGGGGATGGGGGTGTCTGCAGGGCCCTCATCACAAGACGACTGTTGAGATCAGATTCATCAGAAACGGGCCCTGTGCTTAGAGTCCTGGCCAGTCGTCGTTTTTTCAGACATGGGAGCCTGGCCTTGTGAAGGCTGCGGAGGAGCTCCGAGTCACCCAGAGAAGAAGGAGGGAAGCCCGGGGCCTCGGCCTCCAAAGCTGAAGCTCTCCTTCCCATGACACATCCCTCCCTGCTCTGCCTTACACAAGGACGGAGAAATTATCTGCCAGGAAATGGGTGGTTCTCTTGTTTAGAAGGCTTGAGAAACCTTCCTTCCATTAGCTAATCCTTTCCCTTCCATCCTCTCTCTCTCTCTCTCTCTCTCTCTCTCTCTCTCTCTCACACACACACACACACACACACACACACACACACACACACACAGCAATGCTTTTAGAAGCAACACTGACTGACTTTCTGAGTCTCTTTCCAGCTGAGCAAAGCCAGCTCGTCCCTCCTGTGTCTGTAAAGATTTCTGGGCCTCTCCACAATCTCAGCCAACAGGATAGAAATACAAGCCAGTGAGCTACGGTGACCAATGGCGCAGACCCCTTCCTTCTGGCCTTGCCATTGAAAAGAATAAAGAGGTCATGAGCAGATGAAGAACAGGAATGGGAACATCTAAATGGAAACTATTCGCAGGAGCTACCCAGGGCGGCCACTCCTTGTCATTGTTTGTACTCCAGTTTAAAAAAAAAATAGTAGGAGGGAGGGAGGGAGAAGAAGAGAGAGACAGAGAGACAGACAGAGAGAGAGAGAGAGACAGAGAGAGACAGAGAGAGACAGAGAGAGACAGAGAGAGAGAAAGAAAGAAGAAGAAGGAGGAGGAGGGAGAGAGAGGAAGAGAAAGAGACAGAGACAGAGAAGAAGGAGGAGGAGGAGGCAGAGGAGGGAGAGAGAGAAAGACAGAGAGAAAGAGAGAGAGAGAGAAGAAGAAGGAGGAGGAGGAGGAGGAGGGAGAGAGAGAAAGAAAGAGAGAGAGAAAAACAGAGAGAAAGAGAGAGAGAAAGAAGAGGAAGGAGGAGGAGGAGGGAGAGAGAGAGAGAGAGAGAGAGAGTCAGTCACTGGATTTCAAGTCAGGCACCTGGAATCATTTTCCGCTCTTGGCATACACTAGCGGGTGACCTTGGGCAAGAAGATGATGAGATCATCGCAGGCTGTATTGGAAAAGAGCGTTCAGAGAGGTTACAGATCTGTCCTCCGCCCTGGCTGCATGATCTTTGTCAAAGTGGAGACCATCCCACGACTGTCCAGGAGGGTAAAGGGCCCTGATGCGATGCCAGATGATGACGAGTTGAAGGAGTTAATGGGGTTTTGCCAGGAGCAGCGAATCCTCGGGGGAGCCAGGCTGGCTGTCCTCAAGTGTTTGATGGTCTCCCGTGCTGAGGAGGGATTAGCTTTGTGCTTCCAGGCCCCAGAGGCCAGAACCAGGAGGAACAACGTGTAGAAATTACAGGGACAATGTAGGCTCGAGGTCAGAAGAAAACTCCCCAGCAATTATAACTACTGAAAAAGAGAAGATGTGCCTGGAGAAGTTCAAGGTTCCTCTCAAATAGTTCTTGGATTGAAGACGGGCCGAGTTCTCACCGAGGACACTATGGAGAGTGTTTGGGGTTAGCTGAGGGCTGGGTTCTTCCGAGGTCCCTTCCCAATCTAACACCGCATGCTTCTGTGATAACTCATGTATCTTCTCTGGGCCTCAGTTACCTTATCTGTAAAATAGGGATAATAATATTTATGCTCCCTCCCTCACATGGCTATTGTGAGAATCAAACGGGATAATAAATATAATGAGCTTTGTAAATTGTAAGTAATGGCACGGTGTCATCATCATCATTACTACGAACACACCGTCATCGTCATTGTTGTCATTATTCAGAATCTCAGAATCTCTGAGTTGAAAGGGAACTCAGTCGCCACCTACCCCCAACATATCTTAATCGTGATCCCTACCACAACACAGACTTTCCTTGAAGACCTCCCAGGAGGGGGAACCTTGACCTTTTGGGTGCCGCCTGTCCCACGTCTGGACAATTCTACTGTTTGGAAATTCTTTGCTTTTGTCAATTGATTAATTGATTTTTTGCAGTTCTCCTCGTGCCTATAAACAAGTCATTTCACCTTTGGGCCTTCGTTTCCTCACTTGCAAAATTAAGGATTCAGATTAAACAATCTCCAAAGGGTTGTTGAGCTCAATATTGTCCAATCCAGCAAGTATATCCATTCAAAACACTCAGATTGCTTAACATAACTGCATCTTTTGCTAACATGTGGCTGGGCTAATTGGGAGAAGAATTCAGCCCTCCATTTCCCATAAGGCTGTGTGGCTGTGTCCTTAGTGACTGCATCATGAGGAGGACTCAAAGAAGCTGAGAATGTTACACATGAACTCAGAGGTCAGACGTTCTGTAGTCACAAAGGCAGCTTCTAGGAGCCTAAAAGGTCCAGCGTGTTCCTGAGGATTCCTCCCCCTGACCCAGGGCACAAAAAGATAATTTTGGAGGACAGAGGAGAGCAGAAGTGGGCAGCTGGGTAGCTCAGTGGGTTGAGAGCCAGGCCCAGACACTAGAGATCTTGAGTTCAAATCTGACCTCAGATACTTCCTAGTTGTATGACCCTGGTCAAGTCACTTTATGCCATTGCCTAGCCCTTTCCTCTCTTCTGCCTTGGAACCAATATTGATTCTAAGATGGAAGGTAAGGGTTTTTTTTTTTGTTTTGTTTTGTTTTTAAAGGTGGTATGATAGTGCAAGATATCGCTTTTCTTTTTCCTTCTTTCATCTTTCTTTCTCTCTTCCTCCCCCTTTCCTTCCTTCTTTCCTTCCTTCTTTCCTTCCTTTTTCCCTCCCTCCCTCTC
>NC_058133.1:9258505-9280595 GCF_016433145.1 Gracilinanus agilis | reverse complement strand
ATATATTTTATATAGATATATAGTATATAATGTGTATAGATAGTATATAATGTGTATATATAAACTATGTAATATATAACAAACATCACATTTTATATTTTACATATATTTTATATTATACCTGATAATTGTTGTGGTTTGGTGGTTTCAGCCATGTCTGACTCCTTGTGACCCCATCTGGGGTTTTCTTGCCAGAGATACTAGAGTGGTTTGCCATTTCCTTCTTCAGCTCATTTTACAAATGAAGAAACTGAGGCAAGCAGGGTTCTGTGCCTTGCTGAAGGTCACACAGCTATTAAGTGTCTGAAGCAAGATTTGAACTCAGGTTTTTCTTATTCCAAGCCTGTATCCTCTATCCATACAGTATCCTGTATAATGATATATCTAGAGAAGGAAATGGCCAACCACTCCAGTGCCTTTGTGCTAAGAAAACCCTAAATGGGGTCATGAAGTGTTGGGCATGCCTGAAATGACTGAAAACCCCCCAACAAATAATGATATGTATTATATATATTTATAATGTATATCGTCATCATGTATACTATACTATACACACACATAATATTTATAGTGTCCCAAAGGTCTTAGTGTAGATTTGAGCTTTTGCTTAAAATGACCCAAAGACTTTTGAAGACTTTTTGTGGGCTGTACAAGTATTTGTGTGTTTATGCGTACACACACACACACACACACACACACACACACATGCTGTGTCTCTCTCTCCATTTATATATATGGAACATACATACACACACACACACATATAGATATATAGATATAGATACACACGTATGTCTATAGATTGGAGATTTGGCCCGTGAGGATTGGCTGGTTCTCCTTCCAAGAAGTTGAGAAATCGTCGTCTCTTTCCTGCACTTTCCCATGGCTGTATTCAGAAAGAATCCCTCCAGTCCCAGAGCTGAACTGAGTCCCTCATTCAGCAGCAAGGCCTTCCACTGCCACATGAAGCAAGCCTGAACTGGGCATCCGTAATCACCCTCTCTTTTAATTACAGCCCGAGCTGGCAGGATTGGGGATAAATACAGAGGAGACAGCTCAGCTCTTTGGGCAACGCTTAGCTTTAGACACCCTCCCTGGGCCCCATGTTTGAAAAATGCCTTAGAAATACATTTATTGGGTAAGCAATGGGAAAGAGAACTTCTGGAGGCCCTAATTACCCAGCAGTCTTAGATGTCAGCTGAAATCAGGGCCGAGAGTTCTGTTTCCTTTTAAGGAGATTGCATTCGAGGCAAAGCCACTGTGTCGCTGGTGTGAGATACACGTTCGCATGTTTTATTCAGTGAATGAGGAATGTGGATGTTAATTAACACACTTGCCAACGTAGAAGATTCCCTCCCCCCTTCCCTCTTCACTGATATCCCAGAGGGGTTGAAAGCTGTGCAGTCACCGGAGAGCGAAGCTGACTGTGCCGTCTCTATATCCTGCTATGTGTCTGAAATGCCGATCATTCCAAATGAACAACCGGGGAGCCCTGGCGAGTCTTTTCCATGCAAACCACAGCCTTCAAGCAGATTGAAATTCTATTGAGCAAATGTTCACCGCACACCTACTATGTGCGCCTGAGCGTCTGATATTGCTGCCAAATTTGTGTCTGAGAAAAACATCTCTTAAAGGAAGATAATGTCAGATACAAACATGAATCCAGAGTCTCTCTGCCACTGGAGATGAGAAAAAGAAGAGTGGGGTGTAGGATCTTCCCACTTCCTAGGACGGATGGGATTTGATAGGCTTCAAAGTTGGGGGACCAATATAGTTCCAGCTTAGTTTCCCAAGCTTTGTTTGCCTCATGCTGTTCTCTTTCACATCACCTGTATCATAGCCAAAGTGGATTGTACTTTGTCTTGGGTTTTGTCATTCATTCATTCATTCATTCATTCATTCACTCAATCCATCCATCCATTCATTCATTCATTCATTCATATGGTATAAGGAGGGTTCCAGATCAATTGCATGAATTTTCCCTAAAACCCAGGTCAGACCATGCCATTCCCCTCCCCATGCCCACGAACTCCAGTGATAGCTCGCTATCGCCTCCAGGATCTATCACCAAGACGATATGGTTGGTGAAGGCTCTTAGGAGAATGCCTCATCCTTAGGGAAGTCCCCCTCCTGAGCTGGCTTCTAAAAGCAAGTTGCTAGAGCACTCTTTCACTTGTTCCCTTCTTCTAGAGCAACGGTTGGCAACGTCTGGCTCTTGAGCCATATCCGGCTCTTTCAAGGGCCAGATCTGGCTCTTTCTGCAGGAGCCATAAAGTCCATTTTTTTTCAGGCGCTGTTACAGGAGCGGCTCTGTGAGCGCTGGACGGCTCTCATGAAATGACATTTTTAAAAATGTGGCGTTTATGGCTCTCACGGACAAAAAGGTTGCCGACCCCTGCTCTAGAGTAAAGGAGGCATTCAGAGGGGTTTTCTCCTTCCCCTGTACAACAGCAATAGCTGCATTTCTGCAGAATCACCCGGGAACCAGTACATGGGGGGATGTGTGTGCTTGCCCACAGCTTTCTTGCCCATTTCCCCATTTGGACCAGAACAGCGCTCCTAAGAGTAGACTTTCACGGCCCAAGAAATGGCAGCATATGGGCAGTGGGCGAGTATCTGGGAGAAAGACACGGGAACATCTCATACCCACTTTGCCTCAATAAGGGAAATGAAGAATAGTTCAATAATAATATTATTCCATAATACCTTCTCCTAATTAAAAGAATGGAATTCTCTTGGCAAAATTACCTTGGAATTCGGCCTTCTAGGAAAAGGGGGGAGACTTCTTGCACCACTCAGCCTTAGAGTTTGCCCTGAGAAGCATCAGGGTTCTGGAAATCCGACCTACCAAGGAAATGAGTAGTTCCTGAGCAGCGAGAATATGTCACACATTTGGTCTGTGAAGCTAGAGGGGCAGTCAAGGAGCACAACCATAACATCAAAGGGTGGAAAGCCTATAATTTGGCTCCCTTTTGTTGCTGTCTGTTATTTGGATAGTGCAAGTCTAATAGGAAAGGGATTGACAAGGGGCAGAACCAAGATGGTGGCTTAGTAGCAAGGAAAGCTGGAATTGCTCCAAGAATCCTCTCAAGCCAATCTTAAAATAGGAAAGGGACAGACTGTACCTCAGCCTTATCTTTTTTTTTTTTTTTAACCCTTGTACTTCGGTGTATTGTCTCATAGGTGGAAGATTGGTAAGGGTGGGCAATGGGGGTCAAGTGACTTGCCCAGGGTCACACAGCTGGGAAGTGTCTGAGGTCGGATTTGAACCCAGGACCTCCTGTCTCTAGGCCTGACTCTCACTCCACTGAGCTACCAGCTGCCCCTGTACCTCAGCCTTAAAATGAGTTTGATTTCCAGGGGAAGCCAAACCACAAGGCTGCAGAATGAGTCCTAAAGGTGAACAGCTGAAGAGTCGAATAGGAGTCTGTGGGAGAGACGGATATCACTGAACTATCAGGGAGTTACCATCCTGGCAAAACCAAATCCACTTCTCTTCTGAGAGGAATGACTGTGAGGACTTGAAATATCTTCTTGGCACCTGGGAGGGCTCTGCGCCGTCTTCATTTTCACTGAGGTTGAAGTAAAGGCTGTCCTCTGCCCAATAGGCACTTACTAACCTGAGCACTTGTGCAGGAGGCAGAGACCTCGTCATCTTATTGTAATAATTTGCACACAAGCTCTACATGGGCTTTAGTTAGAAATTTCCCAAAGGGAACTCTGGGTGATGGTCTTAGCTAAAAGAAGGATCGATCCTTTGGATCAGCTTCCAAGAATGGTCTGCGGGGCCCAGAGCTTACACCTAGTTCTTAGCATAGGTTACTTGAATTTTTTAAGCACGTACCATTCTTAGTTCACTGTACTACATAGGTGACAGGAGATAGCGTGATGTGGCAAGATGAAGACTAGATGCAGAGGCAAAAGCCCTCAAGTTTGAATCCAGGTTCTGTCACTCACTCCTTGTGTGACCTTGAGTAAGTCAATCTACTTCTCTTGGCCTGAGCTTCCTCCTCATGTGAGTAGTTAGGATGTTTTGGGCTAGACGACACGTGAAGTTTTCTCCTTCTAGCTCTAAATTCAAGGCTCTATGTTGCTGTGAAATACAAATCTTAGCTAAAACCTTCCCTTCCCCCCTCTCCCCCTCATCTATCTCATCCTTGCCTTCAGAGAGTTAGTAGTCTATTGGGGAGATATGAAGACAGAAATCTATCTAACTATAATACAAACTAGTATAGCCTGGAGAGGTGGCAAGAAGTAGGAGAGCTGGGCTCAAAGTCAAGAGGACTGGGTTCAAATCGTGCTTCTGACATACACTGACTCTGGGAGCCCAGGCAACTCATTTAAGCCTTATTACCCCCAGGAGACTGTCTAAAACCATAATTTTAGAGGAAGTGTTAATCCTTATGGATAAAGGGAGTTTTCTACCCTCATAAATATTTAATATTTCATATACGAATCTCTCCCTGGAGTGGTTTGCTATTTCCTTCTCTAGCTCATTTTCCAGATGAGGAGACTGAGACAGAGTTAAGTGACTTGCCCAGGGTCACACAGTTAGTGGGTGTCTGAGGCCAGATTTGAACTGACATTCATACAGAAATACACTATCTCATTTGAATTTCCCAACAACTCTTGAGGTAGATACTATTTTTCTGCTCATTTTACTGATTTAGAAACTGAATTTTAGAGAGAGGAAGTGAATTGCATCGATTCACATAAAGCCTAAAACTTAAGGCAGGATTAGACTCGGGTGTCCCTAGCTTCCATCCTCTGGGCCATGAACTTCAGAACAGCAGCTCCCCTTCGTGATCCTCCATTCCTGTCCTTTACTCTCCAAGCTTCTTTGAAATACAGACACGCCTTAATATCCCACCTGAATAGCAGCCAGTGTATGGAACAGTCTCTGTTAACGACTGGTCTTTGTGGATCCAGGCTCGCCAAGCTCCAAGGATCGTGCTAGGTCTTCAGGAGTGGCAGGACTAGTTGCCAAATATATATATATACACGCCCTGATGAATAGAGTCAGATTTGAGCTCCTGAAAGCAGGCACAACTCAGGGTAGAAAAGGTCATCCATTCGTGCCCCCACATTTCAGAGCACGCGGCACACATTCGGTCCCTGTGCCATTCCTCACATTAGTCCCTAAATGATGTTTTTCAGTTTCCTGCCACACTTTCAGCTGATTCCAATTACAGATGATGCACAAGAGAAGCCTGCCAGAGGTTGGAAATGGGGAATGGAATGATCTTAGCAACCTTTGACCTGTGATGTAAAAATTGGCTTCTGCCAGGCTCTGGGAGCTGGTAGAGCCTTCTGAGGCTCATTCCACTGACCCCATGTTTGACCTAATTACAGGCACCTGCCTCCTGCCTTAGAGCATTTGAAAGGCCCTGATGTGGATGTAGGATTGGAATCAAGGGACTGGGATCATTCTGCTTCCCCCCATCCACCTCCCTCCCCACCCCAAACCAGAACCAAGCACATGGGGGGGTGGGAGAGG
The DNA here is from genome assembly GCF_016433145.1 of Gracilinanus agilis. Taxonomy (NCBI): domain Eukaryota; kingdom Metazoa; phylum Chordata; class Mammalia; order Didelphimorphia; family Didelphidae; genus Gracilinanus; species Gracilinanus agilis. Next base: position 9,275,098 of record NC_058133.1, on the reverse strand, counting down.
ATTAGAAAGAGGCAAGATTGGATTTGTAAGGAGAAACCGCAGGACTCTCAGAGCTATCCAGAAGGGAAATGAGCTGCCTTAGGAGCTCCCCCACACTCAACGTCTGTAAGCAGAACCTGGATGAATTAAGACTTGCTTGGTGGAAGGTAGGCACGCCACTGTTGAAAGAGCATTCGGTTGGCTCTGGAGTCTGAGGAACCAGGTTCAAATCTTGCCTCTGCTTGTTTGCTACATTTGTGATTTGGGGCAAGTTGTCTCCCTCAGCTTATAAAATGGTGGGTGGGGAGGGACTGGGCTAGATGATTTCTGAGGTCCCTTTTAACCGGAGGTGTGTGGTTCTGTCATTCAAATCACTGACCCTTTGGAGTCATGGAACCTTTTGGGCCTCTGGGGAAGCCTGATACTACTGTGGCTCATTGTTGACATTTATAATTGAAGAAAATGCTCCAAGTTAGAGATTGTAAAAATAATGTTTCCCCCCCAAGATCATGGGTCCCATGAAATGTATCCATGGATCTTTGGACCCTAGGTTAAGTTCTCCTTTTAATCAGGTTCCTTCCTTAAGGAAGCAGGCATTTAGGAAGCGCCTACTCCTTACCAGGCACTGGGCTAAGTGCTTTGCAGATATGACATCATCTGATCCCTAAAATAAGCCTGGGAGGAAGGTAGTATTATTGTCCCCATTTTCCACTTGAGGAAATTGAGGCAGACAGAAGGTAAGTAGTGACTTGTCCACCGTCACACAGCTTGTGAGTATCTGAGACTGTGGATTTAAAGCCAGGTTTTCCGGACTCCAGGCCCAGAGCTCTATCCACTGTGCTGCCTGACTGCCAGGGGAGGAGGGAAACATGCTGCCTGATTTAATCAGAGTCAAGTGAGTCTAGGACGATTTCCTCCATGATCGAACAGTTTGAAATCCCGTTTGGGATGGGCTCTCGGAGGAAACTGTTTTGCATCTTGATAAATGCTTTCCTCACTGATATAGTCCCAGCGGGCAGCCTCTTTGCCTCTCAGTGGGATCAGTATGAGAAGGGCCTGGGGAGCCCAAGGGGCCCGTGTCCGGCTGCCGTCCTGAGTCGCTGGCCGCCCCACGCCAGTTCCCCTAAGATCTGGAGGCTGCAGAAGGGAAAGTTCTCCCCACGAGCACCCCCTCTCTCGGACCCCACAGCCTTCCAGCTTGATGCCCATGAAGGGGGACGGCGGGGCCAATAGAGCGTTCTCATCCCTGCTGGCCTTCCAGCACAAACAGGGAATCTGGAATCTCAACATGCACACAGCTATTAGCTATCTCCAGGGTAAACAGAAGGCCATCTTACTTGGCACAGGCCCGGCACATGCTAAAGCACTTAAGGAATGCTTGTCACCTGACTAAGGTACAAAGAAAGGGCACAAATATGGTCCCTGACCTCATGGAGCTCACTTTCTAATGAAAGACAATAGGCTTGGATGGAGCACCAGGCCTGGAGTAGGGAAGACTCATCTTCTGAGTTCAAATCCAGCCTCAGGCACTTCCTGGTTGGGTGACCCTGGGCAAGGTACTTCTCCCTTTCTGCCTCAGTTTCCTCATCTGTAAAATGAGCCGGAGAAGGAAATGGCCAACCACTCTAGTATTTTAGCTACGTGACCCTAGAGAAGTCATTTTATCCTGTTTATCTCAGTTTCCTCATCTATAACATGAGCTGGAAAAGGAAAGAACAAACCAGTATCTTAGCTGTGTGACCCTGGGCAAGTCACTTCACTCTGTTTGCCTCAGTTTCCTCATCTATAAAATGAACTAGAGAAGGAAATGGTCAACCGCTCCAGTATCTTAGCTGTGTGACCCTGGGCAAGTCACTTCATAGTTTGCCTCAGTTTCCTCATCTGTAAAATGAGCTGGAGAAGGAAATGGTCAACCACTCCAGTATTTTAGCTATGTGACCCTAGAAAAGTCACTTTACCCTGTTTGCCTCAATTTCCTCATCTGTAAAATGAACTGGAGAAGGAAATGGCCAACCACTCCAGTATTTTAGCTATGTGACCCTAGAAAAGTCACTTTACCCTGTTTGCCTCAGTTTCCTCATCTGTAAAATTAGCTGGAGAAGGAAATGGCCAACCACTCCAGTATCTCTGCCGAGAAAACCCCAAATGGGGTCACAAAAAATAGGGCACAACTAAACGACAGCAACCAAAAGGGACACAAGCATTTATCAGAATAGACCGAAGGTAGCCTGAGAGGTAAGGCTCTTTGTCTGGGCAGGCCTCAGTTTCCTGCCCTGTCAAAAAGGAGGAAGCAGAACCCAGCCTTCCCCAGGAGCCCGCGGAGCTCCAAGTTTTCCGAGCTCTGCCTTTGGCCAGACGACGGCCTAATTAGGGAGACAGGCTAGCAGAGCAGAAAAAGGAAAGTAGCCGGATGGAGTAGCTGGCTATCCTGATGAGTGTCAGAAGAGGGGGACAGTTAATCAGGACCAACCCCGGAGGAGACAATCGACTTGGCGATCCAATTTGGGGATTAGCCAGGCAGCTGGCTTCTCCTCTTCCTCCCTGCCTTTTCCCTCTCGAAGCTCATTAGTGGCACCCCCAGCAGAGAACAGGCAAGAGGGATAAAAGGAGATGAAACCTCAAGCCAGTCAGCTTCTTACCTGTTAGCAGGTCCGAGGGACAGAGCTCGAAATGATTGACTCAATGAGGTTTGCCGGTTCTTTGTGGGTTTCAATTAGTCAGCCTATCCCGGCGCCTCATTAGGACACATAATGGGAAATTGGCTGGGCTCCGTGGGGACAACCTGAATCAGGAGGCCCTCCTGGCCGGCTCACTCTCCACCCCTCAAAACCAACCACCGAGAAACAAAAACCACTTCGGAGCCTGGAGAGAAAGTACAGAGAAGATGGCATTCCGGAGGAGAGCGGTGCCCCCCTCCCCTTTGAACAGGCTTATGGGTTCAGGCCTTATTTGTTTTTTAAACCTGAGGATGCTTAATTAGTGGTGCTGGAAAAGGCCTCTGGGAAGTCACAGAGCCCCGCTTTCCTCCTCAGAGGGAGCTGGCTTCCCTAGCCTTGACTTAACTGGAAAAAGAAAGGAGTTGAGGAAAAGGGGCTGTTTGGGACCTGGTTCCGGAGGGGGTTGGGGCCAGCGAGAAGAAGCTACCAAACAGCAAATATTGGCCTTTGGAACCGAGAGCAGATGGGTTGTGCTAACCACACCGATGTCGGGATCAGTATGACAGATAGCGCCTCCTTTGGGGAAACTGAGGCAAACGGAGTGAAATGACTTGCCCAGGGTCACATAGTGGGGGCTGGCCTGGGGCAGCTCCTTTTCCTGGAGATAGAGCTCTATCATGGACAATGCTGGAGAGATCCTTCTGGCCCCTCACACAGGGCCCTTTTTTGCCCAAAGAAATGATTTCCATCAGTTAGGCAAAATTTGATCTGGTTCAAAAGGCACCTAATAAAAACACCCACTGAATGCTGGGTACGGGGATAGAGAGGAAAAAGAAGCGGGCCCTGCTCTCTAGAAACTCACATTTTAGTAGCAAAAGTACAAGAGCCACCCAGAGAAAGATAAGAGAGGATAGGAGCGAAGAAGAGATCCGAAGTAACTTCCTGGGCACGTTTAAGGAAGAAGAAAACCTCCAGTCAACACTTTCTCGGTAACTCCTCGTCTTAGCCCTGTCTACAACATGGAGAAATTAGACCTGCCCAGGGTCACCCCACCAGGATGTGTCAGAGGCAGGACTTGAACACGTGGCTTCCAAGGCAAATTCTCTCTCCATCACTCTACGTTGTCTCTCTTCATTAGAAAGGGTAATGAAGAACCCCCTCCCCCACCCTTTATTAAGGGTGATTCTGGAGATGCCTGTTGGACCAACTTCCCAAGAATTCATTAATTGTAGCTTGAAAGCAGAAATCAAAGGACAGATGTGGATTATTTGGCCCAAGAGGAGACGCAGCAATCAGATTCCGGCTCACTCATTGGCAAGATATTTTCAGAGATGAATTTCGTGGTTGAGAAGTACCCACAAGGCTAAGCGGTGAAAGTTCTGTTTGATGTGAATGGAAAAGGGCTGGGGGATATCCGAATGGAGCCCATTAGTCTTGCCTGTGACCTGGGGGAGCCTTTTAACCTCTGATCCTATGCAGAAGAGTACAGAACAGTTTTCGAGTTTCATTATCCAGCCAGAGAAGGCCAGGGAGGGGAAGAATTTGGCAAACGAGCAGGGGAAGTTGGGCCGACAATGGCCAGAACAGCACGTTTATTCCTTGGGGCTACTCAAAGATCCCAGAATTTGGCAGCTTCTAATGATAAACTACAGGATTCCAGAAAATGCAATAAGTCCTACAGAGCATTTCAATTAAAGCATGAAAGTTGTTCCTGATGTGAAAAAAGGAAAGGAGAGGCGAGGGGAGGAGAGAAAGGAAAGGAGAAAGGACTAAGCATTTATATGGTGCCTACTATGTGCCGGGCCTTTTACAAATATCATTTCATGGGAGCTTTATAACAAACCTGGGAAGTAGGTGCTCTTAATAGCCCCATTTTACATTTGAAGAAACTGAGGCAAACTGAGGTTAAGTGACTTGTTCAGGATCATAGAGCTAGTAAGGGTCTGAGGATGATTTGAACTCAAGTCTTCTTGACTCCAGAACCAGTACTTGATCCACTGAACTACCTAACAAAGAAAACATTTTTTTTTTCATGAACAGGTAAATTCAGTAGACCAAGGTCATTCTGTTTCTTCCTACCAAAGAAAAAAGCATTCTCTCTCTCTCTCTCTCTCTCTCTCTCTCTCTCTCTCTCTCTCTCTCTCTCTCTCTCTCTCTCTCTCTCTCCCCATCCTCATTTTAGACTGAGTTTGATTTTGCCTGGGTTCAGAGCCCAGAGCTAGATTAAAGGGTAAGGGTGATAAAGCAAAGGTTTTTGTCTCAGTTTCTAGGAAATCTCTAACAAACAAAAGTATCCCATAGAGGAAGAGGAAGGACCACCATGAGTATCCCTTGATCGAAAGTCTCCAAGTCCAAGCCAGAAGACTAATTGCTGTAGGTGTTTATAAGAGAGATCCTGACCAATCTGCATGGAGTTCTCTCCATGTTGGTGGAGATGAAGGCCCTCCCTTGTGGGAGGAGTGGGAAGGTGTTGACCAGAGGTGAGAGAGCTTGGTTCTTGACCAGTTGCCTCTGGGGCTCTCCGAGGTTTGAGTCTTCTTTGGGACTTTTCAAACAGGAAGTCTCTTCTGGTGCTTCTGGCTTCCAGTAATGAAGGGAAGATGGAGGAGTCCACCCTCATTTGGAGCTACTGAAGGAAAAGACTCTGGGAAGATAGGAGGGAAGCCAGCAGCCTCAATCATGTCCTTGTCTCCAGTTAGCTACTTCGGGGAGGTCCCCCTGGAGTGAGTGAGATCCAGGGGGCTCTTTCTTGATCACGTTATCCAGATCCCAGTGGTAGAGCTCCTTTACCTGGTGTATCTATCTGGTTGAAATCCTCCTATGTCTATTTTTTCTGATTTCTGTTTTGCTACCAATTTGGATAAAGAGGTTTTCTTTGCTCTTCATTATAGATATTCACAGTGTAATTGATTTTGGGGGGAGAAAGATGGAACCTTGGATATAAAGCTTGGAGTCCTCCTACCCCCGATAATAATAACGAAGCAATCAGAAGTTCTAGATTTAGACCAAAGTGGTAGCCTCTTTCCCTTCTTGGCAGGAGTCAAAGTCTGGCTCTCTTGGAGAATGGAGGTGGGAGGAGAGACTAGAGTTGCCCATGCTTACCTTTGAGTCACATAAAAGCCCCATATCATCCACAGGCCCCTCATGACACTTGTGGAGCCATTCTTCCTTCAGGGAATTGTATTAGCTGGTTTTTGAGGTTCCAGGAGTCTATAAATAGTGGAAAGAACTCTAAAACTAGGAACATAAAGATGTCAATCTGGGTTCCCAATACAAATTCCAGTGTGATTTTTGCCCAAGTTGCTCTAATGTTCTTGGCCTCATTTAGAAAAGGGGTGTGTGTGTGAGGTGATACCTCAGAGTTGTTTTGATTTGCATTTCTTTAATTATAAGAGATTTAGAACACTTTTATCATGTGTTTGTTGATAATTTTGATTTCTTTATCTGAAAATTTCCTATTCATGTTCCTTGCCCGTTTATCAATTGGGGAATGGCTTGATTTTTTTTTTTTGTACAAATTGATTTAACTCCTTGTATATTTGAGTAATTAGACCTTTATCCAAGTTTTTTTGTTATAAATATTTTTTCCCAATTTGTTGCTTCCCTTCTGATTTTGGTAGCATTGGTTTTGTTTGTACAAAAACTTTTTAGTTTAATGTAATCAAAATTATTTATTTTAGGGGGCAGCTGGGTAGCTCAGTGGATTGAGAGCCAGGCCTAGAGACAGGAGGTCCTAGGTTCAAATCCGGCCTCAGACACTTCCCAGCTGTGTGACCCTGGGCAAGTCACTTGACCCCCATTGCCTACCCTTACCACTCTTCCACCTATAAGTCAATATACAGAAGTTAGGGGTTTAAAAATAAAAAAAAAAAATTTAAAAAAAATTATTTATTTTACATTTTGTAATTTTTTCTAACTCTTGCTTAGTTTTTAAATCTTTCCTTTCCCAGAGATCTGACAGGTATGCTATTCTGTGCTCACCTAATTTACTTATAATTTCCTTCTTTATATTCAAGTAATTTACCCCAAGTCTATTCCACTGATCCTCCCTTCTGTCTCTTCTCCAGTACTAGCAGATTAACTAACATGACAGCAAAGGAAAGTGGTGAATGCTGGAGGGGATGTGGCAAATTTGGGACATTAATGCATTGCTGGTGGAGTTGTGAATTGGTCCAACCATTCTGGATGGCAATTTGGAACTATGCCCAAAGGGCTTTAAAAGACCATCTGCCTTTTGATCCAGCCATATCACTGCTTGGTTTATACTCCAAAGAATAAGGAAAAAGACTTTTACAAAAATATTTATAGCCACGGTCTTTGTGGTGGCAAAAAATTGGAAAATAAGGGAATGTCCTTCAATTGGGGAATGGCTGAACAAATTGTAGTATCTTTTGGTGATGAATACTATTGTGCTCAAAGGAATAAAGAACTGGAGGAATTCCATGTGAACTAGAATGACCTCCAGGAATTGATGCTGAGTGAAAGGAGCAGAGCCAGAAGAACATTGTACACAGAGACTGATACACTGTGGTACAATTGAACATAATGGACTTCTCCACAAGGAACAATGCAAGGATCCAGAGCAAGGCTGAGGGACTTATGAGAAAGAAAACTAGCCACATTCAGAGGAAGAACTGTGGGAGGAGAAACACAGAAGAAAAACAACTGCTTGAACACATGGGTTGATAGGGATATTATTGGGGATGCAGACACTAAATGATAACTCTAATCTAGCTATCAATAAAATGGAATTTGGTCTTAATCAATGATACATGTAAAACCCAGTGGAATTGTGCGTTGGCTTTGGGGAGTGGGGGAGTTTGGGGGAGAGGGAAAGAATATGAAACATGTAACTATGGGAAAAGATTCAAAAAATTTTTAAAAGGGGGTGGGGTTAGAATAGATCATATCAGGAAAAACTTCTTAATGATTAAAGGTTATGGAATGGTAGAGGACTCTATTGTTGGAGAACTTCAACTTAAGGCTAGACATGTGATTCAGGGAATGGCACTAGGAGTCATTGAGTTCTTTCCCAGCTCTTTCATTCTAGGGCAGTGATGGTGAATCTTTTAGAAATGGGGTGCCGTGCCCCACCCTCACCCCCTTCCCCCACACAGGAGAAGGAGAAAGCATTCTCATTGGGCTGCTGGGCAGAGAGGTGGGTGAAGTGAAGAATGTACTCAACAAGTGCAGAGGGCAGAGAGTACCCTGAGTGCTCCACTCCCCTCCAGCTATGCCACCTGGGAGTTGCCTACCTTACCCCCTGTGTATTTCCACTGGGCTACTGGGCAGAAGGGCGGGTGATGTGAAAAAATATCATCAGGCCTGGTGGAGAGGGGGAGGGGAGCAGCTCCACCCTAGTCTTTCTGCCTTTTTAGTAACAAACTGGGTGGGGGGGGTAGCCACATGCCCATAGAGAGTGCTCTATGTGCCATCTTTGGCACTTGTGCCATAGGTGCATCATCACTATTCTAGGGGGATCCTATAGGGATTAATGTTCTACAATTTCCCCTACTAGCTCAAAGCTTGACTAGTATCTGAATCCAGGGAATGATTTGCTATACACTCTCATTTCAGTGAGTGAAACAGAACCATCAGAGTGGCCAAAAATATGAGTTGGGATTGAAGGTGTGGGAAAGGTATGATAAATGATCAAACTGACTATTAAAGCTAATCCCCAGAACTCCACCTCCACCCTTTCCCAAAGGTTTCTTTTTCTTCCTCCTCCTCCCTAAAAAATGTTTTTGTTCAGCAACCCTTGGTCAGGAAATCAAAACTAGAGAGCTGTGTGATATGTAATAATAAGGTTGCAATCCAAGGGACTAGGTCTATTTTATTTCCATTCAAAAAATCATCTGATTTAGCTTTTATGGTACATAGCGTGCTGTTCTGTGCTGAGAGAGCAACCAATCAATAGACCAAGCAGGACTTTCTCCATGTTAGGCACTGACTCCTGATAGCTAAACTCTGGGGATACCAAGGAAAAGTAGAACAAAAATCCTGCCCTCAGTGTGCTGACATTCTAAGGCCGAGGGACAACATGTATCCAAAGATACTTAGACAAGATGCATATTAGAGGGAACCGCAGCTAACCTCAGAGATGTAATATTTAGATCAGGAATGATCTCCAGGAGCTAAGCTACAACTGTAATAATCATGCAAATTCATTGATCTCTTTTCTGATAGGTCAGTCTAGACAACCTCTGAAGTCTCTTTTGACTCTGAAATTCAGTGATGTTTTATGGGGTGGAGCAGTAAAAAGAAGTCAAAGGAGTCTTTTTTTCCCCTTAGAAGTAGAATGGGCCTTAGACATACCTTAACTTATCAACTAGACCTTCAAGGAATGGATTGTCTTCCAGAGATCAAGATGATAAAGGAGATTTCCATTCTAGGCATGGAGAATGGGGAGGCAAAGACACTAAGAGGCACACAGTGGCCAGTGTTAGAACTCAAATTAAAGACCTGGGTTTGAATCCTGATTTTCTCAGTTATTATAAAGAATTCCCCCTCAAAGTCTGCTACAGGATCTCAGGAATATTTGTTGAGTCTGGGTTCAAATGAGCTCAAACTCAAATAGCCCAGATAAGAAAAGGATGCCTCAGACTTTCATGGTGGTTTTTCCATTCATGGGATCATCAGGAAGTTCCCCTTAAGGATGGTGCAGCTTTTTGCTAGGCTTCTGAAGTGTCCAGAAATGCCTTTCTTCAGGGTGTCTTCAATGTGTCTCTCAATTCCTTAGGCAGATGGTGCCACCAGTCATGGCTAGTCTAGTGTCACTCTTACAGTCCCAGAAAGGAAGTCCCAAATCTTCTGCCTTTTCAAAGTTCACAATATCATCCTCTGCTCAAGAATAGGGAGGAGACAGAAGCTCTTTCTACTCCCCACCCAACCCCAAGTGAATACCCACTAGAGCAGGGGTTCCCAAACTTTTTTGGCCTACCGCCTCCTTTCCAGAAAAAATATTACTTAGTGCCCTGAAAATTTATTTTTAAAAAATTTTAATAGCAATTAATAGGAAAGATAAATGCACGTGTGACCATCACTGCCTCCTGGATTGCTGCAGCACTCACCAGGGTGGGTAGTGCCCACTTTGGGAATCACTGCACTAGGGGATAAGATGGAAATGCCCCACCACTGTGCTGCTCTATGGCTGGAATGGCAGATTCTCCCCTAGTTTACTGGTTTCATCCAAGCCTTCAGGTGTGACCAATTTAAAAAAATATATATAATTTTTTACAATTAGTACTTTCTTTCTCTCACCTTCACTTCGATTAAAAAAGGGGGGGGGGGAAGCTGGGTAGCTCAGTGGATTGATAGCCAGGCCTAGAGACGGGAGGTCCTAGGTTCAAATCTGGCCTCAGACACTTCTCAGCTGGGTGACCCTGGGCAAGTCACTTAACCCCTATTGCCTACCCTTACCACTCTTCTGCCTTGAAGCCAATACACAGTATTGACTCCAAGACAGAAGATAAGGATTTTAAAAAAGGTGGGGGGGAACCCCTAGGAAAAATATAAATATTCCAGCAAATTCCCACATTGTCAGTGTCCACAAATGTATACACATGACCAAGTCTTTAACCAATCCCAGTAGAGTCCCCATGTTTTCACCCACTTACACGTTTGGCTGAAAGAGGCTTTCTGTTATATGAAGGTATCAGAGTGTAGAACATCTTGAGAGGTTCTTTATTTTGGGGGAGGGATCATTGATTAATACCACAGACCTCCATGCCTTCTAAGACAAATGGGATTTATCAAACTGATAGTACCCACCCTTCAAGGTGGTAGAGAGGATGTAATGAGATAATATATGCAATGCACATTGCAAACATTAAAGTCCAATCTAAATTTCAATTGCTGTTATGAACATGGGTCAGGAATATGTTGATAAATGTTTAACAATCAGCTCTCCCCCCAAATGTACACTTTAAAAAGGTTTAGCCTGCAATGTTAAACATTTTCCCAAGATTTTATCAAGTCTAGAGAATAAACAAAGCAATAAATCAAGACTGCATTGTACAATTTGCTGATTTCCCAGATGTAAATACTCCAAAAATTTAATAATTGTCTCCCATGAGTCAGTTTGAGCTGTCTTCAGTACAGCCCTGGATAGGACCCAATGAGAACCAAGAATGGAAAATGGTTTGCTTTGGCAGAGACATAGAATGAGTGAAGGAGAGATGTATGAGAGTACTGGATAGGTCCAGGAGTCAAATCAACAAATACTTATTAAGTACTTAGTATGTACCCATATCTGTGGTAAATATTGGTAATACAAAAACAAGTCAAAGGAAAGATAGAACAGGCCCTTAATAAACTGACATTCTGATGGGAGAAGATAAAGTGAAGATGAAAGTGGCTGAGGAGACTTGGCCTGCAAGGATAGTATGGTGGGAAAAGGAGAGGAAGTAGTGAATAGTGGCAGTAGGCTGGCCAGAGTCCTTTCATAAAATGGAGTTCTACGAGGAACTGACCAATGAGAAGAAGGAGTGAAAAAGGAGGGTGAGAAGACCATAAGGAAGAAAGGAATTAGTTCCACTCTGCATGTGATTCCCTTCCTAGTTTCATCTCCCATAGAACAAGAAGCCTCTCCCAGGATTAGTTCATCAACTCTAATTTCAACATCAAGCTGCTAACTCAAGTGTTGACTGACTCTTCCTTCCTCAGCTTCTTCTCCCCTGTGACTGGAGTGCTGGAGAATGGAGTACAAAACTCCTCCCAATGCCTTCCTTTATAGAAGGCAGAAGCTGAATTTTGGGGATCGTTTCCTTCCTGTGGAACAAGAGGCACCCCCACTCCCACCAGGTACATTCTGCTGTCAACCCCCACCCTGTTTCTTAACTCCTTTAATATATTGTTTCCCTCTGATGTGGGGGACACAATTAGAGTTACTAAGGAAGGGGTCATTTGTTTGGGTGGTTGTTGCTCTACCATTTCCAAGGAACTGATATCACTTCATCAATGGTCCACTTTGGTCTCCAAAGATTCATTCTGTCTGCCCACTCTGTGTGTGTGTGTGTGTGTGTGTGTGTGTGTGTGTGTGTGTGTGTGTAAGCCACAATGTAAATGCGATGTTAATGATATGTTAAGCATGTTGGGGATACTTTCTGTCAAATTTTGCTTTCTATGCAGGCTCAAAGGAAGGCAGTGACTGTGGAAATGGATCATTGTTTAAACCAATCCTGTGAGCCTGGGAAACTGAGCCCCCTTAACCAAGGACTTCGGTCTTGTGATATAAGGAACTTTCTCATAAAATGTAAATCTAAGCAGCCCATGTATGTCTTATCTGAAAGGTGGCTCCATATCAATCACCTGGTTATCGTTTCCATATTCCTTTGATTGATTTACAGCTACTTGGCAGGGTTTGTGGGATATTTCAGCCCATATCATCCCCATTATATTATAAGCTTCTTGAGGGCAGGGACTTCCCTTCTTTTTATTAATTGTATCCCCATCACTTAGTACAGTGCCTGACACAGAGTAAGTTCTTCATAAATGTTGATTGGTTTAAAATCTTCGAGTGAGAAGACTGTTGGGAAATGGTGGTGGAGAAGACATCTTTTAGGGTGAGAAGTCCGCTAGGGAGGAAAACCTAAAGAGCGATGATGGGCTATTTTATAAGTAGAAAAAAAATGCTTTCTGTAGTTAAATATTAGAACACTTCCTCTGTAGGTTCACTAAGTGTCCTTGGTACCACTCCAGTAGCTGACAAGACAACTGGAATGATGGGTACTTTATCTTGTTTCTATGTGATTTTGATCTATGGTTAAGAATAATAGTAGTAGTGGAAGTAGAAGTGGTAGTAATATTTATCAGAGAAATATTATAGAAAGCATTGCAGTCAAATGGGAAGAATACTGGACTAGGCATTATGTTGGAAGAAAATAATATCAGTAAAGCATTTAGCATAGTGCCTGGCACATGAAAATTTCTTAATAAATGTCTCTTCTCCTTCCTTCCTCTTCCCTCCCTTTCTCCTCTCTCTCTCTCTCTCTTTTTTTTTTTAAACCCTTAACTTCTGTGTATTGACTCCTAGGTGGAAGAGTGGTGGGCAATGGGGGTCAAGTGACTTGCCCAGGGTCACACAGCTGGGAAGTGTCTGAGGTCAGATTTGAACCCAGGACCTCCTGTCTCTAGGCCTGACTCTCCATCCACTGAACTACCCAGCTGCTTCTCCTTTCTCCTCTCTTAACTAGCTAGTGACTATGGGCAAGTGATTTCAGCTGGAGCAGTTGAGAATGTTCTGCATTTGGAATCAGAGGAGCTGGGTTCAAAACCTGCCTCTTTCACTTCCCATCCTCTGGGCCTTGCTTTCCTCAATGGTAAAAAGAAGGGAACCTTTGAGGGCCCTTTTGACCCTAAATTTACAATCCTAAGAGCTCATCGAGCCTTATTTCCTCCTCACAGGATGTTTGTGAGGCTAAAGAAGAAAATGGATACAAAACCCTTTGCAGTCTTTGAAGCCCCAGAGAAATGGGAGTTGTCAGAATAATGACAAACAGAAGTAGCAAAATTGGTTTCTCCTAGTTTCAGGAAAAAAATGCTGGGTTCGTTCTCAGGGGCCCCTACTTAAAAGCCAATCTGCCCCCATCCACATGGCCGGGTTTGGAATAATAGCGCAGCAATGAGAGCGGACTCCCCAGCTCTCAGCTCCCCCCACCCCCCTTTAGACCCAGGGTGTCCTAATGGAAGAGCTCAGCCTTAAGTGCTCAAACATTGTATTAATTTAAAATTTCGAGCTGGCGAATGCCTTTGTTGACTATTGTTTTAAGATAATTAACTGCAAATATCATGTGCAGCTCCTGAAAAGGGTGTGAGGGGAACAAAAGAGCATTTAAAATGGGAATTTTTAAATTGGATAGATGTGAATGAAATGCTTCATAGGCGGTATCCATAGAAACCTCTTAAGAGAGAGAGACATGTTAATGCTCTCTGTGAAATAAGCTAACAACATCAGACCTAGGCAGCCCCATTTAATTCAGGTGCCAACAGACTGAGTCCATATCTATAGGAAACACTCTAATTGGCTTTTCTGTAGTTAATTTGTTTGGGGGAAGGGATGTGATAAAGGCTGATAACCATGCTGTCAGCCTGGGGACTTTCAAGTTGATCTGATGTGGCCATTAAACCAGCCAGTCAGTCAACAAGTATTTATGAAGCCCTGCTGTGTGCCAGGCACTGTGCTAAGCCCTGGGGAAACCAACTGAAGCCACTAGCCTGGTCCCCATGCCTACTTAATCAGGACCGTGTTCTGCCTGCCCCCGGAGGGCAGACACAGAGGCAGAGAGGCTACCCGTAATTCTTGCCTGCCTGCTGAGGTCGAGGGGAGGATCCAGGGAGAGGGAATGCGTGTGGAAGTGCTTTAGAGGATGCCATGGAGACGTAGCCTTCAAGCCTTTCCCCCACCTACCCCATCATTTTATGCCCATTAGCCTTGCTGATGGGGCTTCACTGTAGATGGGAATGGCAGGAGGGGGGGGGCTCTTCCCACGCCCCCCCCCCCCCAGAAGATTATTAAAGTCAGGCCAGTGAGAAGGTTTGTGTGCCACCCAGGTAAAGGCACTTTGGCAACCCCATCCCTATCTGCACCTTGTGATCTTTGGCTGGGGAAACAAGGGCCAGAATGCAAGTGCAAAGACCTCTGGGAGAAAGCCTGGCTTCTCCTCCTCTAAATGGGTGGCCCTGGGCAAGTCACTTCATTTTGCAAAGACTCCATTTCCTTTGAGCTCTGGGAGAGAATTCAAATTCCTCCACTTCCTAGGAAAGCCCTTCCCCATCTGGGTTGGCTCCAATCTCGCTTTGGGGGCTGAGCAGTCCGTAGTTGGGACTTTCTGAACTCGTTCTATATTGCGGGAAAATTTGCCTGGCTGGCTGCGTTCCTTCCATCTGGTGGGCCATCTCTCACCTCCCAGCTTTTGTACAGGCTGCTTCCTTTGTCTGGAATAGGTTCCCTTCAAGGCTCAGTGGAAGTACCGCCTTCTCTAAGAAGCTGCCTTTGTCTCTCACCCCGCCCCCCAGGCTTCCCCTCCCTCAGGCTGCTTCATATTTTCCTTATATTGACTAGTCTATGGCCGCGATTCTACCCCACCCCCTCCCACTCCCCCCACTGCAGAATTCCGGGTCTCCGAAGGTAGAGCTTATTTTTTTTTCATTCTTCGATCTGGTCATTCCGAGTGCCTGGCACAGAGCGCTTCTGCTGCCCGGGAGGGCCCTGGAGAGAAAGCGGGGGCTTCCAGAGAAGGGAAAGAGGATGAGTTGGGCTCTGGATACATGGAGACGTCCATGACACAGGCATCTCCATGTGGCCAAGAGGCGCTTGGAGCTAGACGGCTCTAGCTCGGAAGAAAGAGTAAGGATGGATGTTCCTCTGCAGAGAAATCAGACTTCAGTGCAGGGGAACTAATGAGCTCCCCAAGTAAGAAAGAAAAGAGAAGCGGGCCCAGGACCAAGACCCGGGGGATGGCCACAGGTAGGGGGCACGATCGGGTGGAGAATGAGGATGGTCTAATGACAGGAATAACAATAGCACTGACACACAGCTGTCAAGTTTGCCCAGAGCTTTACGCTGGAAAACCGAAGGAGAGATGAGTGGCATCAAGTCCCTAAGAGGAGACAGTACCCAGGAGGATCCGAGATCTAGAGGGACTGGAGGAACCCTACAGCCCATCATACACCCATTCTACAGCTGGAGAAACTGAGGCACGGAGGGGCTAAGCAGTTTGACTAAGATCACACAGAGAGGGACGATATTTCTCTCTTCCTCCAGAGATATTGTCCCAAAGGACGGTCAGCAGCATTTACTCCCGTAGGGAGCTCCAAGAGGAGGGGAGGGAGCACCCTTAGTCAATCCTGTGGAATGAAGGAGTTTTTCAAACGTTACCAGTCCATTAGTGGGGGGAGGGGAGGAAGCCGGGGGTCTTGTTTTTTAAATAAGAAACGAGAACATCAGGTTTCTTTTGAAGGGCTGAATGGAACAGACCCCCATTCTTGGAGTCTCTCTTCTCGGTAGGGGAAGGAAGGTGACAAGTTTCTAAATGAGAAAACAGACTCCAGGAGGTTAAGTGTCCCGGCCCATTGTAAATCAATGGCGAAGCAGGGAAAGCGGCGGCCCTCCTCACTTTCCGTTGATGGGGCCGCCTCCTCCGGGGCTGGAAGCCAAGTGTATTTGCCCCACCGAGAGCTGGAATAGACCCGACCCTTGTTTGTTGTGGAAACTGACTTGATCAAAGGGATGGGAATTAACCCCTCCCGAGCTGGGCCACTGCAGGCTGACCCCTGAGCCTGACGGCTCTGCTTGGCCGACAAACTGTCTGACTCACAGCTGGCCCTTCAATGGAGAGGGCTGCGGCGCGAGAGACAGCTGAAGAGGCGGCTCCGGGGGAAGGCTGTGCAGAAGGAGAATCCTGGCCTGCGGGGATTTTTCCCTGAATCCTGTGCGACGGGGAGGCTATTCATCCCGGGGCGCTTGCAGACAGCCACGGTCAGAAGGAGGTTTCTGTGGGGAATCGATCAACAGCCATTAGTTAAACGCCTGCTTTGGGGGACGCGAGGAAGGAAAAGAGGAGCGAACAGCCACAAAGCCAGTCTGGCCTTCGAGGACCTTCCATTGGGGGTGCTCAACCCATTTCTGTTTTTAAGGAAGAGACAATCAAGGGAGGGGGCGCTGCATCCTCCCGGCCCCCGGTAGGGGCCATAGATTTCCAGGCCCATTCCTCTTCCTAATTCTAGATTCACTCGGGGTTTTGTTGTTAAATGTTGGTGTAGACCAGGGGGGTTTAGTCTGGACTTTATTAACGTTTTACAAATCAATCTCTCTCTCTCTCTCTCTCTCTCTCTCTCTCTCTCTCTCTCTCTCTCTCTCCTTCCTTCCTAACTTCCTTCCTTCCTTCCTTCCTTCCTTCCTTCCTTCCTTCCTTCCTTCCTTCCTTCCTTCCTTCCTTCCTTTCTTTCTTTCTTTCTT
>NC_058133.1:9229703-9258164 GCF_016433145.1 Gracilinanus agilis | reverse complement strand
CTTTCTTTCTTTCTTTCTTTCTTTCTTTCTTTCTTTCTTTCTTTCTTTCTTTCTTTCTTTCTTTCTTTCTTTCTTTCTTTCTTTCTTTCTTTCTTTCTTTCTTTCTTTCTTTCTTCCTATTTCAATAGAATGGGGTGCTTTTACATTTTATTTTATGGTTTAAAGAACATTATCCTGATAAAAAGGCCCACAGCTGCCACTGTTAGGAAAAAAGGTCCATGACTCCAAAAGGTTACTGATGCTGCCCCTCCTTCTAATCTAGATCTATAATTTGTTTTATCAGTGTAGGGAGATCTCAGTCAGGAAATTCCCCTTCACTAATTGGCAATCTCTAGTCCTGGGGACTCCCCCAGGGTCACACAGTCAGCCCATGTGTCAGGGCAAAGACTTGAACTCAGGACTTCCTGACTCCAAGGGTTCCCCCTCTCCATGATGCCAGGCTGTCTTTCTTTTCAAATGACATTATGATTAATTGTAAATAACAAAAATCAATCTACAGTCATAGATTAAGCATTTATCACTGTGTGCCTGGGACTTTGCTAAGTGCTAGGAGAACACAAAGGAAAACAAAGATAGTCCCTGCCTGAGAGGAACTTGTAATGTTATTAACTACTTACCAACTCTGAAGCTTCCTTGGGAATTATGAGTGAGTGACTGGAATTTTCCAGCTATGCCAGAGCACCACAAGGTCTGAAAGTGCTATGTAAATGGTAGCTGTCTATCACTACTACTACTACTACTACTACTACTACTACTACTAATACCACTACTACAACAACAACTACTACTACTACCATCACTACTACTACTACTACTACTACTACTACAACTACTACTACTACCATCACTACTACTACTACTACTACTACTACTACTACTACTACTACTACAACAACAACCACTACTACTACCATCACTACTACTACTATTACTACAACTACTACTACTACTTTCACTACTACTACTACTACTACTACTACTACTACTACTACTACAACAACCACTACTACTACCACCACCACCATCATCACCAAACTGCAAAGGCTTTGGAATCAGGGCTGGGTAACTATTGATATTTTCAGTCACAGAACAATCCTGGCTAAGAATGCTGCTGTCTATGGAGAAGTGGATTTCTTTGAATCTTGGGGAGAGGAAAAGCCTCACTGTGTTTGGGTAGAAAGTCTGTCCCAAGCTAATGAGATCAATAATCTTTTGAATCATTGAAGTAAGGATCTTGAAGCATCCAGATGGGTGCTCTGCAATCCCCCAAACTGGAATCTGTAGGGAAGGCAGGCCAGCTCCTCATGTAGCCTGCAAGTGAGTGGATGCCTCGCATCAAATTGAGTTTGGTTCAGTTTGTAGATGCTTTTCTCCCAGATGGAAAATAGACTTGGACCTGTATAAGATGGAGATCCTGGGCATGCTTAACTGCATGGAATGCTTGCATTGGGTGAGGTCTTGGAACACAGTGCTAGAGCAAAGAATGGGAGCCATGACTTCTTCCAGCCTTAGAACAGAAAATGTAAGAACAAGGAGTTCTTTTAGAACATAGAGTGTTAGTGCTAGAAGGGATCTTGGAGCTCATCTAATCCAACCCTCTCATTTTACAGATGAATAAACTGAGGCACACAGAAGAAAAGAAACCTTTCAAGTCAAAATAACCAGTGAAGGAATGCTGGAGCCCAGAAGGTCAGCAGTGTTGTAGTAGAAAGAGGAAACACTGACGAGTTGATTTCTAGAGCATTTGAAAGGCTTATTGGATGTGGAATCTGAAGCAGCCGAGCGTGTCCTCCTGAAGCTATTGGCTTAATGTGGACTTAAGGAAACAGATACATTTTCTCAGGCTTTTCTCATCTGTCAAAGAGGGCTTGTGATGTCTTGTAACATTGAAGCTAGTGGACTCTGGCCGGTTGTGAAGCTACAATGAGATTCCACGTTCTCCTGTCTGGAGTAGGTCCCTGAGGCAACACTTACCTTTCAAGACTTGGTAAGACAGAGTTGTAGGAAGGCTTTAAAATATGCAACCATAGTCGAATCGTGGGATGTAGCAAATTTATTACAGACTTTTATTTGCCGTGTCGTAGATGGATCTAGTACCAGTGGGGGAGTCAATGGGAGCCGGTGCTCAGCTTGGAATCTTCCCTGCGCTGGGCATTTAATTGGGATGAATGAACTGTGGCACTAGGTTCCAATAGTGGCCCAATCCAGAACTAACTGAGTCATCTTGAGAGAGTCATCATGTGTTTGGGCCTCATTTTCCTCCTCTGAAAAATGGGGAAGTTGGATTAGATGATTTGAGGGTCCCTTCCAGCTCTAACATGTTGCTACTTAACCATCGTGCTTTGTTTTTGCCCCTGACTTTCCATTCTTTGATTCTGAATTGTTGCTTTCAGCCAGGACTCGGAAGAGCAGTAGAGAACAGCAATGGGAGCTCTGAGAAGAGAGCACTCTGGGAACTGAGGATGCCCTGTTTTGCTCCTGGTGGAATGGGATAGAAAGAGAACTGAGGTTTGTTTCCGGAGGGCCCTGGGCTTCGAAGATTCCTGTGTTTGTAGAGGACTCTTAGGAAACCTGGAGGTTTCAGGTCACAGATTTAGAGCTGAACAGCGTCTGAGGTCTCCTTATTTTACAGAGGAGGAAACTGAGTCTCAGAGAAGAGAAAGGACTTGCTCAAAGTCTCCCAGGTAGCCAAAGAGAGAGAAGGTTTTAGAACTTCTTGGGCTCTATTATTCCAAATCTAGGGCTCTTGAAAGAAGAAGATTGGAAACAAGTGTGTGGCTGCATGTGAGTGCCCATTTGTTCAAAGGTACCAAGGGGAATGTTTTGGAAGAAGAGGCCGGTATGGGAGAAAGCCTTGAGCCCATAGACTGAGAAACAGAAGTGATGATTCAAAAGGTTTGCTGATCTCGGGTGACATCACACAAAAAAGGATCCATCTCTTACAAAAACTGGAAATAACCACCGGATCAAAATAAAAGCGTGATCCAAAGACCTTTCGAGGCCAGCCAAAAAGCATTTCTCAAGCATCTGTTGGGTTCTGTGCTTAGCACGTTTCTGGGGATGCAAAGAAAGACAAAACTCAGTAACTGCTCTCAAGGCGTTCACCTTCTACTGGGGGAGGAAAAGGTGCTAACAGCTTGGTAAATAGGAATCATCTCAAGGGAAAGGTATGAGAAAGAGTGTTGGGGGGGGGGGATGGAAAGACCTCTTGGAGATGATGGGATTTGGGCTCCATCTTTTTTTTTTTTTTCTTTAAACCCTTAACTTCTGTGTATTGGCTCCTAGGTGGAAGAGTGATAAGGGTGGGTCATGGGGGTCAAGTGACTTGCCCAGGGTCACACAGCTGGAAAGTGTCTGAGGTCGGATTTGAACCCAGGACCTCCTGTCTCTAGGCCTGGCTCTCCATCCACTGAGCTACCCAGCTGCCCCCCCTGGGCTCCATCTTGAAGGAAGCCAGGAAATCAACTAGTCTAATCCCCTCATTTTACACTGGAGGAAACCAAGGCTAGGGAAAGTTTTGTCCAAAAGTTATCTTCTTTAAAAACTAGATCAATCTAAAATTCTTTTTTTTTAATTGTCTTTTTCCACATAAATCAATTTTAAAAAAATGTAAAACTTTTCCTGTTGTCCAGGTGGGCCCTGGGGATACAAATATAAAAATGAGCCGATCCCATCCCTGCCTTCAGAGATCTTTCATCATCCTATGGGGACACAGCATGTTTGCAAATAAGTAAATCCACAACCATATGTATATGGAAATACATGCATATATATGTATGGGGGGGTGTATCTGTATACATAGACATCGGTGATGGTGATGGAGGAGGGACACAAGCAACTGAAGCTCTCCCGGTGAGAAGCACATTTTGCCTCTTATTACTAATAGGCTTATAGTCCTGGAGCTGAAATGGAGATCGATGAACAGAGGAAGTAACAGGGGCCCTTAGGAGATACAGTGGATAGTGTTAGACAAGGAGTCAGGATGACCCGAGTTCGAATCCTGCCTCAGGCGCTTGCTACCCTGGGAAAGTTCTCCCCCAGCCTCGATTTTCTCCACCGTAAAATGGGGCGGGCATACCTCCTATCAGACAGTGTTGTGAAGATCAAATGAGAAGATAAATAAAGTGCTTTGCATTCCTTGCAGCACTACGAAGTGCCGGCATCATCATTATTATTTTTACTGGTAATGTGACTTCCCCAGGGACACGCCGAAGCAGAGCTTCTTCCTTCCTTCTTCTTCCTTGATTATTCTTCGGGAATAATCAAGTGAAAGACGCTGAATTATAGATCAAGGTTATGTTGGAGCTCGAGGGCACGTTAGAGATCATGGGGCCCACACTCCTCATTCGGCTGAGGGGGAAACTGAGACCTCGAGCTGGGAAGGTAGCACAGCTAGTTAGCGGCAGAGCCAGGGCCAGAAGCCAGGATTTTCTCCGTCTTAGATCAAGCCTTTTCCCACTCTACGGGCTAGAGAGGCAGCCGCCCTCCTGTGGAGAGCTTGGGGGTGGGGGGAGTTGAGGGAAAGTGGTTTGCCTGAAAGAAATGGGAGAGACCCTGCGGGGACTGTTTGTCGGTCTCTCCTCCCAGCCCTGGCTCTAGCCTCGAAATAATTTCCTGGCAGGCTTCCCCTCCCCCTTCCCCCAACCAAAGGCTTGCCCACCCCCTCCACAAAACAAACACCGGGCGTCAAGGAAACCCTCGACAATGAACTTGGGGTCCCTTCTCGTTCGGGTTCGCCTTTGGGAAGCCAGAATCCAGATGCCTGGGTTCTGGGGCTGCCGGTCCAGCGGCTCGCCCCGGGAGCAAGGGGCCAGATTCCCCAGCGGTCCGGTTCCCCAATGAGGCCAATTCATTCTCTGGAATGTAGCAGCCCAAGTAATGAGGATTGATCCTGACATGGCTGCTTTCATGTAGCAATATCCTGGGCCCCCAGCTGCGAGGCAGAGAGAAGGAGCTCTCTGGAATTCACAACATTCCCCCCTCCAATTAATCCCCGGCTTCCCCACTGTGTGGGACTGAGTCTGGGGCTGGGGCTTCACAGCTCCGATGTGGGAGATTTGCTGATTTCTTTGCACCCCCTGAGGGCGAGTGATATAGAGAGCAAATAAGGGGGCTGCAGGGCGGGGGGATGTAATGAATCAGGACGCCAGGGTCCTTAGCTGGGCTCCACCAACATTTATTGTTTGCTTCCCCTCCATTCGGGTGCTGTTGAATGAGAGTTTGCACACAGAGGCTCTTCTCACTTCCCTGTTTGTCTGAGGACTGCCTTTTTCTTCCCCATGGGGAGAGCCAGCCAGCCGGTGAGTCAGCCAGCCAACGTGGGATCCCCTGCCTTCCCTTGGAAACCCTGAGCCAGAGACGGGGGCAACCAGTTAAGCGAAAATGAGAACTCTTTTGGGCCCTCATTCAATAGCAAGCCTGGGATTCTTGGGCTCCCACGGCTCTCTTTGCTGACTAGCTCACTGGACCCCGTTCTGCCCCTTTATTCAGCGCTCCATTCAGGTAGTTTGAAATTTTGTTAAAAAAATAGAGAGTGGAATGAAGGCTGGATTTGGCTAGAAGCGTTGGGGATTTCAATCCTAATTCTTCGCATCAGTGAATTGATGAGCATCTATTTCTTCAGGGCTTACTATATAATAGGAACTGTTAGCTCCTGAATAAAGCAAAACCAAATGGGATTCCCCTCTCTCAAGATATGTATGAGGACGGGTAAATCCTCTAATCTCTGAGCCTTGGTAGCTTCATCTGTCCAATGAGGAGGTTGGCCTAGATGACCCTCCAAAGCCCTTTCCATTTCTAGATGGCCCTAGCTCCAAGATTTTATGGCCACCTTCTCCCTCAGTTCCTCCTGCTGCTTCCCTTGTTGGTCAGAGTTAGTATTATTATTTTTAACCCAGGGTGGCAATCCCTCCAAATTAGAATTCTTACTTGAGGTCTGTGAACTTGTTTCTAAAAATATTTTTTGATAGCTGTAATACCGTACAATTTGTTTCCTCTGTAATCCTATATATTTTATCTAAAAACATACATTTTTTTTTTCTGAGAAGAGTTCCAAAGGCTTCAGGAGACACAGATAATTAAGGACTCCTACTCTAGTTGATTGCCAGCAAATGTTTATGAGAGGTGAAACTGTCAAGAAGGATTATCCTTGAATTCCCCCTTATTATCAAATCTTAACTTGTCAGCATGGTGACTTGCCTGCAACATATATCATCCATTTCTCCCTTCTGACCTGGTTGTACATACTGTTCATCTACCACCATGTTGATTTTTTTTTTTTTCGCCTCTCTTTGATCCTCACCCAAGTACTCTGTGGCAAGTGGTCCTATCTAGTTTGTGGATTTTGTTGAAGCAATATGTTACCTTGGCATAGAATACTATTCCATTACCCCCACCGAACTAATCTATTCCTTTTTAATAAGTTATTCTCTTCCATTACTACCTAGCAGGCATAGTTCCCATTCCACCAAGTCTTAACAGTATCAATGAGCTCATAGTGTGGGAGTTGTGTTACTATATAGTGTGCATTATATAGTCTAAGTATTTGCATTCAAATGTAAACATACAAATCTATAAATATCGTTACAGCCTATTGTTGTATTCCTTATTATTTTCTCCTAAGAATGACTAGGCTCTCCTAAATCTCACTGTTCTGTCTTGTTTGCTGTTGTGTTTCCATTTTATAGATGGGAAAGGATAACTCGATTATTCGAGATTTGATGAGCTGTTAATAAATTAAAAAAAGGCAGGAGCTGAACCCCTATCTCTCTGAAGCTTGGTCCAGCCCTCTATTCACTAATTTTGCTAACTCCCTGAGAGTGAGTTTGTTGCCATGATGACTCCAAGCATGATTTTCAGGATAACATAGCTTTGACATCAGCCTTCTGGGAACTATTTCCCGCAACACAGCAATATGAGTTTCGAATGTCCAGGTCCATAACAGATGTTGTTGAATTTTACCATTGAGAGACTCTATGGTTTTACTCAGTTACAGCTCCATAATCAGAGAAGATGAACATCTGGAATTAAATTGGGAAGTGTAGAGAGACTGGAATGTTAACTGCTAGCCAAGCTTTGATTGTCTAAACTTGACCAGATCCTTTATACACATCTATTTAAAAAAACAAAAACAAAAACAAAAACAAAACAACCAACTTAAGGTAAGGGAAAATGAAGTCAAAGTTCATTCCAGTTCCTTTTAGAGAGCTTTGGGCTAAATATAAAGAATGTTAGCTTTGATCCCCCCTCCCAGCCATTAATGCCACATCTCCCCAAACTATCTTGCATTCTTTGTCTCTGTCTCTGTCTCTGTCTCTTTCTCTGTCTCTGTCTCCGTCTCTGTCTCTGTGTCTACATATTTATGTAATTGAGGTGAATGAGAAGAGATGCCCTACCCCTCTCCTCTCCCCCATCTGCAGATGAGGACTCCATTTCCTCGAACTTTGAGTTTGGCTCTGGTCCTTTGGCTGAATAAACCCCTTGATAAAAGATGTAAGAAAACTGAATATTCAGGCTAGTTCTCTTCTACCTTATCCCCTCCTCTGGCTATTATGATGAGATACTTAGTCTAAGAGATTAGCTCTCAAGCCCAGACCTTCATTCCCACCCCCACACTTTGAAAGGAGAAATGATTTCCTCTCTGGATTCTTCCACTCTTCTTCTGTACTTGGAGATCCTTCCCCTGAAACACAGCAAACTGCCCACAAAGCCAGTACTAATCAGCTGGGAAACCAGAATGACTGTGTTTTCTGTCTGTTCTAAGTACCAGTCAGGAATGGCTCATATCAAAAGCCCACTGACCCAAAGAGATGCACTTCTTTACATGTCAATTATTGCATCTTCCTGCCTTGGTTGATAAAAATATACAGGAGAAAACCTTTGCTGATGTATTGTATATTGTATTAAAGTGAGTTTTCTTGTCATCACACTTCCACCCTAGGAAACAGTTCCTCCCTATTAGTGAAAATTAGATCCAGAATAGGATTTCCCCTTGTTCCTCTAGGTCCTCATGTTGGTTGTCTAAACTTTGGTCATTTATGTGTAGACATCTGAGGCCCTGAGTTTCATTACTGACTCCATTTGTGAACCGCTGGATTTACATGAAAATACTTGTTTCATCAAATATCTTTGACTTGTACAAATTGCATCCTCTGGCTCATTAACAAAGGTAACCACATCAGTTGGGGCTCATGGCTTTTTTTTTTTTTTTTTTTGCATGGATGTAGATTCACTGAATATTTTGATAGCACATCTCTCCCCCAGATGACTGATTCTGGTCTTAGCTAGGACACTTCAACCTTCATTCAGGAGAAAAACCCTTGTAGAGTTGTTGACCAGGCATCTGCTTCCACAGGCACTACAGCTGCTTCCTCCTTAGCAGTGAGAGTTACTGAAGAGCCAGTTCACACCACTAACACCTTGGCATTGCCGAAGGGTTCAACATCAGAGATAGATATAATATATTTCAATCACTTTATTTATTTATTTGCTTAGCTACTCATTTATTTATTTGCTTGTTTATTTATTTATTTATGTATACTTTTTATTTTGAATATTTTCTCCTAGTTATATGTTTCATGTTTTTTCCCTCTCCCCCAAAACCCCTCAATCCCCCTTAGCTGACACACAATTCCACTGGGTTTTACATGTATCACTGATCAAGACCTAATTCCATATTACTGATAGTTGGACTAGAGTTACCGTTTAGTGCCTATATCCCCAATAATATCCCCATCAGCCCATATGTTCAAGCAGTTGTTTCTCTTCTGTGTTTCTCCTCCCACAGTTCTTCCTCTGAATGTGGCTAGTTTTCTTTCTCATAAGTCCCTCAGCCTTGCTCTGGATCCTTACATTGCTCCTAGTAGAGAAATCCATTATGTTCGATTGTACCACAGTGTATCCGTCTCTGTGTACAATGTTCTCCTGGATCTGCTCCTTTCACTCTGCATCAGTTCCTGGAGGTTGTTCCAGTTCACACGGAATCCCTCCAGTTCTTTGTTCCTTTGAGCACAATAGTATTCCAAGAGATGGATATAATTTTGATTTGTGTAGACAGCAGTAGAGATGACGTGTTGCCATTTCATCTCAAGGACCGCAATAGCTTTCCATCTGACTTGAAGCCCAAACTTTCTGTATGTGTTATTGCCCCCATTTGAATGTCAGGTCTTTGACAGCAGGGGTTTTCTCATTTGTCTTTTGTAGCTTCAGCCCTTTGTATAGTGCTTCACACATGGTGAGCCCTTGAAGGGTGGGCATAGATTGAACCCATCAATCATATTACCCTCTTAATAATCATAATACCCTCTTAAAGTAACCAGCCAAATATGACATGCCTGATACAATTATCAGGTGAAAAGAATATCTCTGTGGAACCAATAAATCTGTCCGAGGCAGAGAGCAGGAATGAAAATGTGCTTTCACCAATTGGAAGGAGAGAAAGCCATTGGATGGAATCGAATGAAGCTACGGAGGCAATGTATTGGGATTGGCTAAAAAAATTCAGTCTCATCCTGTTGGACTTCAGTAAAATAGCAACGTAATTTAGGATGAAAGACTTTCAGGGCTTGGTCAGCCTGGAAAGAGAAACTTCAGTCAAAGCTCCTTAAAGGGAATTGTTTGAATGTGGCAGAGAGCCTCTCTCTTCCCACTTCCTTTAATCAGAGGATGGTCTTGTGAACTTCAAAAGGTTAGACTTCCTGTGAGTCTTCTAGCAGTATCCTGAGAATAGCAGTAGCTTACAGTTGGGCCTATGTCGGGAGCCAAGGACAAGCTAGATACATGGCAGAAAGGCAGCTTTGGAATTTGCTTGGATTGTAGTCATTGTTGTTTCTAACCAGCAGCACGGTCCTGGTCAAGTCATTTCCCCTCCTTTGAGTAACATTTCCTGAACAACAAAATGAACCTTAGGTCTAGCCCAGGGGTTCCCAAACTTTTTTGGTCTCCTGCCCCCTTTCCAGAAAAAATATGACTTAGCGCCATCACATACTATCACCCCCCCCCCCTTACAGTTATTCACAGCCCCCAAATGCACCTGTGGCCATCACTGCCCTCCCTGGATTGCCGCAGCACCCACCAGGGGGCAGTGGTACCCACTTTGGGAATCACTGATCTAGACAGTCAGCAAAACAATAAATCATGCTAGTATAAATGCTCACACTGACCATTTAACAATCATCTCTTAAGAGCCGCTCCCTAGCAGGCTTAAGAAACCAATAGTCCCTCTGTATTTTGCCATAGTCAGGATGGAGCTAGAGTATTGCTCTGAGATCTGGGTGGCACAACTTAAGAAGGACATCAATAAGTTGGAGCGTGTCTAGAGGAAGGCAGATGGGAGGGTGCCAGGCAGTGTGTGTGTCACCTGGAAATCAGTGCAAGGACCTGGGGATGTTTAGCACGGAGGAGAGAGGACTCCGGAGGGACGTGGTAGAGACGGTCAAGAGACCGGCATGTGGAAGAAAGATTAGACTTGTTGTTCTTAGCCCCAGAGGGGAGAGCCAGCAACAACCAGAGGAAGGTGCAGAGAGATCAGGTTAGATGGAGTATGAGGGAGAGACGCCCCATGGGAGAACTACCAGCTGAAGCCAGGCACGGGCGCTTCTTGCTTCTTTTTCTGGGCATGGAGAGCTGGTCCTGAGGTCCTTCTACCTGGCGTGGCTGCCACGGTGGGAATCCAGAAGCTGCTTCCTCTGAGGTCTCTTCTGGGGTGGCGCCACCTTCCTACGACTCCCGATTCTGGTTGGCATTTGAGATCGTGGCCCACAAACCCGAGTCTTTTTCACGGAAGGTCATGAAGTGGAAGCAGCACATGGTGCTTTGTGCAACGCCCCATATTTGGCGCGTGCTTGAAAAATAGTCCATGAGCTAATGCCGACCGTCCCCTGCAATGCGATGCGATGATCTCACTGTCCATGAATCAGGGTGATCACTGGAGCAGGCTGTGGACCCTACGGCATGGCCAAGGCCCGACCAAACACCTGCCTGCTTGGCTCCAGATTTACGATCTGATTTCCCCGGGGCCACCCAGCTAGCAAAGGATCTGAATAATATGAATGATAATCAGAATAACAGCCACAGTTAGCATTTAGATAGAAGTTTAATATTTATAAAGGATTGTGTGTGCCCCATTATTACCTCCATATTGCATATAGGGAAGCTGAGGCTGAAAGAAATTAAGTGACTTGGCCAGGATCACACAGCTGGCAGATCTATGAGGTAGGATTTAAATTCCTATCTCCCTGGCTAAGACTCTAGCACTTAACCCACAATGGTGCCCAGTTGTCTTTGAACTCAAGCCTGGGACTCAGGATTGGACTAGCAAATTTCTGAGGTCTTTTCTGGACTTGAAGCCGCTAGGTACTTAGGTGGATAGAGTGCTGGACCTGGAGTCAGGAAGACTCGAGTTCTAACCCTTCTTCAAGTGGTGTAACCTGGGGAAAATCCTTTAACCTCTTTCAGCCTCAGTTTTCTCATCTATAAAATGGGAATAACAATAGCAGCAATACTCTACCACATACGGTAATTGTGAGGGACATTTGAGATGCAGAAGTATGTAAAGTGTTATATAAATATTAACTATTAAGAGCTATAAAGCTTATGCCAGAGGCAGGGTTTGAAGTCACATCTTCCTCATTCTAGGTCTGACACCCTGGCCACTTCCCTTGCTGGGTCTCTTGTAAAATACACAATAAGGGGGCAGCTGGGTGGCTCAGTGGATGGAGAGCCAGGCCTAGAGACAGGAGGTCCTGGGTTCAAATCCAACCTCAGACACTTCCCAGCTGTGTTATCCTGAGCAAGTCACTTGACCCCCATGGCCCACCCTTATCACTCTTCCACCAAGGAGCCAATACACGGAAGTTAAGGGTTTAAAAAAAATGAAAAAAGAATGCAATAAATATGAAATGCTGTTATTCTGTTCTTTGTATGATTTAAGTAGGAATACTGATTTCAACCATCTCCTTCTTCTTCCCCCTTCTCTTTCTTTTTTCCCCTTACCTTCTATCTTGGAATTAATGCTACCTATTGGTTCCAAGGCAGACAAGCTATAAGGGCTAAGCTATAGGGGTTAAGTGACTTGTCCAGGGCCCCACAGCTAGGAAGTATCTGAGGTCGGATTGGAACCCAGGACCCACCTCAGCTTCTGGTGCCAAAGTGAAGGTCTTGCTTCAGTGGAGTCACTTTTGGTGGCTGTTCAATAGCCTCTGGGGTGCAGCTGTATCCTGGGATGGAGGCCTATTGAATAGGGACCTATTGAAATGAGTTTTCTGATCTGTTGCCACCCTTTGGCTAATTTCTCAGCATTGGTGCCTTTAATTGAAGGAGTTAAGAAAGCCAGGCCCTCCTGGCAGTCACTCCCATCCGTTCGGGCAGGCTGGCATCTCTTTGTCCTCATTTCCATGACTCCCTCGGACTCAGGCCATGCTGTCGCCCCCTCCTTGATTCTGCTTCCCACAAAGCCTCTTCCCTGAGGCCCCCACAGCGCAGAGGTCTGGAGCTCATATGAATGGAAATTCAGGATGGGGCAGGAGAAGGAAATCCACCTTTCCCTACACTTCTCATTTTAACGATGCAGCCAAAGGCTGGAGAAAGGGACTAAGAAGATTTCCTCCTACCAGTCACTAAATGGAGTCCCGCCGTCCCACCGTCCCACCTCCCAGCCCCTACCCCCACCCAGAGCTGGCTGAGCAACCATGTTTCAATGGGAAAAGCCCTGGCTTTGGAGTCCAAGGACTTGGGTTCAGATCTCGGGTTTCCATTCACTGAGTGACCTTGCAAAAATCAGTTCTCTTCCATGGACCTCATTTTCCTCATTAGCTCGGAAGACCAACCATTCGGAGAGAACGAGCAGCCGAGGAAGGCATTCCAGGCAAGGGAGTGGCGCGCAGGGTCAGCCGGGGCAAATCCTCGGAGGTGGGAGGTGGAGAGTCCATTCGGACCCAGAGCCAGGCTAGTTTGCTCCACAGTATGCCAGGAGGGCAGTGATAAGGGGGAAGACGGAAAAGTAGGTTGGATGGGGTGGGGGAGGAGGCTGTAAAAGACTCTAAAGGCCCAAAGGATTCTGGGCTCAAAGCCCCACACCGCGGCTCCACCTTTCTGTATCGAGCCATCCTACCTGAACTCGACTCTTCTTCCTGGTTTGGGGAGCCTGACGAGGAAAACCCCAAGGGCCTTCGCTCGGAGATGACTTCCCATCGCCACTGGCTCGCTTTTGTATGGGCAGCCATTTTTCTGGATGGTCTAAGTCCAGGCGGCCTGTAATCTCCTCGGGGCAGGGAGCGGTCCTTTCCCTTTCCCTTTCCTTTCCCTCTTCCCTTCCCTTCCCTTCTCTTCCTTTCCTTTCCTTCCCTTTTTTCTTCTTTTGTAGCCCCCGCGCTTAGCGCTTAGCGCAGGGCCTGGAGCGCGTAAGGCTTCCAGCACTTTCTCGGCTTCATTGACAAACGCCTCCTGAACTCGGATCAGCGCCGGGACTAGCTAGGAGGAAGTGCGGGGTTCACCTCTGCTCGGGGAGGGAGAGGATGGATTCCAGAGGTCTATCCTTTAGCCCCGGCTGACGGCTGACGCGGGGATGGATGGGATTTGACTCTGCTATTGTTTTCTTTGGCCTCCGGGCCTTGGCGTGGCTCTCTGGCCCGGGTATCCCAAGGCCTTCTCCGGATTTCCCCAGCCTCAGTCAGCCCCATACGACCCAGGCTCCCTCCCAGGCTCCCTCCTCCGCTGGCTCACGGGGTTCTCCAGGGGCTACTTTCCTAGCTCTGGGGAACAATGGGGGTGCCGTCCGGGCCCTTTGAAGCTGCCTCGGGAGTCGCGGCCTGGCCTAGGGGTGGGGGTGGGGGGCGTTTTGAGGGCCTTCGAGCTTCCCAGCTGCTCTGTCCTGGAGGGAGATTTTCTGACTCCCTTCCTGGAGCCTTTTCGGGCAGCTGCACCCCGCGGGGGCTGCCGGGGTTAAGCTAGCCAACCCCTGGAGAGAAAAGCGCCTGATTATCAATGCGGAAGAGCATCAAAGTAGTCCTCCGCAGGCCTCAGGCCGGCCTCTATCCATTTTAAACCTTCCGCTTTACTTGTAAATGTTTATGGAAAGTGCTTTGTGGGGGAGAAACGTCTGTCCTGGCCCGGAGGCGGGAGAGGCTTCCCAGCCCTGAAACGAAGAGGACCCACCCGGCTGCTTGCTCTTGCGAGAAGCCAAGCCGTCCAGAGGTGTCCTCCAGAGGTGTCTTACGCGTCCTCCGCGCTTTCGTCCTCCCTCTTTCTGGAAGAAATGGAAAAAGGAGCCCCGGAGAGGCTGGCGCCGGCCCTCCCGCATCCCCGCGAGCGCGCGGGGCCATTAGCAAACTTTTCTGTCTCCGTGGGCAAGGCCAGCCGCTTCGTCCAGCGAGGCACGACTCTCTTAACGGCCAGGCGGAGCTTTCTGGGGCTCTTCAAGGGCGGCCTTTGTCTCTGCGCTGGATTTCCCGCATTCGTGCGTTTGGGCAGCGGGTCCTACTATGTGCCGGCGCTGTTCGTTTTACCAAGC
Source organism: Gracilinanus agilis (assembly GCF_016433145.1). NCBI lineage: Eukaryota > Metazoa > Chordata > Mammalia > Didelphimorphia > Didelphidae > Gracilinanus > Gracilinanus agilis. Next base: position 9,243,658 of record NC_058133.1, on the reverse strand, counting down.
CGAGCCGGCCCTTTGAGAGGGCTGTGAGGCCTCCCACGCGGGGTCTCATTTGAGCCTCACCACAGCCCTGGGAGGTAGATGGGATTATTAAACCCGTTTTACGAGAGAAAAAGGATCCCGGGACTTGGCCAGAGTCACACCTCTGACAGTCCCAGTCCGGATTTGAACTCAGGCGATCCTGCCTCCAAATCCAGCACTCTGGTGCCCCCTGGCGGTTACAAGGACAACGACGATTCGGTTCAGACCCTGGAGGAGTTGTGACACTGGAAGGGAAACTGATATTCGAGAAATATTAAAGTGAACGATGAACTCGATGATTAATTATTTATATCTATCTTATAACTTTATAAATACAATATTAAATATTAAAATAGCTATAAAGTAGCATGGGAGCAGGCGGAAAGAGTAGTAAAAACCGGGGCTGGAGGAATTCAGGAGAGGGGCTGGCCGGATTCAAGGAGGTGGAGGTGAGGAGGCAGCGGACTCCAGGCCTTGTACAAAGGTCTGGAGGTGGGAGATGGACTCACTGCTTTATAGAGGGAAGGAAAGTATCCCAGCTTGGTACTGAAGAGGGCAACATCTAAACTAGCCTGGATAGGTAGGCAGAAGCCAGACCGGGTAAAGCCCAATGTAAGGGTTTATTTTTGTTCTTTGAGGCAATAGGGAGCCACTGGTAAGGAGTGGCTGGGTGGAATGCATTCTTTAGGAAGGCTATCGAGTGAGCTACAGTGGTGAGGTTGGATTTGGGGGTGCCTGGAGGGTACTTTTTAATGGCTCCAGGTCGGTTTGGATGGGAGTCTCCAGGGGAGGACTTCAGAGACCCAGAACTTGGGCTTGTGTCTAATTTAATTTTTTTATCAATCACTTTGGATCATTCATTTGGCAATTCCTTAATGCTATGTACCTTCCCCTTCCCCTCCCTTCCCCCACCAGATGATAAGCTCCTTTTCCTCTAGGACAGAAGGGATGACCTCTAGATCATTGTAGATAGAGGCAAATTGGTGGGGCAATAGAGTGTTGGACCTGGAGTCAGGAAAACCTGAGTTCAAATACAGCCCCGTATACTTACTTAGCTATGTGACCCTGGTTAAGTCACTTGACTGCTATTGTAGTAACTTCCCAGGATTGCTATGAGAATCAAATAAAATAATAATTGTAAGGCATGTGGCACAGTGCTCAGCATATATTAACTGCAATATAGATGTTAGCTGTTTGTTAGATATTATTTTCCCCAACATCCAGCCTAGGGCCCCCTCCTTGCCTAGGGTTGGGGCCAAATGTAATGCAGTGGTATGCTGGTAAATATTTTTAGTTCATTAATCTGCGATTTCTAGTTTGCTGATTTCTCAGGTGTAAATGCTCATTACAGGAAATTTAACAACCGGCTTTCATGAGTCAGTATTAGCTGGTTCCAACACACTACTTGTTTGGGTTCACATTTTTTTTTTTTTTTTGCCCACCAGAATGAAAGGAGGAAGAGTCTTTGACATCTCTCAAATAATCCTTTGGATCTGTGATCTTATCTATGCAGGTACTTGTTGGCCTGTCCTATCCATGTTCTTCCATAAGTCTTCTGCCATGTGCTCTTTTTCCTGACCTTGGGAGGATGTCCTTGAAATGCTTAGACCTAATATAACACACACACACACACACACACACACACACACACACACACACACACACACACACACACACATTCTTATTTCTGGTTCCTCTCTGAAATCCTTTGATGAGGCTCAGTTAGCTTCTAGGTCAGGCCAAACAGCCTCTCTGGTGCCAGCATTTGGATGATCCCAGCAACTATTCCAGGAAAGCAGTGTGCTCAATCCCTTTTTAAGGGGAATTGAACCATTTTACAGGAAGCTCTTTTAGGAGTTTGATTTTATTTATAGCCTCCATGGCCTGGCCAGACAAATAAATCACAATCTTGTAATTACTCAGCCAAAAGCATGTTTCAGCCAGCTCAATAATAATACCTCGTAAAATGGGCTGGCGGGTTAGATGGGGCTTCATCGAGAACAAACGATGGGAAGCTAACCTCGGTTCCCTTTTGGGGCAGGGTTACTAGACCAGAAGATGAGGGGAATGCTGTGGAGAGAGTCTGTTTAGATGGAAACCATGTGTTTGACAAGGTCTTTCATGCTATCCTTGTGTACAAGATGGTGAGATGCACTTGGTTGATTGGCCCAACGAAAGGAAATGTTAATTGTTCTGGGGGAGTCTCCAGCAGAATTCTCTGAGCATTTGGAGCTGGTTCTCACTATGCAACATTTTTCTCAGTGATTTGGACAAAGGCATAGAGGGAATGTTCATCAGATAGGTAGGTGCCACAAAGTTAGGAGAGATAGAGGCTATATTAGTCAGGGAGTGCTTGAGAATAGGGACTGGTCTGTTTTTCTTTCTATCTTTAATACTTAGCATAGTGCCTGACACATAATGGGTGATTAATAAATGCTTATTGGTGGCAGCTAGGTAGCACAATGGATAGAGCACTGAACCTGGAATCAGAAGGACCAGGGTTCTGCCCTAGACCGTGGGCAAGTGATTCACCTGGTTTGCCTCAATTTCTTCATCTGTAAAATGAGCTGGAGAAGGAAATGGCAAACCACTTCAGTATTTGTTGCCAAAAAAATCCCAACTGGGGTTACAAAGAGTCTGATATGGCTGAGAATGACTGAACAAACAAAACTACCACAAATTGATGCACTGATTGGATGACTGATGTGATATGTAGAAATGGGCAGCCAAAGTGGCAAACTGCTATTTTGTACCTACAGAAAATGGCTGCCCATTTCTGCATATCACACTGACTCAATGTCCAAAAATACCCAAAGAGGCCAGAGTCCTGAGTCTAACTAAATGTAGGAGTTCCTAACCTTTTCTGTAGGCAGTTAGGGGGCATGGTAAACAGAGGATCCAGCTTGGAATTGGGCAGACCAAGGTCAAATTCTGCCTCAGACACTTCATAGCTGTGGGATCTGGACAAGTTACTCAGTCTCTCAGCCCATTTCCTCTTTGTAAAAAAGGGAATGTGAGGATCGAATGAGATAATGTTTGGAAAGTTTTTTGTATGTTTTAAAGTGTCATAGAAATAAGAGCTCTAATTACTGCGTTACGGGCATAATAATAGTTGAATTGGACTCAGAATCCTGCTTGTACAATAAAAGGCCGAGATTTGTGAATAAAGCCAATTTTCCTGAAAGAGTTATTGTTATATTGGTTAAATGTCATGGCCTGCAAGTTAAGAACCCCTGTGATAAGGTGAAATGTATAGACATAAAAGGAAAGACTTATGTCCAAAATTCCCAAAGACGAGATAGAGAGACGTCATTAGACAAAAGTTTGCTGGGAAAAGATCTCTGGGTTTTAGGGACTGCAAATTCAACAGGAGCCCACAGGGTAATTCAGCAGCAGAAATATTGACTCAGTCAGCCTCCTTTAACAGAGGCATGGCTTCTAGGAGTACAGAGGAGATGGCTCTCTTCTCCTCTGCCCTGGATGGGCCATGTCGAGCTCCACTGAAGAGATTCTGAGGCACAAAGTCCTAAGCGTAATCTATTTATGAGTCAGCCTGGCAGCTGCCAATAATAGAGGCCAAAGACTTCTCAGTGACCAGAGAAATCAGAGCAGGCTTTCATACTAGGGGGGTTACTCAGGTCCAGTGATGCCTACTACACTTAGATTGTGATTAGGCTTTAAGAAAGGCAAAAGCTCCTGGCCCAGAATATTTCTAGCAGCTCTTTTTGTGGCAGCAAAGAATTGGAAACTGAAATGGTTGAACAAGCCATGGCATATGCTTGGAATGGCATCCTATTGTGCGATAAGAAGTGACAAACAAGATGATCCTCCTAAAACCTGCAGAGACTTAAATGAAGGGATGCAAAGTGAAGTGAGCAGAACCGGGAGAAGACTGTACCCAGCAGCAACGATAATGCATGATGATCAACTGTGAATGACTTAACTGTTACCAACAAGAAGCAAGGCAAGGATTCAGGGCAACTCCAAGGGACTCGGGGCAGAAAGGGATATCCTTTTTCACTTTAGAAGGAACAGGCCAAAGTCCGAATACAAATTGGAACACGTCGGTCTTTATTTCCTCCATGAGTTTTTGGCTTGCAAAAGCAATATGTGTCTTCTTTCTCAATGTGATGAATAGGGAAATATGTATTAAATGATAATATATGTACAACCTATGTCATATTACCTGCCTTCTTGGGGAGAGGGAGTGGGAGGGAGAGTGAATATGGATTGCAAAATAATCAGAAAACAAATATGGAAAAATTGTGTTGACGTGTAATGTGGAAGAAATTGTTATAATTTAAAAAACAAAAAAGGTGAAGGGTGGGTTCTACATGTCCTGTAATTATGCTGACTTGCAAGAAGGGAATCTCCAGAATTCATAGCAATGGGGAAAACGTAGAGTCAAACAATGTCCTCTGGAAAACCTTGTGCCAGATACCACTCAATAACAGAGAGATCCAGTGCTAAGTAAAACATCTCCTGCCTGGATTGAAGCATCTTCCATCTATCTTCCTTATCTCCCTCATGGGACAGGACCAAAGTTTTAGCCCTTGAAATTAGGGAACCTAAACTCTTACTATTAAGAGGCCCATATAAGTAAATTCAAATCAGATCCATAGAAATCAGTTTCAGTGATTAATGAAACCTCTTATCTGTTGATCACTCAATAATCTAATTTTCACAGTTCAAACTGGAGAGTTGTGCTAGGTTCTGGGTCAACAATGTCCCATTTTAGAAAAGACCTTGGTAAGCTAGACAACATCTCAAAGAGAGCAGCCAGGATGGTGAATGACTTGAAATTTATAACTTTTGAGCACATGTAGAAAAAGAACTGGGGATATTGAGCCTGGAGAAGAGAAGACTCATTGGGAAGTAGGGGGCCTGTTTTTAAGTATTCGAGGACCTATTTTATGGAAGAGGGAGTAGATTTCTTCAGTTTGGCTCTAGAATTTAAAGACAGAAGTATTTGGTAGAAGTGAAAAAAAGGGGAAATTTGGGCTGGCTGTCAGGAATAATGTCATATCCATTAGATCCTTTCCAAAAGTAGAATGAGCTGCCTTTGGGGGTTGACTGAATTACACACACACACACACACACACACACACACACACACACACACACACACTTTTTTGCCTCCATCCCACATCCAGGATCATCAGTTGAGACTCAAAGAGTCAGGCAACCTTTAATCACTTTTAGAAAAGGGTATTTATCAAGATGGCATATTAAAAACAGTGGATATAGCCATTCCAAGGGTAGCTAGTGGATAGAGTTCTGGACCTGAAGTAAGGAAGACTGATTATTGTATTGCTGAGAGCAGCCAAGTCTATCACAGCTGATTGCTCCACAGGGTTGCTGTTACTGTGTACAGTGTTCTCCTGATTCTGCTTATTTCACTCTTCATCAGTTCATGTAGGTCTTTCCAGGTTTTTCTGAAATCATCCTGTTCATCATTCCTTACAGCACAACAGTATCCCATCACCATCACATACCACAATTTGTTCAACCATTCTCTAACAGATGGACATCCCTTCAGTTTCCAATTCTTTGCCACCACAAAAAGAGCAGCAGCTATAAATATTTTTGTACAAGTAGGTCCTTTCTCCTTTTTTTGTGATCTCTTTGAGCTACAGATCTAGTAGTGGTGTTACTGAATCAAAGGGTATGCACTGTTTTATAACCTTTTGGGCATAGTTACAAATTGCCCTCCAGAATGGTTGGATCAGTTCACAGCTTCATCAGCAATGCATTAGTGTCCTAATTTTGCCACATTTCGGGGACGCTCTTTGGGAAGATGGAAAGTCCAACATCCCATGAACTCTTCAAAATTGGAAATTCCAACTCCAGTTAAAGAAGGGAGTGGGGTGGAGAGAAAGGAAAGCCCAGAGGGATGTGATTAAAAACTGAATTTGCTCTAAAATACCATCCAATGGCTTGCAAAAGGTTTTCATGCTTAGTCTAAGGTGTTCTGGTAGATTGAGAACAGTCAGAGTTAAAATGAAATAGGATGGGCAGCTGGGTAGCTCAGTGGAGTGAGAGTCAGGCCTAGAGACAGGAGGTCCTAGGTTCAAACCCGGCCTCAGCCACTTCCCAGCTGTGTGACCCTGGGCAAGTCACTTGACCCCTATTGCCCACCCTAACCAATCTTCCACCTATGAGATAATACACCGAAGTACAAGGGTTTAAAAAAAAAATGAAATAGGATGGTTTCAGCCCTGCCCTCACACATTTATTCATCCATTCTGAATAAAATATAACACAGATAAAACTGTTGGCGAGGAGACATCTGAGGATGTTTGGAGAAGTCTGCAGAAGGGAGAGCGAGGGAATCAGGAAGATAGTATGATTCCCCAAAGCAGCAGAGGTGATAAAAGAAGGATAATTTGGGCAATTCCTAGAGCTGGTCTTCCATGACTCATGACTGGAGCAGTCTCTATCCATATTCCTGAGGAACCGAACTTCTGTCCAGGAGGAGTTCTTTTATTCCATCTGCATTCCATAGATTAAGTATAAGTTAATACTTAGATTACATTAAGGGGAAGAGGAGCAGAGGTAGCAGTGGGTCTTCAAAGAATTTCTTTTGGAATTTTTTTTATTGATATCCTTTTTTTTTTTTTTTTACATTTTTGGGTTTTTTTTTTTTGGATCCAGATTCATGATTTTATTGATGGTGGAAATTATGGGCCAAATACCCTTTATCCATGCCAATCATTACTTATTCTGCAATTGCTGGTCCTAGAGAGCTGTCTGAAAGCACTGAGAAATTGAGTCACCTCCACAGGGTCACAGTTAGTGTGGAGAAGAGGTAAGACTGAACTCACTTTTTCTGGACTCCAAGGTCTTAGTCTATCAATAACCTCCATTTCCAAATATATCCTAAATCAAATGAGATATCTGTAAAGTGCCTGGCAAAGTACTTGGCACAGAGAAAGTGCCTAATCATTTTTTTATTTCTTTATTCTTTACTTCCCAATCTTCTACCCAGAGACTTGCTCCCTGTTCCAATGAGACAGAGACAGAAAGACAGAGACAGAGAAGAAGTTGAACAAAAACAATGATCCGAATCTGAGGGGATGCCCAGTGTTCTGGGCCCTCTTCTCTCCTCTCTCTATTATGGTTCTTGGTGATTTCATCAGCTCCTATGGATTTAATGACTGCCTCTCCACTGATGATTCTCTAATCTCTCTTCTCTGCCCCAACCTCTCTACTGATCTCCAGGAGCCTCACATCTCCAGCTGACTTTCAGATATCTCAAAATGGATTCCCACAGACACCTTAAACTCAATATATCCGAAACAGAACTCATTCTCTTTCTCCTGTCCTCCTCCCCTCCTACATTCCCCAGTACTCTAGAAGACAATACCATAGCATCTCCCTGCACCCTCAGACTCACCACCTAGGAGTCATCCTGGTCTGCTCACTCTCTCTGGCTCCCCATGTCCAATCCCTTTCCAAAGTCTGCTGATTTCATATCTGCAGCATCTCCCAAATACACTCCCTTTTCAACTCTCATTCTGCCTCCACCCTGGTGCCGGGCTTGGCCATCTCACACCTGGATTATGCAATAGCTGCTGGGGTTCTGCTGGCTCAGTTCTCTCCCCAATACAATGTTTCCTTCCTAACTGTTCCCAATGCAGGTCCAATCATGTTACTCCTCTACTCAATAAACTTCCTGGGAACCCTATTGCCTCCAGGATCAAATCCAAGTCCTTCATTGGCTCACCCCCTCCTTCCTCCCCAGTCTTCTTACACCTTACTTCCTCATGATGCTCTTTAATCCACTGAGCCTGGCCTTCTGGCCATTTTATGAACAAGACCCTCCATCCCTCAGCTCCAGGCATTCTCTCTGACTGCTCCTCATGCCTGGAAGGCTCTCCCTCTTCCACTCTGACTCTTGGCAAGACCTCCTTGCCTTCCTAGAAGAACCAGTTAAAATCTCATCTTCTCTGAGATGTCTTCCCCAATCCTTCTTAATTCTAGTGTTTTTCCTCGGTTGATCATTTCCTGTTTATCCTGTAGGTAACCTATTTGGATGGAATTGTTTGCATATTGTCTCCCTTATTAGATTGTGAGCTCCTTGAGGGTAGAGACTATCTCTTTTTGTACCCCCAGCCATTCAGACAGAGCCTGGCACATAGTAGGTGTTTAATGAATATTAATATTGCTCTTTCCACACCTTAGTTCCCTACCCCTGTGAAGAAGGGAGGGGGTACCTCTCCTCTGCTCTTCCTCAGGGTCAAGTTTAGCCCTAAACAATATTTCCTTTTAAGGAAGTTTTCATAGCCCAAGAGACCTTGCACATTGTAAAGGGAAGTGGGCAGCCTTTAAATGGAGGGGCTTACCACAGCAGAATCTTTGTGAATGCTCCAATTCTGCAGCTCCATCTGCAGCCCCCTGAAAGGGGAGCAGCATTGTCCCCACAGAATGCCGCCAAATGACAGCTGCTGCATGAATGGATGGAAAAAAACCACCCTCTCTTCTCTCCTCTAATAACACCACTTAGGGAAGGCAGGCAGCAGGGTGGTGGTTTTTTTTTTTTTTTTGAATATGGTGAAGAGATGCTGTTATGATAAAGAGTAATTATTATACATTAGTTAAATCCCACTTAGGGATGCAAAATTGCTTCTATTTTAGAAGGCTTCTCTAAGCTCCCAAGTTGAGGGAGGGATTAATTAGTGTCAAAGCAAGAATCTCCAAGATAAAAACAAATTAATCCTTTTAAAAACTTTTCCTCTACTTTCTCCTCTCTTGCCCTCTCCTCTCCTCTCCTCTAATCTCCTCTCCTGTCCCCTTTTCTTCTCTAATCTTCTCTCCAGTCCTAGGCCATACCTCTCTCACTTAGGAAATAAGGAGATTGGACTCCATGATCTTTAAAGTTCTTTCTTGCTTAAAATTCCAGGATTCTCATTTTGCTATTTATTCTCAATATAAAGGTGATGATTAGGAACTCCCTTCATCAGTTTGATGATTTCCTTTCAGATAACTGCATGATATTTAAGGGCCTGGCTATTTGTAGAGCATTTCTCATTGGGATAGCCATAGTCCTGGCACCTTGTTGGGACAAGTCAATGAAACCATATTATGTGCCTACTGTGTGCTAGGCACCATATTAAATGCTAAGGATATGAAAAGAAGCAGAAGAAAGCTCCTGGCCTTGAGGGTGCTCATAGTCTAATGGGAATTCTCTATTGATTGGTCCCCATCAAGGATGATTGGCAGATAAAAGTCGGAGGATGCATTCTTGTTGGATGTACTGCCTTCTTCCCATATTTTGTAAAATTGGCCTGCGACCCCGTGAGCCCTTGATTTTTCTCATGTTCTCTGCTTTGGCCTTCTAGATCAACGTGTAGCATGTGCAGAGAGATGGGATTTTTGCCTCTCCTTTCCCACCCAGAATATAGTGGCCTGGTTGGAGGAGGCACCCATGCTTGCCCAGGTGGTTTCATTTGAATTTTTGTCTGCTTTTTGCCTTCTTATATTCTTTTCTGAGGGCTGATAAGAGATTAGAAGTGTAGGAAATGGACATTTCCAAGACTCAGGTATGATTTCCTGAAATTAAGAGTTTCCAAGTCTGAAATGAGCAAGAGATTAGGATTTCCTGATTTGAAAAGTCAGGCACAAGCTTTCCAGAGGAAGAAGATTCCTGAACAGCCATTTCTGAAGGAAGAGAATCCTTATCAGAGGATTGCCCAGATATCTCGAAAAGTCAAGATATCTGCAGCTTTTCTACTCTATAGATTGTTCTGATTGTGCAAGCCTGAGCTGAATGGAGATTCTTTGTTCAACAGTCCCTCAAAGTGTCTTACTTTCTTGGAGTAATCTTATGGGCTACTGTAGGGCTTTATCTTTCTGCATTAGGAAGGCTCTTATTGTATCTTTTGCATTTTCTTTGATATGACAATACCATATTGTCATGACTTTCTGGTAGTCCAATATTCTTTTTTTTTTTTTTTTTTTTTAACCCTTACCTTCTGTCTTGGAGTCAATACTGTGCATTGGCTCCAAGGCAGAAGAGTGGTAAGGGTAGGCAATGGGGATCAAGTGACTTGCCCAGGGTCACACAGCTGGGAAGTGTCTGAGGTCAGATTTGAACCTAGGACCTCCCATCTCTAAGCCTCTCAATCCACTGAGCTACCCAGCTACCCCCTGGTAGTCCAATATTCTTAAATTGTACTGTATCTATTTTCCAGGTTGATTGATTTTTCAATGAGATATTTCATATTTTCTTCTATTTTTTCATTCTTTTGATTTTGTTTTATTGTTTCTTGATGTCTTGTGAAATCATTAGCTTTTATTTGCCCAAATCTAATTTTTAAAGATGGAATTTCTTCCATGACCTTTTTATCCTCCTTTTCTTTTTAAAAACCTTTTCAAAATTTTATTTTTTATTTTTTTCTCATGGTTACATGATTCATGTTGTCTCCCTCTCCTCTTCCCTTCCCCCTCCTGGAGTTGACAAGCAATTCCACTGGGTTATACATGTATTATCACTCAAAACCTATTTCCATATTATTCATTTTTGCAATAGAGTAATCTTTTAAAACCCAAACCCCAAATCATATGCCCATATAAATGAGTGATAAATCATATGTTTTCTTCTGCATTTCTACTCCAACAGTTCTTTCTCTATCTGTGTATAGCATTCTTTCTCATAAGTCCCTCAGAATTGTCTTGGATTGCTATTAGTAACAAAGTCTATTATATTCGATCATCCCACAACATTTCAGTTACTGTGTATAATGTTTTCCTGGTTCTGCTTATTTCACTCCACATCAGTTTATATAGGTCTTTCAAATTCTTAAAGAAATAATCCTGTTCATCATTCCTTATAGCACAATGTAGCATTCCATCACCATCATATTCCATAATTTTTTCAGCCATTCCCCAATTGAGGGACATCTCCTCATTTTCTAATTTTTTGCCACCATAAAAAGTGACACTCTAAATATTTTTGTACAAACAGAACCTTCCCCCCCCCCCTTTTTTTTTTTATCACTTTGGGATACAAACCTAGTCATGGTATTGCTGGAATCAGAGGGCATGCATTCTTTTAAATCCCTTTGGGCATAATAACAAATTGCCTTCCAGAATGGTTGGATCAATTCACAACTCCACCAGCAATATATTAGTGTTCCAATTTTACCATAGCCCCTCCAACATTATTATTTTCCTTTACTGTCATATTGACCAATCTGTTAGATGTAAGGTGGTACCTCAGAGTTGTTTTGATTTTCATTTCTCTAATCAGGATGATCCTCCTTTTCCGTCCATTCTAGTTTTCATGACACTCTTTTCTTCATTGTATTTTTTTGCCTTTTTTCCAGTATATTCATTTTTGTGCCTCTTTTTTTCCAGTTGATCAATTTTGCTTTTTAAGCTGTTATTTTCTTTTTGTCATACTTTAATTTCTTTTCCTCTTTTTTCTTCAACCTGTCTTATTTGATTTTTGAATTCCTTTTTCAGTTCTTTCAGAGCTTGAGACCAATTCTGATTTTTTTTTTTGTGGAAGTTTTGCATGTGGTTGCTTGGATCTCACCATCTCCTGCTGGTTCTATGCTTTGTTCTTTGTCCCCATAGAAATTTTTGAGGGTTAAATGTTTCTTTTGCTGTTTGCTCATTTTCCCAACCCTTTTTTTTTGCCTGTGGACTGGGAACTCTGAAAGCTGCTTGCTGATTTTGTCTCCTCTGCTGGCTTGTAAGAATCAGTACCATGGTTATTTTGCCCTGGACTAGGTCTTCACTGCAGCACAGGCTTGAAAAGACCAAGCACTATGAACTTCTGGGCCTCACTGTGGGCTGGTGCCAGGGCATGAGACTTCAAGGGGGTGCGTCTGAGGTGCTCTTCTGTTGATTTTGCCAGCTTTCCGGGATCCTGAAGTCATCTTATGGAATCTGGCTCAGTAGGTGGAAGCAGGGGTGGGGGGAGGTGGGGTAGGGGGTGGTTGTCCAGCACTCCTCTGTATGTGGTTTTGTTTCCAATTCCCCCTTGGCTTGTGAAAATCAACTCTCTCTGCTTATCTTTTAAGTTGTGTTCAGCAAGAAAGCCCTCCATATTGCTGTTGGGTTTTGACTCTTGTCATTTTGATGTGCTTTTTAAACATTGGTTTGGAAGGATTATCAGAGAGGCTTCAGCTTTCACTGCTACTTAAAGACCATCTTGGCTCTGCTCCTTCCCTGATACTGCAATGAACATTAAAAGCCTGTAAGAGAATTCGGGAACCATAACACATTCCAAGCAGCCATTAAGCACCAATTGTATGTCAGATGGTATGCTGGCCAGTGATGGGCAACCTGTGGCCCTCGGGCCAGATGTGGCCCCCTGAGTTCTATCCCACCCTGTGACATTATTCCTAATCTGACGAATACAATGAGTAAGATACAATACAATGAAATTTAGAAAGAGTTGCCTTAGAAACAGACTGACAGATGAACATTTCTTTCCTTTGGCCCCCTCTTTAAAAAGTTTGCCCATCACTGTGCTAGGCACTGGCGATACACATACAAAGAATACCCAAGGAGCCTATATTTCTAAGGGAACAGAGTGAGACCAGAAGTCTATATATATAAGCCTATACAGAAAAAATAAAGAGAACCAATACAAATGAGTTTAATACAAAGTAGTTTGATAGGGAGGATAGTAGCAGTTAAAGGGGGTTAGGAGAGGATTCAGGTAGCAAATGTTGCTTAAATTATATCTTAGGGGGCAGCTGGGTAGCTCAGTGGATTGAGAGACAGGCCTAGAGATAGGAAGTCCTAGGTTCAAATCTGGCCTCAAGACACTTCCTAGCTGTGTGACCCTGGGCAAGTCACTTAACCCCCATTGCCTCTGACCACTCTTCTGCCTTGGAGCCAATGGTTTAATAATAAAATAAAATTAAAAAAATTATATCTTAGATGAAGAGAGTGATTCTACAATGTTGTTGTTTGTCCTTCATTTCTGAAGAGGACCAATGGAGTGAGGTCTTGACTTGCAAGTGAATTGGATTTAAGAGAGGCAGAGTTTCAGAATGTCATCAGCTTCACTCTCTCTTCCAGACACTGAAATCCAGTGATAAGATCAAAGTCAGGATGACTAGCAATGGCCCAGGATACCTTGGTATCTTCCATGTTTGACAAAGAGCTGAATGCTCTAAGCATCTGTGTCAGCTGCCCTCGTGGTCATTGGAACAAATTATTTCCTTTCATCCATTTCACCAGGAAAAGTCTTCATGTGCTTGGGGGAGAATTGCCCCCAACTCACCAGTGGACTTGAGGCTTGTCTGTTACCCTCACTCTGGTTTAGCCCATCCACTGAGAAGATATTCTATGAAGTAGCTGGATAATACGTCTCCCTGCCAGGAGTCTCTTGAGGGACTCTGGTCCCTCCTTCTCTCAGATGTTAAATTGATCTCCTAGACGTGTTTGACCAAGTCATCTCCTATCCAGTCAACTCCAGTGACTGCCTATTGCCTCCAAGATCAATGATAAAATCCCACATTTGGCTTTGAATGCTTTTAATTATCCGCCCCCTCCTACCTTTCCAGTCTTTGAAAACCTCATTTCTCTCCCTATGGACTCTGTGATCCAGTGACAACACCTCCTTTCTGTTCCCCAGACGTGACAGTCCAGCTCCCAACTTGGAGCATTTTCAATGACTATCCCCCATGTATGGAACTCTCTCTTTCTTCATCTCCACCTCCTGCTTCCTTTACGTTTCAGCTAAAGTATCACCTTCTTCAAGAAACTTTCCCCAGGTCTCCTTAATCTTAGTGCTTTCCCTATGAGACTAGCGGCAATTTAACTTGTGTAGATTGTGCCTTTTCTCTCCTTAGTGGCTTGCATGCTGCCTCTCCTATTAGCCTGTGAGCTCCTGGAGAGGAGGGGCTTCCTTCCTTCCTTCCTTCCTTCCTTCCTTCCTTCCTTCCTTCCTTCCTTCCTTCCTTCCTTCCTTCCTT
>NC_058133.1:9217191-9226735 GCF_016433145.1 Gracilinanus agilis | reverse complement strand
CTCTCTCTCTCTCTCTCTCTCTCTCTCTCTCTCTCTCTCTCTCTCTCTCTTTCTCTCTTCATATTTCTTCTGAGAATTAGCCTCATCCAGGACTTTTGGAGCTGAACCAATCTGATTTCCTGCTATCACAATGGAGATCACGGGGCTTATGTTATACGAGCATCAAACTATAGGTGGTTCAGAGCATACTGTTGGCATATCGATCACCTACGAGAGCATCTACCTGACAGCAGCAGGGCCATTCGTTAAAAGCCTCCCTCCCAGAGCCTCACGCTATCCATCTATACCCAGAGACCCGAAGTGAAGGATGCAATCATTCTTTGGCTAAGGAAACTGCTGAGGCGGAATACCGAAAGCCATCATTTATGTACCACTTAGTCTGGGCCAGGCATTGTGCTAAAAGCTTTTACAAATATCTGTTATTTCTACACCTACCAACATAATTTAGATAGAGCTCCAACAAGTATATGTGTTTTTTCTTTAAGCCTTCCTTATATTTTTAGACCATAATACCTACCAGTCTCCATGCCCAAATCCTTCAAGACTCAACTCAGGAGCCTCCCAGATCCCTTCAGCTCTCTCCTCAGATCTACCTAGACCACTTTACTGGGGTTCCTCCTTTGCTCCATCACAACTGACTTGTGCTCTACTTACAGGGCCATCTCTTCTAGAATCAGTCTTAGCAAAAGGGATTCCATATAGCAACTGCCTTCCATTGGACTCTGTAGAGGTCACATACATCCAGACGGTTGCTATTCTTCCTTCCCCTAAGCTCCCTTCAGCTCCTACAACAATCTTGTAGTCAGGAATTTGACCGAAGGGGCACCTTTAGGAGCTTTGTATTAAGAGTCAGTTCTCTGACCACTCAGTGGGGCATTCTCCCAACTGGCTGGTTACCTCAGAAGGAATCTGACCTGCCTCCTAGAGAAGGGCTTTTGTTCCACCGTGATGCCTCTCTCTCCCGGCAGAAGGCCGTCTCCTCTAGGGACTGGTTTTCACCTTTTCCCCCTCCATCAGCTCACCTCAAAGAAAGCCTGGCACAGACGAGGAGCTCAGTGAATATGTGTCACCCTGAATTTTGTGGGAGGCCACTGGGACTCACCGGGCATTTTGGAGAAGAGTAATGGCAAGAGCAGGGCTTTAGAGTTGGGTCCAAGATCCGAGAGATTAGTTCTTTGATATTGTTGACAGTGATACAGCCCTTCCCCATCTCTAATGTATTTTACATCAGAAGATTACACTAGCTACTGTCAAAAGGGTGGATTGGAGATGGAAGAGACAGGAGGTACCAAGAGCAATGAGAAGCAGTTGCAATGATCCAGGGAAGGGTTAAGGTCTTCACTCTCTCTTATTCCACATACACAATGGCCACGTCTCATTGATTCTACCTCCACCATATCCCCCAAATCTGTCCTTCTCTTTCCAACACAAGATTATTTAGAGTCTAGATTTCTTCTTTTGCTAGTTTGGGCATTTTATGTGATTGTAAAGATTCCTTTCAGAACTTAGCAGTTTGGGGGCACACAATTGGGCAAAATCATTTCCAAGAATTCCCTTTGTTTCCTCTTCATCTGTTGTGAATCCTCGGTTTGTTTTCGAGTTTGGGAATTTGGTTAACGCTTTGTTTTGTTTGGTAAACTCAACCAGGTGTCTATTTTATTCCTTTTTATAAAGATCCTAGTTTTGTTATTAATGGAATTTTTTTCTCTCCAATTTTCTCCATTTCTTTGATTTTCAGATTTTTCTCTTTTGTGCTTAGATTGTTTTTATCC
Organism: Gracilinanus agilis; assembly: GCF_016433145.1. NCBI lineage: Eukaryota > Metazoa > Chordata > Mammalia > Didelphimorphia > Didelphidae > Gracilinanus > Gracilinanus agilis. Next base: position 9,224,963 of record NC_058133.1, on the reverse strand, counting down.
TTTTAAAAGCTTTTTCTTTCAAGTTGCATGCATGGGGGAAGATTGCCCGAGAGTGAGGATCTTAGTTGGAAACTATCACACTGAATTCGTTTACAGGAGATAGAGGTCAAGGAATACTCTAGAAGTTGGGAAGATTTTCTGGAGCAGCCATTTTGACTTAGATCTACCTAAGATAGGATTTAACTAGCTGTTGCTTTCCTTAGAACCTGATGAACCACATCTAGAAAATCACAGCATCTAAGAGAACTCCAAGTAGGTTAAGCAAGTTGTCTATTTGTAGGGAGCCTGTGGTGGAACATAGCTCTCTCTAGGGATGAAGGGCTCCATCATCATCTTCATTTTCTCTAACAGTGGGCTATGTGATGGGAGTGAAAAGAAGAGCAAATCATCCCTATATCCTTAAAGAGCTCACCTTCTAAGGGGGTGTGTGTGGGGGAGGGACAATTATGCCAACAACTTGGAATAATAACTCTGTATATATAATATAATTAGTGAAAACAATTTTGTACATATATGATATTCACAGGAGAAATGGGAGGTAATCGCAGAAAGAAGGTACTCGTGATTGGGTGGGAAGATGGAGACCTGGAAAGGCTTCTTGAAGAAGGTGGGATTTGAGCAAATATTACTTTTTTTAAAACCCTTACTTTTTTCTTAGAATTATTACTGTGTATTAGTTCCAAGGCAGAAGAGTGGTAAGGGCTAGGCAATGGAGGTTAAGTGACTTGTCTAGGGTCCCACAGCTGGAAAGTATGTGAGGCTAGATTTGAACCCAGGACCTCCCATTTCTAGATCTGACTCTCAATCCACTGAGCTACCCCAGCTGTCCCCACTGATATTACTCTTAAAGGAAGTTGGAAGTCTTGGAAGGCAAAGGTGGTAAAGGAGGGCATTCCTGGCATGGGGGACAGCCAGTTCTGGAACATCATGTGTTAGGTTGCTCAATCAGAGTTTACATGATGGGGAATAAAGTGTAAGTAGACCAGAAAGGCAGGAAGAGGTCAGATTGTGAAGGACTTTAGTGCCAAACAGAGGATTTGATTTTTGATTCCAGATGTGATAGAGAGTCACTGGAGGTTCTGGAATAGGGGAATGATGCTCAGACCTGCACTTTAGGAAGGTCATTTGGGTAACTGAAAGGAGGATGGGCTGGAGTGAGGAGAAACTTGAAGGAAACCAACCATCAGGCCAGGCATGAGGAGATAAGAGCCTGCACCAGTGTGTGGGGGGGTAGTGCTAGCAGAGGAGAGAAGGGGGAGTAACCAAAAACCTTGGGAAGATAGACTTGACAAGACTTGGTAGCTGATGGGATGTGGAGGGTGAGTCCTACATCCTTCCATTAATGAGGGAGCCCAGAGCAGCCAGTTTATCATTTCCCACCTGGCTACAGGACTTCCAGTACCCCATTAGTCAGGACATAAAGAAACGTAAGTGGGGATGGATAGGACATACGCTACGAAAACCGGAAGACAACGTAGCCAGACAAGCATTGAGCTGGAACCCTTCAGGGAGGAGGAAAGTCGGAAGACCAAAACAGACCTGGCGAAGATCTGCCAAAAATGAAACAAAAACGGTCGGAATGATGTGGGCCCAGCTGGGGGAAGTTGCCCAGAACAGAGTCCGCTGGCGTGAGATGGTTGCAGCCCTATGCTCCTAGGGAGTCAACAGGAATAATAATAATAAATAATAAATACAGGACTTCATGATGTCCTCATGGCAAGTGTTCTCTCTCCCCACCTCACCCCTGCTTAGAGCAACTTTTTTGGTATTGTTAGAGCGGGAGCTCCTTGGTGGACTGTCTCGGCCTTTCTTTTTATCTCTAGCACTTAGTGGGACACTTAACGACTGAGCCTGAGTGAGGATCCAGAGAGGACATCTAGATTGCGAGTCCGGGTGACTTAGATGGATAATGATGTCTTCCATATGAATGGGGAAGCCTGGAAGCAGAGAGGCCTTGGTGCAGTTGGGAGAAGATCATGAGCTCTCTTTTGGATATAATGAGTTTAAGATGTCTAATAAACCGTCCAGTGAACCTGGAGAGAGGTTAGAGCTGGATAAAGGAATCTGAGAATCTTCTGCATGGAAATGATCGTTGAGTCCTTGGGAGCTGATGAGATCACCAAGAGGGTGACTGATGGTGTCAAAGGCTGCAGGGAGGTGAAGAAGAATGAAGGTTGAGAGAAAAAGCTCGAGATTTGGAAATTAAGAAATCACCGGTCACTTTATTTTGTTAATTTTTTAAATTCCTCAATTTTTGTTTATTCATTTTTCTTTGTATCTATCTGAACATCTAAGTAGCGTAGTGGATAGAGTGTGGGCTTGGAGTCAAGAAGATTTCTCTTCTCAAGTTCAAACCTGCCCTCAGCCACTCACCAGTTGTGTGACCCTGGGCAAGTCACTCAACTTTGTTTGCCTCAGTTTCCTCATCTGTAAAATGATCGAGGGAAGAAAATGGCAAACTACTCACTTTGGAGAGAGGAGCTTCAGCTGAATGATGACATTAGAAGACTTACTGGAGAGGTTTAGAAGAAAGGAAGAAGAAAGGAGGTGGAGGCACCAATTGTAGAAAGCCTCCTCCAAGAATTCACAGACGAAAATGAGAGAAAACATCTAGAATGAGAGAGCTGGTGGGGATAGGTAGATCAAGTTAGGCTTTTTTTTTTTATGGGGCAAACATAGGTCTGTTTGTGGGCAAGGCTATAGCCAGGGGAAAGGGAGAGACTGAAGATTAGTATAAGAGTGGGGATGCTGAAGGGGCAGTCTGCTGGAGAGCCAGGATGGAATGGGATCAAGGGTACATTTAGGGGGATTTATCTTGGCGAGGAGAAGGGCCGCTTCTTCCTAGGAGATTCTTAGATATAGAAATCAGAAAAGAGTTCTGTTCTAGCCCCTCAATCTTTGCTTTCCTGTTTATGTAGTGGCAGCTACCCAGGGAATATTAACATATTTTATTCTTCAAGGAACAAAGGAACCACAAGTCCTTCAGTCTGTTAAAAAAATATTAGCGACGAGGAGGAAGATGGTGGTCCAGGGGCTTAATGGAGAGGAGATGAGAGAAGCCGCAGAACTCTCTTCTTTGAGGCAAAGGGGCCTAATGGATTGGAAATCAGATGCTTTGATGCCAAAGATACCGTGGCCCTAAATTGAGAACAAGAAAAGTCCATTAGTGCCGTGTTTAGATTTCCTCAACCAAAGCTAGATTTGAGCCTTGGGAGGGAGGGAGGGGAGCAAACAATTTTCCATCCTCGAGAGCTTTGGTGCATTAGTGTCAAATTATACTGTGCTCAAGGTGGAAGAATGGGGGTGGGGGAGAGATTGCACAGGCTCAGGGATTCAGAAACCAATGAGCAAACAGAGAGCTCTTGCCTTGGCAGCTCAGAGGTGTCAGGAAGAGGAAGGGATGATAGATTTGGGAGGAGAGAGAGATTCAGTTCAATATAATGAGCATATATTAAGGTCTTACTAGACTAGGCCAGCTATGGAGGATGCAGAAAATAAAACAAAACCATCTCTGCTCTCAAAAATCTTCTGTTTCAAAGGGAGAAAACAAATTGGACACAGACAAATTAAATAGATGCGAACTAGAGTCAGAGTACTTACCAAGTAAACACGAGAGGGGAAATGATCCTTTTTTTTTTTTTTAAACCCTTACCTTCCACCTTAGAATCAATACTATATATTGGTTCCAAGACAGAAGAGTGGTAAAAGGTAGGCAATGGAGGTTAAGTGACTTGCCCAGGGTCACACAGCTAGGAAATGTCTGAGGACAGATTTGAATCTAGGTCCTCCTATCTCTAGGTCTGGTTCTCAATCCACTGAGCTACCCAGCTGCTCCTGGAAAAGGATATTAAGGAGAAAATCATAGCCTAGAAAGTTGACCTGACTTGCCCAAGGTCACAGAGGGATAAAGAAAGGCCCCTGTGTCAGATTTGGTGCTTCGACTAGGTACTGAAGCGAGCTAGAGATTGAAGGGGCAGAGATGGAAAGAGAGCTTTTCAGATGGGTAAGATAGGTCTCCACGGGCAAGAGCATTGCTCTGGGAAATGGGGTGCTATGTATGGGCCAGATCATGGAGTAAATTCAGTGTCAGTCTAAAAAGATGGGTCCAAACTGTCATATATCAGACAGAGGAATTTTTCTTTATTTTCTAGGGACAATGAGGCATCAATAGAGCTTTTTGAGCAGGTGAGGGACAGAGTAGAACTGAAGGCAAGGAGACCCGTTAGGAAGCTATATTACAGACACAGAATTTGAGAGATGGAGGAGACCTCAGTGGCCAGCTAGTTCCTACTCCATGATCATGCCATAAGTGGTCAGCCAGTCTCTCTTTGAAGCCCTTGAAGGAAGGAGAGCTCACTGTCCCCTGAAGGAACCCAGAACTCATTTAGTTGAGAAGTGACTGGCCTGAACTAGGAGAGTGACCATGGATAAGGGAAAAGAAAGGGAGGATGCAAAATGGGTTAGTGGTAAAATTAGTCAGATTTGGCAAATCGATTATTACTAGCAAAGCTATATTTTAGCCAGTGAAAAAATTGGCGAGCAGCAATCACAAATGATACATACTGACCAGACTTTCAAATATAGACACATAATTCAGGGCACTCACATGAGAATGGCAGGTAATTATCAGCGTGTGACAAATGGGCTACATCCATATATATTACATGCATATAGTATACAAACAGGCATATATTATTCTTGGGGTCCTTATAAAAGTCTCCATCACTTGGCTTCCTTTTTTTATTAGATTTGTTTCATTCAGATATATATTGAGAGAGAGGGGTGTATATCTTTCTATCTATAGAATATACTATATATCTATGTAGTATATACATAGTATAAACTACACACAAATATGTGGTATGATATATATTGAACTGATGAACTAAGAACTCAAACCATAATGGAATATAAGCCATCTACAAAGACATACTTATCCTCTATCTCCTTGGCAATTGTAGAAGTGCTTTGGTTATTAACAGGGCACACTTTTAAGTACCAGGTGAAATGGTCAGTCATCACCTCTTACTGTTTATATTCTTCCTGTCTCCTTCCAGGGATGAAAATTCTATACACTTGATGACCCAATAGGGTGCAAGTTGGTTTTCTCCAAATCTACAGCCTTAGATGGCCCTTTTCTCCTGGGAACAAACAGGCTATGGATCTCCTACCTCTTAAAGATATCTCTTGTCATTTGGGACCAGTAAAATTTGTTTCTTGCTAGCCGAGTGTCCTCTCTTGTCCCCGATGCCCAAAGGCAGCATGTGATGCTCTCATTGCCTTTGGATAGATATAACTGCTTCCTGGGACTGGGGATGGGACCAGTCATAAAACAGTGCTACTTTCCATCAAAAAACTCCAACTTTGGTAATCGTGGCAGTAGTAAGTGCCCTCCAGGTAATAAAGCTGGATGGAGTCCTTAAGAATCTGAAGCCCAAAGGCTGTCCAACTCAGGCATCTCTGGGCACACTCAGATTGCCCAACATGGAAGTGCCTTTTAGGGGTCTTCAGAGCTTGTCTAGACTGCCCATTATGGAGGCTTCTTTGCCTTGTACAACATGCGTGGGGGTAGCTTTCTTTGATTGAATACCTTTGTCTTTAAAACTGTCAGGACTGGACTGCTCAGTCTCTTTTCTGTCATTCTTTTCTGTTGTGCCCAGAGGATGAGAAACCACAGTTCACTCAGGACCTGGGTGCCATGAACTGAACTGGTGAGGTGAGAAGAATCTCCTCCTCCACCTCCCTCTTTTTAACTTCAGCTCCAAGAAATGGGCTCAGGGTGGGAGATATTTATTTCTTTTCTCCATTGTTTATCCTCAGTTTCAGGTGCTACAGGTGATCCTCATGGAACTTAGGAGTTCTAGCCTTGGTGATGACCTTGAAACTAGGATTGCAAAATGGGATGGTGCACTCAGTCAGTTTGGCCTGGAAGTGTGAGAAGCCAGAGTACCTGGGATCGCAACCTGAGGCAGGATGTGGACTTGGGACTCATGTCTTGGTTTGTATCACTTCTCAGAACTCTATCGGAGACTTGTTTTTGCTACCAATTACATAAGGACAGCTAAGACAAAGATTATTGGCTTGATGTGATAAATTCACGCCCAGGGTTTCTGATGGAAACCTCCAACCCTTCTGTTGTACTTTCATTGATTGGAGACCAACCTCCAGGGTATCCCAGGGTACTATCCGTTCTAGAGGTATCACTTTAGCTTTGGACTCACATAACCTGGAGCAGGGATGGGGAGCCTTTTAGAGAGGTGGGTGACGTGAGAAATGTCTTCAGGCGAGGGGAGGGGAGAAGTCCAGCCCTATGTCCCTCTGGCTTTCTAGTAACGAACTCTGGCAAACTCTGTGCTGGGGTGATGGCACGTGTGCCCACAGAGAGGGCTCTGGCATGTGTGCCATAGGCTCACCACCACAAACCTAGAGAAGAGAACAACAACACTTGCATTAGTCTTCTCTGGCTCATAGTATACTGAACTCAAGAGTTGGCTAGCACTGCTACCCGTCTAGGCTGGAGAATAGTCGTCTTGGGTCCGCTCAAAATGGCGGTGAGTAGATTGTTGTCCTTCCATACTTAAAATTTATCTCCATGATGTAGTATTTGAACATCTTAGGGCTAATCTATTTCAAAGTTGAGACACCCAGTTTATTGATGGGATAATTAGGCTTACCCTCAGTAAGTTTTCTAGGAACCTCAGGTTCAATGTATTCTATGGGTACATATTTATTCATTAGCATAGTTCACAAGCCCCCAATGTGTTTACTTTTTTTAAAATTTAAATTTAATTTAATTTTTAATTTTTTTTAATTAGAGGAGTTAGTTCATTTAAAGCAAAGGAACTTAATGAAAAACAGAAAGAAAAGTAGAACATTCCCCATGATCAAATACACAGCCCACAATATTGACAAGTTGGATTAAAACACAACTGGAAAATATTTAACAAAACAAATAAAAATATAAGAAAACAGACAATATTTATTTGTGGTTGTCTAAGCCAATGTGTGACTCACAGGGACCATTAAAGTGGTTCATTGGTCCTCATTTCTATTTGAATTTGACACCACTGAACTAGGAAATAATCTTTACCAATACACTCACCATCAGTGGGAAGAGTAGGCCTAAAGAATGATCACACGTGAGGAGAAGCCATGAAGGAATGCACGTAGTAGGGGACGTCTGTCTAGGGGCCTCTCAGATTTTGGATGCCACAAGGCCACTAATCTCTTCTGACAACACCAGCTCACTGCCCTTTTGGGCCTGCTGCCTGCCGGGCACTATCAGGGTATCTCTGCCATCCTCTGCCAATCACTCGCATCACTTCTGCTGGTTTTCTTGATTAATCCCATTGTTAGATAAGGACCCCTATTACTAGTTTCTGAATCCCATCTCTTAATGGTTCCCTTTATCAAAGCTAATCCACTAGGGCATGGTCTGTAGTCTTCTCCCAGCTAAGGACAGGCAGGGGGCTTTTTAGTCAGAGACAGATCACACCCACCTAATTGCTAAGAACAGCCATGCAGAATGCCCTAGGCTAAGATGATCTTTTCTAAGGGCACAGAGCCCAGTCCTTTGTAGGGGATAACTATCTGACTTAGTTTTAGAAATTCTCAAACACCCTCAGACTTAAAATGAGAATGCATTTGAGGCAGAACAAAAAGTAACTAAAGGAGGCAAAATCATTGTTCTCTGTGCCTTTATTATATATTTTTATTATATATATTATTATTTATTATATATTTTTATTATATATTTTTCAGCATCAAAAACA